>NC_056661.1:27291918-27600251 GCF_018350195.1 Panthera tigris
CTTTTAGGGAGAATACCATGCTGACACTGTGTGTCTATTGGATCTTTGTGGGACAGATCAGGGTAATGGGTAGAAAGGTCATGATGAAGAAATTTTAAAAGGAGAAGTATATTTGGGACACCTGAGTGGCTCAGTTGGTTAAGCAGCTGACTTTGGCTCAGGTCATGATCTCACAGTTTGTGAGTTTGAGCCCTGTGTTGGGCTCTGTGATGAAAGCTCAGAGTCTGGAGCCTGCTTTGGGATTCTGTGTCCCCCTCTCTGTCTGCCCCTCCCCCCTTCATGTTCTCTCTCTCTCTCTCTCTCTCTCTCTCTCAAAAATAAATAAACATTAAAAAAAAAAGGAGTATATTTCCCTGGAGAGGTGAGCCTATGAAGCAATCTCTTAGGGGAAATTACCTAGAAATCTGGAGGATGGGATTTAAGAGAAGGGGATAGTATGGGTGTGGTAAGTATGGGTAGAACCACTTAAGGAGGGAAGAGATAATTAAACAGCTCCCATTAAGAAAGAGATATTTTGAAAAGAGATAGTTAAGAAGCTCTGTTTGAAGAATTTTGCCATGTTGTATGGCATAAATCTTTTTTGTCACCTCTTCAAGAATCATTTGGTAAAAATGTACATTAGTTTTTAAGACTTTTTAAAGTGTGTATGTAGAATACCTTTCTGCTCAGGTTGGCCTTAAAGCGGCCACGTTTTATTTGGGTTCCATTGGTGGCAAAGTATCTTCATATTCATCTTTCAATTTGACCTTCAAATCATCTGTGATAAAAACTCATGATATTTTAGTTTTAAATTGTTTCCTATTCAGACAAAGAGAGACTAAGTCTTACCCTGTGTCATTGAGTTAATAACTGACAAGCTATAGGTAAAATCCATGCTTCCAGAGTCTTAGACCAGCATGTTTTTTCTTCCCTCCTTCTATCCTTCCCCATCTTCCTTCCCTTCCCTCTCTCTCTCTCTCCCTCCCTCCCTCCCCCCCTCCCTCCCTCCCTCCCTCCCTTATCTCCTGCCTATTCTCTCCCTGTGCATCACTGTTAGCAGTAAACCATAAGCACAAGACATTCCCTAATCTGCCACCATGCTTTTAGTTGAATATCTGAGTCCCAACAAGTCCAAAGCAGTGTCTTCTGGGAAACCAGAGGGCCTGTGCATGGTGTTTAAAAATGCAAAGACTCAAAGGACCTACATTTTCAGTTTCCAGTGGGAAGGCCCTGAACAGCAGCCTTGATGGTAGTGGATATAGGTAGGCCCCTTGCCTCCTAAAGGTGAGGATCCAGACTGCGTGGGGGTTTGATAACTCCCCTGGGCCAAGCAGGGTGTTCATAACCTGTAGATACAAAGGCTGCCTCACAGGGCTTGCCACTTCACGTTGGGTCTCCACACCTGGGCCCGAGAGAGTAACCAGCCGCTGTCTCCCAGGGCCCATACTCCTGTTCTCTTCTGCCTTCCTTTAGTTACTGAAAACCTATTTGTGTGTAGTTTGGCTAAGAAAAATCCTGTTGCTTTCCAAGCGGATGCTTTGTTGTTTCTGTTACACAAACATATGAAAAATCAGCATTTCCTGCTCTGCATTGAGCCAAAATTGACTGCTGTCTCCATATAATAAAGCAGCATGTTTTGCCCCTCTCTTCTAACTGGAAGACACAAAGTCTCAACAGACAGAAAGAATGTGTTTATTGATTGAGCTTCATCCCAGAAACTGGACTGCGCCACAGGGAGTAAGCAGAGAGAGCGCGCACCAGCCAATTTTAAATACTCCGCAAATGCTCCTTAATGGTATTAATGAGCAGTGGACTGAAGTACATTAAGACCTCATGTGATGGAGTAAATGAAGGCAGAGCTTTCTGTTTCATAATGATCTGAAAACTCACTGGTGAGTGGGAAGGAAAAGAACGACTCATTTCCTGAGTTGCCTGTCCTCTCTTGCTGATTTGGAAACTGCACTGGTTCCCCAAATGCAACGATAATAAAGCTCTTACAAACGCAGGAACAAGCCTTGTTTGCTTGGAGAGGGAAACAATTCTTCAATGCGGTCTCAGAAGAAGCAGTAGAGAGATGTGGGGCAGTGCAGCTGGGCAGAAGCCAAGGAGAGATTTGCCGCTGGCCCTACTCATGAGTCTGAATCACCTCTACTTTTCCTTGTCCTGTCCTGCTCCCTGCCTCCTAGGTCCACCTGCTCCTTGGACAAAGCAGGCCTGTGATTGGGTAGGCCTAGCCTCCAGGCCCCGCTCTGCAGCCCCTCCATCATTTCCCAGCTCAGACTGTGCTTGCAGAGACTCAGGAATGTGCTACTAACAAACGCATGGAGATGAGCCTTTGGCAGAACCCACTGCCATCCCTGCCTGGTAGCTTGTGGAGAGCAGAGGGTATACCTGCCACTTGCTTGGCTCCCAGCCTTGGGGGTCTGCCAGCTCCCCTCACCTGTAGCAGCTGCCTGTCTTCCTTCCTTCCTTCCTTCCTCTCTTTCTTTCTTTCTTTCTTTCTTTCTTTCTTTCTTTCTTTCTTTTGCTGTGTCTGGCATTGTCAAGTTGTCATACTTGCCAACAGACCCCTAGGGTGGCCCCTTCTCCAGCTGCAGAGCATATGTTGCCAAACCTGAGCCTTGCTCCTATCTGGAACAGGAGCAACCCTGAATGACCCAGAATGCAGAGCCGCTTGCAAGGGGCTGCTTCTACCCCTGTGAAGCTGTCCTTCATTCCTAAAAACAATAGGGAGAGCCAAGAATCCAAGGGAATTTGGGAGAGATGTATGGGAGGGAGAGAATAGACGGCATGAGGCATAGAGTGCTTAGAATTCAGCAGATCTAGGTTCCAATCCCAAATCTGCTGTTTGCTACCAGCAATTTTTACCTAACCTTCCTGGCTTCATGCCCTCAGCCATAGAATGGGGATGATAATGATTCTCAATGGGAAGGGGTGCCTGGCTGGCTCAGTCCGTTAAGTGTCTGACTCTTGATTTTGGCTCAGTTTATGATCTCAGGATTGTGGGATCCAGCCTCGCATTGGGCTCTGCACTGACAGCCTGGAGCCTGCTTGGGATTCTTGCTCTCCCTCTCTCTGCCCCTCCCTTACTTGCATACGCAACCTCTCTCAAAAATAAAATGAATAAATAACATTAAAAAATGATTCATAACGGGAAGATTAATTGGGATAGCACATAAAGGGCCTTCGAGCAAGGAACTTGGACATAGACCACATATTGAAATCTGTTTCTTCCACCCACTCCAAACCAATTTTCCATTACCAAGCACTTACCAGGTATTCTATAAATATCTGAAGGACAGAAATGCTTTGAATGAAACAACCAATGTGTAATTTAAAAACACTGAATGTTTTAATGGATTAAGCCTTAAGGTCAGAAGATCTGGTTTTGAGTTCTGACTGAAATATAGCAGAGGGAACTGCTGAAGAAATTTGATTGTGAAAATATTTATTTAAGCTTCATTTTTTAAAAAATTTTTCTCATGAATTTTTTTATTGTAGCAAAATACACATAACATAAAATTATCATTTTAACCATTTTTAAATGTATAATTTAGTGGCATTAGCTGCATTCTCAGTGT
Organism: Panthera tigris; assembly: GCF_018350195.1. Taxonomy (NCBI): domain Eukaryota; kingdom Metazoa; phylum Chordata; class Mammalia; order Carnivora; family Felidae; genus Panthera; species Panthera tigris. The sequence goes on from NC_056661.1 coordinate 27,295,479, forward strand.
TGCGCTGCATGGCCACTATCTATTTGTAAAACATTTTCATCACCCCAAACAGCAACTCTAATCTGTTAAACAGGCCTTTCCTCCAGCCCCTGGTAACCCCTATTCTACTTTGTCTCTATAATTTTACCTATTCTCAATAGTTCATATAAGGGGTATCATATAATATGTGTCCTTTTGTGCCTGGCTTATTTCATTAAGTATGTTTTCAAAGTTCATGTAGTAACATGTTTCAGAACTGCATTTTTTATGGCTGAGTAATATTCCATTTTATGTATCTACCACATTTTGTTTATCCATTCATCTATTGGACATTTGGGTTGTTTTTACCTTTTGGCTACTGCAAATAATGCTACAATGAGCACTGACATATAGCTATCTTTCTGAGACCCTGCTTTCAATTATTTTGGATATATTTCTGGGTTATGATAATTCTATGTTTAGCTTTCTGAGGAATTGCCGAACTGTTTTCCATAGTGGCTGCACCACTGTATGTTCTCACCAGCAATCCAGCAGTGTTTCAGCAGGGGCAGGGAAGGGAGTGTTCTAATTTATCCACATCCTACTCAACATTTCCTACTGTCTGTCCTTTTAACCCACCTACCAGCTGTGAAGTAGTAGCTCATTGTAGTTTGATTTGCCTTTCCTAATGACCTATGATGCTAAGTATCTTTTCAAGTGTTTACTGACCATTTGTGTATCTTCTTTGGAGAAATGTCCATTCAAGTCTTTTTGCCCATGTTTTAATTGGGTTGTCTATTTGTTGAGTGGCAGGAGTTCTTTATATATTGTGGATGTTAGAGCCATACCAGACATACAACTTGCAAACATTTTCTACCATTCTGTAGGTTGTCTCTCCATTTTATTTAGCCCTGTCTTTAATAGTTCCAAACACATGCACATATGTGAGGGCAACTTAACATTATGAGAGTGATCTGCAGTTCAAAGGCCAAAATCAGCCTCTTAATTGTTTATCTGCAACCTCCAATGTAGTATCTGTCCCTTAGGGTAGGAAACGTCTCTGCACATGAAATATATGACTTGATACAGCCATACTACCAGCTTCCAGGGAGCACTCTACCAGCTTCTGGGGAGCAAGAGGAGTCATTTTTGTTACAGTAAATATCACCCTAAAGCTCTGGTTAGATCCAGCCTGAAACAGCACCACAGAGTCATAAACTGTCTTGTGAGTTCTGCCGAACATCCTTAGTTCAGCAGTGAAGGGAAGGAGTAAAATAACCTAATTGGATGGATTTCTCACATGGCTGAAGTCCAAATAATCAGACAGCAGGGGAGATCCTGACCCAGAAGATGGACTATATTTGGACATATCTTGATGTTTAATGGAATACATGTTTCAGGATTCTAAGGGAGCATCTTCTATGACTTTTATAATCTGGGAGCCAAATATAAAGGAGGAATTCTCCCCTGTTCACTCTGGTGGAGGCAATGGGCCCAGCCTTTGGGAAGTTTCTGAGTGAAAACAGTAGGGGCTCACAAGGCTGGAAGGGAGAGGAAAGGACATGGAGAAGAACTGTCCCTGCATGTCTCCCTCATCCCTATTCTTAATTATTTTGTATCTAGAGAGGAAATGGTCAAATCTGGGAGGAAGAAGAGGAGGGAAAAAACAGGTAAAGAATTAAAAAAAAAACAAGTTCAACTGGATTGACTTTAAAATGAGGCAGCCCTACTGTCATAGTAAAGCATAAACACTTTTGGATATGATCAGCTCAGCAGGCAGGAGAAGCGGGAAGCCGAGTCTTGGGGCCCCTGATGAGAGCCCTCATTAGAGGAAGGGGCAGGAGCTACTGTCTCTCACATGCAGTGAGAGAAAGACTCTACACCTTTTTAGCCAGGCAGGGGTTTGGTAGTGCAAAAGAAACAACAGACCCTTCTCACCATGGAGCTTCATAGCACTAGGCCAAGGGCAAGTACACACTCCAAAGTCCTAGAGGCAAAATCAAGAATTTCTCTGCTAAGTGCTAAACAGGACATTTGGTTTAGCATGGAATCCTGGGCTGGTGCTTTGAGAGGTCTGCATTTGGAGGAAGCTTCCTGCCAGAAAAGACCAGAGGCCACTTACAGTAGACAGGTTTATTTGGTATCTGTAGAAATGAAAGAAAAAAGTTAAGTTGCTGGCCTAAAAGCCCATTTGGTGGCCTATTGCTACACACAACACCCCCCCCAAAAAAAAAGAGGAAAGAGAGAAGGATAGAAGGATGAGATGGTAATGGGAAAGAGGCATTTGCTCATGGTCCCTTGGCTGATGGGATGCCAGTCTCATTGCCCAGACGTGATGCCAGGCTGCATGACAGGCTCTGAGTGCCAGGCAACAGAAGAAGCAGCATGCTGTATTTTTTTACTCCTCTACCTTGCCAGATGCCCATGAAGGGAGCTCTCCCTCAGCCCATAACAACCAAGACTAATAGAATATCTCTGGCAAAGGTGGTTGGCAGAAATATCTGCCATCTCAAATGTCAGGCTATAAGGAGGGACCAGTTCCCTTGTTCCACAAGCAAAGCGTTGGCAAGCCACAGAGGGGAAAAAGACATGGAAAAAACATGTACATTTTGGGGGAAACAAAATCAAACTGAGCCATCTTGTTTTAGTCATCTCTGGAAAAATTTTTCTGTTCTATGGGTTTCCAATTGGAAGAAATTTGAGATGCTGCTCTTCCTACCAGGAAAACAGGGATAAGAAGAACTGCCCCCTGCACAAAGGGAAACATGCTGAGGTCCGGGGAAAGAACTGGTCCCTCTGCTCAGGCCTGATCCTCCTCCAGCACTTCTGTAAGGTCAGAGGGTGGGTAGAGCATGTAAAGACCTTGGAAGTCATTGTTTCTTCTGGCATTATGTCAACAGCATGTCTTCGCAGCCTTGGTGAAGGCACTGCTCACTTAGCACAGTTGGTATGTTCTCCTCCACTCCTATAAAGAGCACCTGGACCCTGGAGTTGGCATCTAGAATTAGCCATTGGGCAGCCAAGGGCTGTGGATAGTGGCCCAGGCTCTGGAAAAGAACTGGTGAGGCTTGAATGGCTCCACCATTCCCTTGTAGTGTGACTTTGGGCAAATTACTCAACTTCTCTATGCCTTGATTTCCTTGTGCCATAGCAGTTTAGCCAAGTAGTTAATAGTGAAAGCCCAAGGCCACAGTGACTGGGTTTAAATCCCCCATTAGCTGGCTGTGGGACCATGGGCAAAATTGAGTCATTCTGAGTGGTATTTTTCTCATTTCTAGAAAGGGGGTCATCATAGTACCTACCTCATAGGGTGCCTGGAAGCCACAGATAAGCTAACCCAGGGGAAGTGCTGGGAATGGCTTGCAGCAGAGACCAGTGAGCTAGCCTGGCTGGTTCTCTTCCTCTCCACCCTGCCCCCTCTGGACTTCTCCCTCCCACACTCTGGCCACTACCACCTTCCTTTAGTCTTGGAACAGGCTGTGTTTCTCCTGCCCGAGCACCTTTCCTTGGGCTGTTGTCTCTGCCTGTGTTTGTACCTTAACTCTCAATACCCCTTTGCTTTCAGGTCTCAGCTGTCAGAGAGGTGTATATGAATCCCCTGGACAGGATGAGGAACCTCTTGGGACACGTGTATCCCTTTATCCCATTTATTACATAGTAATAATTTATCATTGGATTGGCATGTATTAGATATTAGAATGTAAACTTGTTTCTTCACCATGACAGCTTCAGCGCTGAGTATATTGCACATATTAGGCTTTTGTGGAACGAATGAGTGAATGAATGGAGAAATGCCCATTTTCCTTGGGCTGGCCTGCCACCTTCCTGTCTAAGAATGAAAATTACTTTATCATGGGGCTAAGCTTCATCCGCTGATTTTTTGCAAAGAATAGTATCAACACTGGTGTTGCTTCAGCTTTAGGAAGAAGTCACTGGTGATACTCTGAGACACAGAATATACAGGTGTTTGTGAACCTGCAGGTGACAAAAGATGGTCTGGGATTTGAGGAGGCAGTGGGGTGGAGTCACTCAAAGTAGGCGCTCTTTGTTCAGATGGCCCAGCCTGGAATCCATGTCAGCATCACCAACTGTGTGATTGTGGGCAGCATCTGTGCCTTGACTGTGTCCTTGCTGGTAAAATACTCTCTGGGGTCGTTGTGAAGATAAAACAAGATAATGTGTATAAGTTGCCTGGCACATAATAAGTCGTATGCTAGTGATTTTTTTTTAATTCAGATGTTATGTATCAGACACTATAACCAAATCCTAAGGAAAAAAAAATTTCTTTGCTTTTATAAATCCTTTTTTCCTTTAATGTGTCAGGTTTCTGACTATCTAAGTGGAAATGTAATCAACATAGCCATTTAAATTTATATGTGTGCTCAGGATATCTTGGCTGATGTTAATCCAAGCATTTATGATCCCTTAAGGTATGTTTACATTAGCTAGTGGAAAAAATATAAAATGCACAGAGTGCGTTTGAGAGGCAGGTTTTGGTGTCTGCAGCCACACGTAACATGCAAATAAAAATTCAGCTTATCCGAGGTCCGTGTGTGTTGTGCCTTAAGCACATTGTTGAAATGCATTTGTGTGTCTTCATATGGTGCTTTTCCTTCTGGGGTTGCACAACTAAGCCCATAAAAATCATGATCTGCCTGGACATTTGGCTGAAGACTGTAGATTTCAAACTCTGGACCACTATGAGAAAGCACTTTTTTCTTTCTGCCAACATCAACAATTCTTTAGCCTGTTATCAGTAAAATTTTTCTCCATTTTTCCTTCGTCACCATCCCTGGGTAATTAGGCTGTTCTCTGTAGAAAACAATCACCTAATGATCTGTGTGTATCCCAGAGAGGAGGAGCCACTCCAGCCTCTGCCCTCCTGGGGACCCCACCAGTACTGTGCTCATCTGTGATTGCAGACTGCAGGGTAGCTGGTGGTAGTCTTGCCACCTAATTGCACTTCAGAATTACTTGAGCCAGAAAAGTGTCTGGATGGTGCCTAGGAAGACTAATGTTCATTAGTGTTGTGAGCATTCCATATTGGCCTGCCATTGGTGGTGCGTGATAAGCAAAGTTTTTGATTAATTGCTCCATAAACCACATTTATGTATGGATTAAATGCTGGGCATGGGAAGGCATTTTGATGGAAAACTTACTCATCTTTTCCAAACTCAATTATTCCAAAAATATATACTGAGTGTCAACTATGTTCCAGAGATCATTCTAGGCTCTGATTATTCAATGATGACCAAGATAAGCCAGATCTCTGCTCCTAAAGGGAGAGAGGCGATGAGGATAGTAAGTTAACTGAAATAAATAAGCCAAAAGATAATTTCAAATGTGGTACATGCCAAGCATTTGAAGAAACTGGATGATGCAATGGGGATTCAGAGGCTAGGGACAATTACATTGGTTGATGAGACCGATAAGGCAGGAAGGAGCCAGAAATAGGATCTAGGGAAAAGGAGTTCCAAGCAGAATAAAAGCAAATTCAAAGTGTATGAAGACAAGAACAAACTTGATCCTGTGAGAGACACCAGGAGAATGCCATTGTGACTAATGTCTAGTGAGTAAGAAGGAGGCAGTCAAGGGCTAGATCATACACAGCCTCATAGGCCCTGCTTAAGCGTGGAACTTAATCCTGGAGATAGAAGTTTGTGGGGTTTGAATAGGAGTGTGCTTGGCTTGATCAAAATCTTTAACAGGCCACTCTGTAATATCCTGACAATAGGGCTCATACATATAGCCAGACCCAATTCTTCCACTGATCCTCTTCTAAAGAACGACATAAAAATCAACTACTTTTCTATTTACTTGGGAATAATTATTTAGTGTCTTAATATTACCCAGTCACTATAAATACCATGTGCTTCAGCTGGGTTTTCCTAGCTTAGCTTTAGAAATACATTTAACGTACTTTATCATTTGAACCCCTGGCCCCCCATCCCCAGAATTGGAGTAAGCCCTTTAATTCCAATGGGAATTTGGGGAGTTCTGGACAAAGTATGAAGTATAGAAAACTTATATAAACAAATAAAGAGAGACCTATCTAAAGTAGATGATGTCTGCAAAAATATCTCAGCTAGTTCACCTCAGCAGTTCTTAACAGAAAGGAACCAAGCAAATACAGAATCATGATATATCAGATCATGACTTTCCTCTTTCTGGAGCCTGGAACGGGCACAAAGCAAGTGGATTTAACTCCCCAAAACAACAATAGTTTCTTATGAATGAGTGTAGAGGTGACCTCTGGATAATGAATTCAGATGCTTGTTCCCCCACACGCTGGTGGGGGGCAGGAGGGTCTGTAAGGTCTGAGCTCTATTGGTTTTACTCATCTGGTCCACCACTCTGCCTGGCACTGGAATTCAGGCTTTATGACCATGGAGTTTTGAGTGATTTCAGGGTCCAGGTTGTGACCTGTGAGCAGGTGTCAGGAGGAAAAGGGAAGAGAGAGGAGGATGTTAGAAATGAGAGGTGGGATTGTATGCGGGTTACTACATAAAAGGCAGAGGTTGGGATGAAGTGGAAGTCCATGATATCCAAACCACTGATGGATGGGAAGTAATGACCAGTACAGGTATATGGCAGTGACACGGTGGTGCTGCATGGGGAGGGGGATAGAATTCAGTGGCACAAGTCTCAAGGATCACAGTGTATTGCGGCTCCTATTGAGTTGAAGTGTAATGACCTGTTTGCTAATTTTTCTGTCCACTAGACTATAAGATCCTCAAAGGCAGGGACAGTGTTGCATCCACTGTAGCATCTCCTGTGCCTGGAATGTGATAGGCATTCAGGGTGTATTTGCTGTACTGAGAAAGTATCCCTGCTATGCACACCTGGAAGATACCTTCATGATTCACCACCTCCTGGTCCACCCTAGCAGTGAGTGTGCAAGTCCTACACTTTCCTCAGTATTTGCAATCGTTTTTTGTTTTTTGTTTTTGTTTTGTTTTTTTTTTTTTTTTTTTTTTTGATTCTCCTATAAAGAAGCAGGCCCTGGCAGCAGGGAAACTGTCCCAGTCATCTCCATAGTCCTGTGCTTAGCCTGCTAACAGGTATTTAGTGATGCTAAGTGCCTTTTGTTAAGAATAAAAGACTTCAGTGACATCTCATATGCTTGTTTTCCTCTAAATCTTAAAGGTTTAAGTGGAGTTAAGGGTTTTTATCGAGAGAAACTATGGTATACCCATATGAGGAAAGTATAATTAAAATGACAGAAGGTCATTTGATAAATCACAAGGCATGTGCAGAGGCATGTTGTTGTTACTTACTAGAGTCATCCTTATTTGCAGTGCGACCTGACGAATGCATGCACATTTCTTGACTACTAAGAGAGAGGGATGGCTGAGGGAGCACAGAGGACTGAGAAATGCGGTGAATAGGTGGCAGTAGCTGTCTTGAGCTGGCTCTGACAAGGACAGGCAGGAGCGTGAGTGGGACTGAGTTACCCCAGGTGTTCACTGAGAGTGAATTGAGGGACATGCTCCCGTTGTGGTTTAAAGCCTGGGTTCATCTTGAGTAAATAAGGCTTTTCAAGGTGCCACTAGAAGATGAAAGACCCTGAGATCAAATCTGACTTATGTCAGTCTCAATAAGCTCACCTGCTTGCCACAGAAAGGGCACACTCACTCTATGTCTGCTAGAGTAAACTCTGCCATGTAAACATCTAACTAAATACATCAGGCAATGGGAAGTACGGTCAATAAATTGTGAAATGCCTGGGACAGAGGGCCTTCTTGACCCTGGAACCAGTCTGATTTCACACTAAAATGACACTTGCCTGGTTCATACCCTATATTGCGGTTGGCAGGTCCTTTTAGGTCAGACCCCAATCTGGTTTTCACTGGCCACCTCCAAAATTGCCCACAGAGGCCCAGCTGAAATCACCACAAGGCTGTTCTTACTCTAGGAAATAAACCACCTTCTTTTACCCAATTAATAAACATGCACCATACACCCAGTACTAACCAAAAACTAGGACTCCTGGGACACTTGTCTGCCCCCAAGATGGTGGTAGGAGAGATGGAGACACAATAAGTCTAATGAATCTGATAAACCGTGATGTGGCGGCAGGGACAATGGTGTTGTGTTTTAGCTCCATGTTGAGTTTGGCCTGGGTTTCAACTCTCACCTTCCGCCACTTACTAGGTGGGTAATTTCAGGAAATTTAAATACCCTCTGGAAGTTTCAGGCTCATCATCGACAGAACAATGATAATAATTGTTCTTGTAAGGATTCAGTAAAATAATGAGTGTGAAGGAATCAGCCCAGTGTCTTGCAGGAGTAAGCTCTTGGTAAATCTATCTTGTCTTCTTCTCCCTTTATTACTCCTATCACTGCTCTCATCCCCCCTGGAACTGTTCTGATGGCTCTGTTATTGCTTCTCCTGTGCAGAGGTAGGAACCAAGCAGAGGAGAGAGTCTGGAGGATGGAACAGGATTCCTAGAAGGCTTTGGGATAAGCAACTATTGCTTTCAGGTCTCAGGGGATGAATGGTGTTTCACTGGGAAGGAAAGAATATGGAGATAATTCTGGGCAGAAGAATCAGCAGGGGCTACCCCCCTGTGCATCCAACAACCCACTTATTTTGGATTTTTTTCATTCACTGATTAAACATGTATTTATCACACATTTACTGAGTGCACAATGTAACCTCCTCAAACTCCTGCCCCAACACACTCCACACAGACAAACCTTATTTAAAAAAATCAGGAGGCACAATTTCTAAAGTTCAATTACCTTCTGCATTAAATACATTCTCAAAAGGTAACCTTTCAGTCGATTTTTCATAAATTGGATCACCTTTCATATTGTCCAAGAAAGCTCATTACAGGAATCTCATGACAAATCTTCTGGGGAAGAAGAAAATCCTTACCTAATGGGAAACATCATTAGTCTTACATTTATTGATTCATAAATCTAGATATTGGATCCAGTTCTCTTCTTCCCCTGGGTGTGCTGAGACACATGTTTAACCAGATGGTTGGCCATCCAGTGTCAACCATCAGCATAGGAAGAACATATTTCTATAAGGAAAACTTCACTCAGAATGAGGTTTTTATGTCAGGCATTTTTCAATTGGTTGGCAACATTGATATTAATTTCTTAGAGTAAGCCAATGAAGGAAACCCAGAGGCCAAAGGCTAGGGGATGCGGTTTGGTTTTTGTGGTGCCACCACCAGCAGGGATGGGTCCTAAGTCACAACTTGCGGAAACCAGCAGCAGCCAGTACCATATGCAGGGCTGCTAGGACTAACTAAGCATTTGGGTTTCTGGAAGTTTACTGCTTTTCCTCGTAAGGAGAACCGTATGTGTGTGTTTGTGTGCTGCTAATTATAACTCAGGTGTTGACAGTTCCATACTGAAGAGCATGGGGAAAGGATCAATTACACGGTTTTGAGACATTGAGGAGATTTCTAAAATATTTATTTTGGGCTCCTATGTCAGACCATCATATAAACAAAATGTAAATATAGTCCAAAGATAAATGCTGTACTTTGCATATTTTAGGCTCATCATCATTGATGTAGAATGGAATGTAATCAGAATTTCCATACAGGAATATTTAGGGAAGAAACCCCTTTACTATGTTTTTTTTTTTTAATTTTTTTGATGTTTATTTATTTTTGAAGGAGAGAGAGGCAAAGCATGAGCAGGGGAAGTGCAGAGAGAGAGGGAGACACAGAATCTGAAGCAGGCTTCAGGCCCTGAGCCGTCAGCCCAGAGCCTGACATGGGGCTCGAACCCATGAACTGTGAGATCATGACCTGAGCTGAAGTCGGATGCTTAGCCAACTGAGCCACCCAGGTGCCCCTTACTATGTTTCTACTTAGGCCCACAGAAGATATTTCTTTTCTTTAATTAGTAGTCATAAAATATTATCACTTAGACAATATCAGCATGTGTCATATTTATTTCAAAATGTTATATTTATGCATCAAAATACTGCACTGCAAGCTTCCTGTCCAGTGGTGATAGAGAGCAATCCAGTCTCTCACAGGGGGGCATGACATCTTCAATAATTAGGATACCTCACAATTACATGGCCTTTTAGGGTTTATACAAGACTTAGAACCCTGTTATTTAACCCTTTATTTAACCCTTGTGGCTGGTTGGTTATTACCATCAGTATTTCATAAGTAAATCTGAAGTTCACAGAGGTTAAATCATCCAAACAAGGTAACAAAATAGTAAGTGAAATGCCACCAGGTCAACCGTGTCTTCTTTTCTTATCTCTAAATGAGAAGTTCATTCAGAAGAAGAAATCATGCTTTCTTTTAAAGGCAGCCACATTCACTAAAGGCATCAAACTCCATCCTTAACTAGAATATCACTTCTTCTGGGTACCACTTAGATCTGTTTGTGTCTCAGAGGGTGAACGCTGGTTCATTTAGATATAGAACTCTTTCACCAAATTAAAAGTCAATTTGAAACAGCAAAACCACAGAGCTGACAAATCTGAAAATCTGTCGTTACTATGTTACTTCTTTCAGCATTGAACCTGAGGATAGAAGCCTGGCCTGCATCCCCCCTTGGCCATTAGCTCACTGTTTAGTCGCTGTACTTCATTTGTGCTCATTTATTAGTGAAGATTAGAGTCAGCAGTGGATGTGTGTTTTAAATGAGAACAGAGTGAGGTTGGGATTTCATTTTTATCTGAAGTCCAAGCCAAGTTTATTAAAGATAATTAGGGCTCTGGAATAAGTGAAATTACAATCGACACGGGCCTCTTGCCAATTTAGGCAAGCACATTTTTCCAATTACAAAGAGGCACTAACTATCTAAAAGGAGCAAGACGTCTTCAGCCCCACAGGCCTCCTGTCTGTTTCCTGAAGGGATGGAGTTCTCCACTCAGAGCTTTTGCACTCGCTGGAACATCCACGGGCTGGAGCATCCTGCTTCTTGAAATTAAAACTGGCTCCATCTTGTCAGCCAAACAGGAACTGAAATGTCACTTCAAAGAGGCTCTCACTGTCTAAAGCAGCCGGCCAGTCATTTTATAAATCATATTATAATACATTAGCATCTGTTGTTTATTTTCATTATTTCTTTATTCCTTGTCTTCCCTTCACTAGACAAAAGTCTGTAAGAGCAGGGCCCTGATCCATTATTCTTCCTCGTATCCTCAGAACATAATGCTGGATGCATGGAGGGTACTTAATACATATTTGCTCAATGAAGGGAGGATCTTGAGAACTTAGGCCAAATCTGTCCTCTTTGATTGCCCGATGTGTTCATTATTGAATTATTAGTAAGTAATGAGCTACCTGAAAACTCAGTGGCTTACTCTAACAAGTCTTCATCATTATTCATGCAGTCTGCTGGCTGAGTGAGTGTTGGCTATTTAGGCTGGGCTTGGCTGGGGCAGCTCTTCTGATCCTGGCTGGGCTGGCTGACATACCTGCAGGTCAGCTGGAGTTGGCTGACTTGAGTTAGGCTCAGCTGGTGCGGTTCTGTTTGACACTGTAGGTCTGAGGGTTCAGGTCTTCCACACAACTCTCACATCTTCCCTGGACCAGCAGGCTACCCAGGACGGGTTTTTCCTTACTGTAGTGGCCTAGGCACAAGAGAACATGCAGAAATACATGAGGCCTCTTAAAGTCTAGGCTCAGAACTGGCCCACTGGCACTTTTGCACACAAGCCATTGACTAAATAAAGCAAGATGTATCCCCCAGGTCAAGGGATGGGGAAGTACACTCTACCCATGAAGAGGCTATAACAAAGATATAGATGAAGGGAAGGCTGAAGGAAGAATTAGGGCAAATAATGCAACCACCACACCCAAAGATACAAACCTGGACACATGTGTGGTATATACCACATCTTCTCTATCCATTCACGTACTGATGGATGTTTAAGTTGCTTGCATAATCAGAGAAAGGTACAAAATGGGTGTATGCTTAGTAGAAAAGCCTGATCTCTTCCATTTTCACTGAGTTCTGGAACTCACTCTCTTTTTCCTGTGCAAATCTCATTGTGTGACATCTGTGTGTCTCTTTCTCTCTGTCCTTTCATTACATGCACTTTTTCTGAATTTTGCATTTTCTTCTATCTTAATATTTTTATATCTTCCTTTAAACAAAAGTATTTTTAATGGTACTTACTGTATAGTTTCATATATACTTACTGTATAGTTCCATAAGAAGGAATTTAAGAGATTCATAAACAGTTACACTAAATTCAGCTGCTTTTTATGTAATGTAGCCTTACATTGATTTTTTTAGACATTATTTATATTCTATATAAAACTACCTCTTTATCTGACACCAATACATGCACCTTAAATAACATGCTTTTTTTCTCCCCTACATTGTTGATGAGGATATAAATTGTAAGCCTTCTCAGGTGGGCAATTTGGCAGTGTATCTCAAAATTTAAAACAGACGTATCATTGAACTCAAGAGTTCTCATTCCAGAAATTTATCCAACACGTGTATTTGGACATGTACTCAAGGGTGTTCCTTGTAGCACTGTTTATATTAGGGGAAAAAAATCTGTAAAGAATTTAAACATCTATTAATAGGGTCCTAGTTACATAAGTATGATACATCTATACAGTGAGAGATCATGTAGTTATTTAAAATAATGGTAGCTCTATATAATAGTTTAAAAATATTTCTAAGATATATTAAGTGAAGAATGTCAAGATACAGAATATTGTATCAAGTGTGCCATGGTGCTTAAAATGGACATATAAATATGTGCATAAATATTTGTACACATGTGCATATGTGGATATATATATGTATTTTCATTTATATATACACATGGACAACTTCTGAAAAATACATGAGAAACTTTAATGACTGCTTTGGGGGTGGAAGAAAGACAAACTTTTTTTCATTGGGTCCTTTTTTAAAAATGAAGAATAATTGATGTACAATATTTTATTAGTTTCAGGTATACAGCATAGTGATTCAATATTTTCATACGTTAAGAAATGGTCACCATAATAAGTCTAGTTCCCATCTGTCACCATACAAAGTTGTAACAATGTTACTGACTATATTTCCTATGCTATATATCACAACCATGTATCTTATTTATTTTATAATTGGAAGATTGGATTTCTTAATCCTCCTCATCTATTTCATCTATTTTCCAGTCTCTTCCCTTCTGGAACCATTAGTTTGTTCTTTGTATCTGTAAGTCTGTTTCTGTTTGGTTTGTTCATTTTGTTTTTTATGCAATACATGTAAGTGAAGTCATCTAGTATTTGTCTTTTTCCATCTGGCTTACTTCACTTAGCATAATACTCCCTGTTTTCACAAATTGCAAGATTTCATTCTTTTTTATGTCTGAGTGATATTCCACTGTGTGTGTGTGTGTGTATGTGTGTGTGTGTAAATGCACAGCCATCACATCTTCTATATCCACTCATCTATTGATGGACATTTAGGTTCCTTCCACATCTTGGCTATTGTAAATAATGTTGTGATGAACATAGGGGTACATATACCTTTCTGAATTACTGTTTTCATTTTCTTCTGATAAATACCTGGAAGTAGAAATTCTGGTAGTTCTATTTTTAATTTTTGAGGAGCCTCCATACTGTTTCCCACAGTAGCTGTACCAATTTACATGCCCACCAACAGTGCACAAGGGTTCGCTTTTTTCTGCATCCTCAGTAACACTTGTTGTCTCTCATCTTTTTGATTTTAGCCATTCTGATGTGTGTGAGGTGATATCTCATAGTGGTATTGATTTACATTTCCCTGAATAGTTAGTGATGTTGGGATTTTTTTCATGTGCCTGTTGGCCATCTGTATATCTTCTTTGGGAAAAAAAAGATGTCCTTTTAGGTCTTCTACCTACTTTTTAAAAACTGGATTGTTTGTTTTTTGATATTGACTTTTAATACATTTTGTAGTTTAACCCCTTTTGGGATATATCATTTGTAAATATCTTCCCCTGCTCATTAGATTGCCTTTTCATTTTGTTGATGATTTTCTACATCATAGAAAAGCTTTTTATTTGATGTAGTCTTACTTTTTTTTTAATTTTTTTGCTTTTGTTGTCCTTGCTTAAGGAGACAGATCCAAAAAATATCAGTAAGAGAAATGCCAAAGAGCTTACTGCCTATGTTTTCTTCTAGGAGCCTTATGGATTCAGATCTTACATTTAAGTCTTCAGTCCATTTTATTTTTGTATGTGGTGTAAGAAAGGATCCAGTTTCATTCTTTGGCATGTAGCTGTCCATTGTTCCCAACACCATTTATTGAACTGTCTTTTCCATTGCCTTTCATGAATGCACGCTTGAATTCCATTTAATTATACTCTTTGGTATGGACTTGGTAAAGTGAGAGGTTATTGAGTCAACTTGTCCTTTACCACTATTGAAGTCACATGGCAATAAAAGGGAGACTGTCATAAAAATACAATTTTGAAAGAATGTTTTATGACTTCATTATAGTTTTTGATTTGGAGGACTATAAATTCCTGGGAAACTTCTAGATCTTACATAGACATTTGTGGTCTCAGCCTGAAGTTTTTCAATCTTTCCACCTAGACATTTCTACCTAGGTATTTAAACATTTGAACTGTTGTATATCTCTTAAGGTTTGAGGACAATGGAGAAGGCTGGCATTTTTAATTAATCCTATGCATGATAGCCTAATCCATCTTCTTGACTGTGAACTCCTGGGTCAAGAGTCAATCCATAGGACACTGCATCCTGAATATATTATATAAACACTCAATTGATCGAAGGTTAAATGGTCCCTTTAAAAGCCCAGTGTTACCCACAATTGCAAGTTATGGTCATATTCTGAGAATGGATGGATTTTCCCTTAAGTAACTGGCTTGGAAAAAAAAAATCCCAGGCTACAAAACTAATAAGTATGATGAAATCCACATGCCAAATTTTAAATATTCTAGTAGCTACACTAAAAAAAAAGTAACAGGAAACAGGGAAAATTTATTTTAATAACATTTTATTTAACATTTTGTATCCAAAATATTCAACATGTAATCAGTGTAAAAATTATTCATGAGACATTTTGCACACTTTCTGGTATGTATTTTAAGAATAAAATAAAGAATAACATAAATGTGTGTAAAATATCTCATGAATAATTTTTATTCTTAAAAAAACATCTCAATCTGGACAAGCTGCCTTTCAAGTGCTTAGTTGGCACATGTGGATAATGGGTACCACAAAGGGCTGTGAAGATTTAGTAGCTGATTACATTAAAAAAAATGATTCATCAGGGGCACGTGGGGCTCAGTCGGTTAAGTGTCCGACTTCAGCTCAGGTCATGATCTCATGGTTTGTGGGTTCCAGCCCCGCGTCGGGTTCTGTGCTGACAGCTCAAAGCCTTCAGATTGTATGTTTCCCTTTATCTCTGCCCCTTCCCCGCTCATGCTCTCTCTCAAAAATAACATTTTAAATAAATAAATAAATAAACAAACAAACAAATAAATAAATAAATAAATATTCATCAGAAGATCCTTCTAAAGTAAGAGTTCTTTTAGAGTATTTAAAATACAATTCAGATTACAAAGGTGAGATTTACATTATCACCTTTTAGTCATGACTTATGGAATGGAGGTAAAAGCTCACCTTCAGTGTAATTACTGCTAACCAAATCACCACAGAAGGAAAATTAAATAAAGCATTTTAAATAAGGCTCAGCCAGTATAAACACTTCCAATAAATGCCTTGCTGATGGTGAAAAAATAGCATTTTTAAGAACAAAGGCTGAGAAGTGTGAGGAGAGCTTGAAAAATTTGCAGCACATATGTGTGAGAGGGGTCTGGATATGTCTTCTCTGGTTCTGTAACGAGCAGCCTCTCAGCCATACTTTACCCACTTCAAGTCAGAAATGAGAAACTTCAAGGGCTGTTGAACACTTAGGGAATTTTCACAGTGGAACAGCTCAGGGTTATTTAGCGCAGGTGTTGTGTAAATCGTGATGCATTTGAAAAGTCTCTGCACCCGGTAGCCTCAGACCCCACCTGCTCAGTGGGTGGGTAGCAGGCAGTGTTCATGCAGTGGTAAAATGCAGCCCTTGAGACCACCGGTAGCCTCCAGGCTCTCATTTTGTAGTGAACTGTCATGCAGTGACCTAGAAAGACCTTGGACTTGGAGCCAAAGGAGCTAGGACCATTCTTTTACTATGAGAACATAAACAAGCCATTGAATGGTCTTCGACTTTAGATGTTGTATTAGGGTTCTCTAGAGAAATAAAACCAATAGGACACACATGCACGCACATACACACAGTTTTATCATAAGATATTGGCTCACATGATAAAGAGGCTAAGAAGTCCCATAGTCTGGAGACCCAGGAAAGGCAACGCTGTAATTTGAAGGCCAGAGAATCAATGGTGTACATTCCAGTCTGAGTCTGAGGGCCTGAGAGCCAGGAGCACCAGGGGCAGAATGTTGATATCCCTCTCAAGCAATCAGTGAGAGAATGGACACTCCTCGCCTTTTTGTTCTATTCAGGTCCTCAGTGGATTGGAGCATGTCTACCCACATTGGAGAGGCCCATCTGCTTTACCCCGTTCACCAAAACAAATGTTGCTATCTTCCAGAAACACCATCATAGACACAGCCTCCAAAAACAAAACAAAACAAAACAAAACAAAACCAAAAAACATTTAACCAGCTATCACGGCATCCTATAGCCTAGTCAAATTGACGCACGAAATTAACCACCATAGGTGTCTTATTTTTAAAACAACAGGATTTGATGAGATCACTTCCAAGGTCTCTGAAGTTTCTAACATTCTATGATTCTTTGTCTCTAAGTGAATTGTATTAGTGGGTGTGGGCATCTGAATGTGTGCTTAACAAAATATGTGGAGTATTAGCTCCTGATAGGAGTAAAGGAATAGCTAAAGAAAAGGCAAAAAGTATCTGACAGGGAATGATGTAGATTCAGGAGTGCTCAGAGAAATCAAAATTTTTTTTGTCCTTTAAAAAATTACATTAGTAATATATAAATAACTCTGATTTCAGCTATGTGTAAACATATATAACAAACAATGAACATTTTCCTTCAACTTTTCCTGCTTCCTCTGTACTCCTCAGAGGTAACTACTGTCATTGGTGTGGAATACATTTTTCCAGTCCCTTTTCTATGCATTTGACTATATATTTAGACATTGCATGTGTATTCCCATTTTTAATATAAATGGCATTGTATTATATATATTTTTCTATAACTTGCTTTTTTTCACCAATAACATGTTTTAGAGATATTTTTATGAGTGTACCTAGGTCTGTTTCATTCTTTTGAACAAATCCCACGAATTAATGTACCACAATTTATTTAAACATTCTCCTAAATGATGAGTAGTTAGGTCACTTCCAGTTTTTCACCATTATAACATTCCTACAAATACCCCTGAAATACCCGTAGGTATTTCGAGAGATAGTCCAAGAAATTACCTTCTACAAAAACCCTCACCAACAATATATTGAACAATTCACTTCTTCACAAAAGAGCCAACACACCGTTATCAATACATTAAAAATTTTTTTGCTAATCTTATTTATTTATTTATTTATTTATTTATTACAAATTCTTCAACTTCTGGAGAGCTTAGATTCTCTTCAAATATTTATTGGATTTTTGTATTTTCCTATGAAATGTCTATTGATATTCTCTTCACATGTTGCTAAAAAGTTATTTGTCTATTTATTGATTCACAGAACTATTCATATTCTGGATATTAATGCTGTCCTTTGTCTTGCATAAATATCTTGTATAATTTTTTCCCAGTCTTTTTATGTATTTTAACTTTATGGGATATTTTGCCATTTAGAAATCCTTAATCTAAATCTGTCTATCTATCTGTCTGTCTGTCTATAAAGTTTCAATTCTTGCTAAGAACAATATTATTTTGCGACGATCCTCCTGAACTTTTGATGCTGCAATACTAGAAGATAAACATATGTGTATTTGGTGTATATTATACTGGTGTGTAAAGAGGTTTCCAAGAGTCTTCAAAATATGCATTGTTACTGATATTTCTGAAGATCTCCTATTCTTACATCCCTTTCTCCTCATCCTTCCATGGGACATTCCTGAGAGCTTGATTTCTCTGTCACAGAACGATCCTAGGCACAAGATGAACCAACCTGTCAGAGGTTAAAACTGGCCCTCCTATCTGATTCCCTGTGTTTATGGCATCTACATTTACTTGAGCTCCTGACTTCTACACGGTGAGTCTGATTCTTCTGATATTCTATTTTCATAACCAGAATATGCTAACTTTTGTTTTTCTGTCTTTCCAAAGACTCTTGTCCTTTTTCTTTCCTCCTTCTCTAACCCCCTCTATTCCTCATTCCTTCTCTTCCTTCCTCTTTCTTTCTCTTTTTCCTCTCCTTTCTCTCTTCCTTTCCCTCCCTTGCTCCTCCCCTCCTTCTCTCTCTCTTTCTCTCTTTCTCTCTCCTTCTCTCTCTCTCTCTCTCTCTCTCTCTCTCTCACACACACACACACACACACACACACACACCTTTAGTGAAAATTCAGAGTGTGTTAGGGGCTTTTCCACGTGCTCTGGGGACACATGATGAACAAAGAAGATAAGACATGCCATCATGGAGTTTGAATTCAGTATTACTGATGTTCTTTTTATCAGCGTTTGCAGTCTGCAGAGCTCACATTCATATACACAACAGGGGTGGTGAAGGGCATGGGTTTTGGTGTCTGGGAGATCTGAGTTTAGATTCTGGCTTTGTTTCTTATAACCTATGTGACTTGGGTCAAGTTGCTTCAGCTCTTCCTGAATGTCAGTTTGCCTCCTGTAGAATAAGGAGATTAATAGCACCTATCACATAAGATCGCGGTAAGGATGGAATAGTGTGTGAAGAATTTAGCCCCATGATAGAATTTAGTAAATGGCAGTATTCTTATTATCTCATTGATTCTCACAAACAATCTCTAGAGTGGTGGCTGAGTGGAAATAATCAACTCTTATTTCAGAGATAAGAAAACAAAGACTTTGTGCAGGTGCAGTCACTGAGATCTCTGGGTCCTGGGTAGAGTGTGTGACTGCTTCACAGACCGACCTTGGAGTTTTGCTCTCTCTGTGTGCCGCTTGTGTTTCTATTTCTTTAATACTCTGTTTAAGTTGACTCATCTTTAACTTGAGTAAATACCCATAATATCTGTGAAAAACTTGGGTTTGAAATGCTGATTATGATTTATCTCATATACATGGAAAGAAATACTTTGAGCATTCTAGAGCCATCATCTGAGCTCCACCTAGAATCTCATTAGGTGACATTGGTGGGATGAAGCCCTGTAATATATGATGATGTCCCAAGACCAACACCTCAATCAAACTGTGGTGACTGGGTAAGTGTTCTTTGAGCTCATTAAGAAATGATGCTCCAGTTCCCAAGCAGTGGTGGAGCTACTCTGTCAACCATCCCAAGCCTACCTGGCTTAGTTCAGCCCTAACTTGGAGGTGGCTTCTCAGAAGTGGAGCTGCTCTCCTCTCTGTTGTCACAGAACCCTGGTGTCCCTCTATCCCTTCATTTTTCATACTCTGCTACATCTCCCACATTTGTTTATTCCCTTTTTATCATATACTTATTGAGGATCTACTATGTGCTATGCCTCATGTTGTGCTCTAGAAACACAGAGGTAAACACACAATAGAGATGAACCTTAAAGAACTTTATTATCTAGTAGGCATTGTAGTATATGCCCCATCCATAGTTAAAAAGCTGCTACTGTATACCATATGTGACAGATAGTGAAACATATTTAATACATTGTAAAGCCCAACTTCAGGATCATGAATTCTATTATTTTGATTCATAATGAGAGGTAAGTACTATTATTAACTCCCATTTTACAGATGAGAAAAATGAGCTTCAGAGACATTAACCTCCTTGCTCACGATCAGCTGACAAGTGACAGAAGCAGGATTCAAACATACTTCAGAAACAACTGTCAAATAAATTGATTGTTAAAATTTAAGACAGCCTGCTAAAGAAAACTGGTGTCTAAGCTGCATGATGGTCTTGTCAGATTGTCACCCTTTCCCTACCCCTAAGCAAAGTCTGGATGAAATGTTTCAAAGGCATAGTAGAATCATGAGACTTTGGCTAGATGAATTCTAAGACCCTTCCATTTCCAGTGGAAATGGGATATAGAGTTAATCTACAGAAGATTTCACCTCTGTTCTCTCAGTGCACTGATGTTGGAGGCTATTCCTTCAGGCCCTCCGTGGTATTTAGACTATTCCTGAGAAAGAAGCTTGACTTCCTGGTTAAGCTACTAGACTGGGCTGCCACACAGCATAAAAGCAGCCCCAATAGGCATTCTTTCTGAACCTCAGGTAGAAGCTATAGGTGCTGGAAGAAAGCAAAAAAGACTCTTGAGTCCAAGAAAACTTGAAAGGCCTGGATATATTTTTCTTTTTTAATTATCACTTTTGGAGTCCCTTCTTGCCTCTACTCCAATGGGCTTTTGAGGGAAAATAATTCTTCTGTCTTTTCATGCCCAAATGGACTGATGGGAAAACTTTGCAAACCTGGAATGCACTGAAGAGTCAGGAGAGTTCTTTAATTTCCCCTCTAACTTTCCCCTGGATAGAGAGACAGGCCCTGTCTGTAAGAGTCTGGGTGGAGATACTGACATGGAGCATAATTGAAGAATAATTAAGCACTGTGAATCATTTTTTCACCTCTGCCTATTAATTCCTCTAAGCAGAGTAGGAGGACTTGCCCTGCCTGGTGAGTGGGCAGCACTGCTCTGCCGTGCATAGTGATCTGGGAGATGGTCAAGTCAGCTGGGTGAGCAGAGCTAGTGTAGGTCACAGGTAAGGCCCCCTTCCTACAGGACGTGACTCGCCTGGATGGTGGCCTAGGAGGTGGCGAGGCTCAGAGAAAGAATTGCATCTCCCACTGGGCCAGTCTCTTCAAATAAACCTATCTTTTACTCAGATTAATTTATTTCTTCATCCATTTATATAAAACCCAGTTAGTGCACCAAGAACACATACAAAGTAAGCCCATCACACATTTGTTTAAAAACCAACAGTAAGCACATTTTATGTTTCCCTTGAGAAGACTTCTAAGCTTTGGAACTTGATCTTTGTCCCAAATCTGACATCAGCCCTCTAGTTAATGCTCTTCCTGTTTCTCCTGCTATCACTTCTTTTTGCTGTGTTTGACTTCTCTTGCTTTTAATCAAGGCAGTATCTTCCAGAATATAGCAAAAAAAAAAAACAAAACAAAAACAAAACAAAAAAAAAACAAAAAAAAACAAAGCCCAATGCATGAGCTGGAACTATTGCCGTGTGCCTTTGTGCAAACTAGGAAAATGTGGCAGGAAGACCTTTTGCAAGGTACATGGCTTACAGAAGAGGTAGAGTGGGACTGCAGCCCCCATCTCTCTTTCAGAATGTCCCCTTGTCCAGGGGCAGGCAGACATGTGCCTAAATCTTGTTTCATCAAAGGCCAAATAGAACTTAATGGGGATGAGGGCTGAAGGCCATTCTCCACTGAGAAAAAAACTGAGTTCTCAAGAACTTTGGTGGTGTTGACATGTAGATTCTTTTATTTTTTTTTATTTTTGACATGTAGATTCTTGAATAGTATGGTTTTCTAATTGGCCTTTAAGGACCCCTTTATACTCCAAAGAGGAGCCTCAGGAGCTGATGTAAGGAATGAGGTAGGAGGTCAAGAACATATCATTTTATTCAGGGCAGGTCAAACTTTTCATCCAGCACAACATAGAAGCACCTGCACGAAAGTGGTATAGGGAAGGGGATCCTAAGCACTAAAAAAACAGCAACTTGAAGACCATTTGTGCTACAGATCAAGTTGTCAAGTCAGTAAGAACCTTCTGCATGTGGATTATTTGTGTTTGGAAAGATATGTCTGTCCTTAATGCTTACACTGAATTTAGATAGGTACATAGCAAGAGATTGTTTACTATTTTACCTTATGGTTGTGATAGTTCTTAAGTTTACAGGTGTTTCTAGATGTATCTAGGGAAGAAAAGGTAAGGACAAGGAGGAAGGGAAAAATCTCTGGATGTTTGAGTGTATATGGCAACTGGTTCCTCATCTCATGTTTATTCAGGAGATATTTTTATGAGCAAAGAGGAGTCATGCCAACACAATTTGGATTCTGAATCAGGGATGGACTGACTGTACTGATTGTTTCTGTGTAAGATGTGCCACCCATGCAACCTAATAAAATTTAATCACTGTTAACTATTCCAAGTTCTGGGAAGTGAAACTTAATGTGCATTTGGTTGCCTTCAGATGCCAAGTATCCTAGACCAAACAGGTTGCTACAGGAAGTTCAAAGATAAAGTGGGAAGTCCTGGTTCACTCCTCCTGGGATTGATGAAGCTTCCCTTAGATCCAAGAGGACAACTCATTTTGGCTGTTTTTACAGATGAATTGTATTTCCAGCTCTGAACACTAATCTAATTGTCTGTGACATATGACTGTCTCTGTAAAGGAGACATAGGCTCTGGTAGGGTGCCCTCTGTGCCCCACTCAGCTCCAGAATATCCATCTCATCCTTAATCACTCAGCCCACAAGCAGCCCCATGGGGGAAAAGCCTGATGAGAAGCTTGGAAGTAAAGGATTGTTTGTGGCTCAGGTTGTTCTGTGTAGAAACTGTCCTTGGAGCTTAACCTGGGTGTATCTGGAGCTACCTCACTTGTACCTGGAGAAACCTACAATAATGCCTCATGTATTCAATAGTTCTATGAGACTTTTAGACTTACTCTCTTATAAGATCTTGAATAGAGAGGATCTTGTTTTGCATATCTTTAGGTTAATGTAAACTAGGAAGAAAAAGCAGAAATAGGAAAAAAGAGGAAGAGATAAGAAATAAAACAGTGGAAATGATTTTGCAACCCCTGAGCATGTGTCTTCCTGTCCCCACTATAAATAACAAGAGTAGAATAATATCACAACCACCAGTTATTGAGTATTTACTGTGACAGCATTTTGCAGGGTGGTTTACGAATATTATCTTAATTAATCTAATCATTTATACATTCAACAAGCTTTGAGTCTATTATATCCTGAATACTGTGCTAGTGATTAGGGTTTAATAGTGTGCAAAAATAGTCAGAGCTCCACCTTCATGGAGGTCACATTCCTGGGAAGGAAACTCACCATCAAATGATTTCTCAAATATAAGTAAAATTGCAAATGAAGGGGAGGAACAAGATAGGATTGGAGCTTCAAGGGGCCATTAACCCAATTATGGGATATAGTTGAGCTGGGATCCAAGTGATGAAATGGGCATTAACCAAGGAAGATAAGCCAGGGCACTTTGTGGTTTGTGGGCATATAGTTAGTAAGCAGCAGCAGAGCAGATACAGATGTACCGAAAGTAACATGGGGTAGAACATGATGGGAATTCAGGAAGGAGTATTTTCTTCTAGCTAGAAGAGACAGTAAAATTCCCCTGCAGAAGTAAGCAGATGGGTGGCTTTGACTGCTCCAAGAGAGAGGCCTTATGTGTAAAGCTGCTACATGAGACACTTGGATGTGTCCCCCCCCCCACACACACACACCCCGCGCATGGGAATTCAGCACCCTAAGCAATCCCACAATCTCCTAGAGTAGTAGTTCTCAACAAGGACAATTTTCTCCCCAGGAGACATTTGACACAATCTGAAGACATTTTTGGTTGTCACACATGGAGCTGGGAACAGGTGTTTCTACTGGCTTCATGTAGGTAGAAGCCAGGGCCACTGCTAAACTTCCTACAATGCAGAGGCTATCTCCCCACAACAAAAAAAATTATTGGACCCAAGATGTCACTTATTGCCAAGATTGAGAACCTCCGCCCAATGCTTTAAGCAGGCCACAGGATAGGCACTTAGGAATCAGAATTCCTTGTTTCTGAAGTATCTTTCAGAGACTTAACTACTTTTAGTATCTTTCCCTCTAGATACTACTTTGAAAAAAAAAATCAACATCTTTATGTTGATATTTATTGAAATGCTTATTGCTAAAACCTATCTTATTCATCTCTGTAGCCCCTACTATTGGATCTTGTATAAGGGAATAAGGAAATGGTAGACTAAATGAATGGTAAATGAATGAATGAGCTGCTCTTCCTTGTGCCCTTAGAATGTACTTCTTTACATTCTCTAAATACCACAGTAGCATGAAAATCCTGGATGCAACTCTTCTTTAGCATGGTGGAGTCTCAGATCAACTCAGATTAATTTTAGGATCATCTTAGACAACTCTGTTTTTCTTATTCCTTACATCCAATGTATCAGAAAATCCTGTGGGTTCGATTTAAAAAAAGATCTAATTTTTTTTCATTTTCCTTTTTTATTATTAAATATGTAATAGGTTGACTATGATTTGTGATTTTTAGGAAATATATATTTGGTCATCTAAATTACCAAATGTATATTTCTCATGTTTGTTTGTTTGTTTGTTTGTTTTTTAACTCAAGTTAGTTAACATACAGCATAGTCTTAGCTTCAGGAGCAGAACCCAATGATTTATCTCTTACATATGACACCAAGTGCTCATTTCAGAAAGTGCCCTCCTTAATGCCCATCATCCATTTATCCCTCAGTATTATTTCTACTCCCTCCACCCTACCACCTGGTCAGAGCCAACATTAGTTCTTACTTGGATTTCCTGTTCCTTCTCTTGCTTTTGTCCCTGTAATGTCTACTTGATCTGTCCACCAGCTAACTCTTGGAACCCATTTAATGTCCTCAGCCCTGATGACTCTGCTCCAGACCACTAGACTTCCTTCATCTTTTTGAATATACATAGTTCTTTTCCTGCCACAAGGCCTTTTCATGTCCTCTGGACTCTACCTGGGACAAAATTTCCCCCAGAAATTCTCATGGCTTACTTTCTCACTTTATTCTGGTTTCTGCTCATATGTCATCTCATCACAGAAGTTCTTCCTGACTTCTCTATATGAACTAATAGATCGCATCCTTTTCTACCTCTTTACTCTGCTTTATTTTTCTTCATATCATCCATTTTCACCTGACATTGTGTTCTACATCTATTTCTCTCTTTATCCCCTCTCTTTCTCTTTCACTATAATGTATGCTACATGAGGGCCAGGATTCTTAACAAAATAGATAAGTCCACAGTAAATAGAAGAAAGACTGGCCTATCATGAGTGCTCCATAAATTATTTAATAAATGAATGAAGGATCAGGTTCAGAAACTAATGAAGCCCTGGGATGTGGGACAGGAAAGACAGGAAGTATAATAAAGAAGGAAGACATCAGTTCAAGTCTGGCACTGGGAGGTAAAATGGTGTGATGGGTCAGAAAGTCCTTAGAAGCGGCAGGGGCTTTAAGAATGCTGAGCTTCTGGTTGAGGGCAGCTGTGACTGCCCTTTACAGCAAGAGTACCAGGCAGCCTGTGTCTACTTGGCAATCTTGGCACATGTTACCTGCAAACTTTGTCCCTATCCCACATGTCACTTTGCACAAGGTGGCCTTACTTTCTGCCAGGGAGCTGGGACCATCATCCCTTTGACCTTAGCCTAGAACACTGTTAATATTAATTTAATTAGCATTTGTATAATAACTTCTTTATCATTTCCAAGTCTAATTTATTTTAATTTCATGTGTGCTGATTTGATGATCAAAGGGTTTATTGAAGCTTTGTTTCTATTCAAAGCCCAGCGTATTAATCATCCACTTAAAACTATTACTCTCACCCCTCTCCAGCAAGACCTCCTTGGAGCATAAAGAGACATGGCAGATTGAGATGATTCATCTCATTTAGAGTTTCTATGATAGATTTCTTTTTTCTTTTTTCCTTTGCTTCCCTTTCCTTTCTGTAAGTCATCCAAGAGAACCCATTTATGGTGGAGCAATAGTAAAAAATGCTGTGTGCTTTTCTACCCCACTAAGTTTTAAGTGCCTTTCAAATGGATTCCCGATCTTAAGGCTTTAGTCTCCTGATATGGTCAGAGCTGGAGACAGAACAATGTCATTATTAAGGGTACAATCCTTGGAGTCAGGCAGACCCAAATGCAAATATTTGTCCCTTACTAGTGTGACCTTGGGCAGGTTACATAATCTCTGTAAGCAACTATTTTTTTTTTATCCATTGAATTCTCCATCATAAAATGGGGACAATAATAAGAACTTATGGATTTGACATTTACTTATCTGTTTGTTGTACTTTGAATGCTCTATGGAAATAAATGAAATAGAGGTAAATAAATATTTGCTTAACATTCCCTCAATATTTATTAACAGCTACCATCTTTCTATTCAGTTTCACACACCCTTACCTTGCAGTTCATCTGTGACAGGCATGAAGCCAGGTGCAAGGAACACTAGAAATAAACAGGGAACACATATTACCCTCACTTTCAGTCCAGTAAAGGGCCAGTATGCACACTCATGGTGGCAACACAGTGAGATGAACACAGTGATTGAGTTCAAGGTGTACGTACTATGCCCCAAAGGAGCTCAAAGAATTTGTAGCATTGTGGGATAGAGAGGGTTGAGGAAGGCTTCACAGAAGGGCCTGACACAAATCCAGTAGGACTAGTAGGAGTTGACACAAGAGGGAGAGGAGGCTACAGGGACATGTCACAGTGAGGAGAAAGTGAGTACAAAGGTTAGCTCAGTACTAATGTGCTCCTCGAAAGGCAACTGTTGAGAATGTTGGGCCTCCTGGATACACATCAAATGCTAAAGGTAGACTCTACCAAGTCAGGTGATTGGACACATTTGTTGTTGATTTAGAGAGTTGGTTCAAGATTCCCCCCATGACAACATATGTCACACTTAATTTCCAAAGTCCTTGTCCTTATTGATTTCCCATCCTTCTGGAAGGCAAGTGTACTCACAGAGGTTTACAGTAACCAACAGTGTTAATCTGGGGCAAATTTCCCACAGGAACTAGACCATTTCCAAGTTGTTTCCTATCTGTTCATGCACAAGAGACCGTTTCTTTGAGACATCTTGGACTGGTCTATAAGGGCTTTAGTCTTTGTCAGAATATGAGGATTTTGTATTAGATAAATCAAAATCTTTTGATCCTTTAAAGGGTTTTCAGCTATTTTTTTTTAATTGGTAATGTGTGTATATTGATTAGTGGGTTCAGTCACCTGGTAGAATTCCATCATTGACCAGTGACACCGAAAAGTCCAAGTGGGCTCTTCCATTCACTTCTACGTGTGTGTACCATTCTTCCTTCTCTCTTTTGCTTCTTCCCAACCCAACTTTTCTACTCTTCATGATTTTCTTTCTAATCTATGTGGTCACCCTTCTCATAATGTTCAAGTTCGAGAGGGTGCAAAAAAGATGAGAAAGAATGACAGTATAGAGTATTGCTAAGGATCTAGGAGAACATGAATTCCCATGTAATGCCAATGGGAGTGAAATTGGTACAGCTCTAGTAGGGATCATTCAAATGCCTTGATTTTGAATACCATGTGACAAGGTGATGCCACTTATAGGAATGTCTCAATAAATTTTTATCCTAAAGGTTTAATCATAGATACAAACTTGGCCCTGTAGTTTAATAGAAATATAAAAATGAAGGGGAAACCCCTAAATATATATTATTATGGTTAATCATTAATCATGGTCTATCAGAAAGGTAAGTGTTGGCTTATATTTACTGACATTGAAAAAAGGGTTTTTTCAATGCTATACTGTTAGGTGACAAAGGAGGTTATAAAACACTATGTTGAATGTGAGACCATTCCAATTAAAAATATATATAGAACTCACTCTTACTATTCTTTAGCTACAGATTGAGAATAGAGAAATGTGAGTACCTTTTTTTCTTCTGTATACTTTTTAAGTATCTTTTTTTTTCTAACAAGCACATATTACTTTTAAAATCCAAAGAAAAAAAGACTCTTTGCACTTTAAAAAGAAAAAGGGTGCTCTCACCTTAGCCAAATTTGGCACTAAGTCTTCCTGAGCAGGTACTCTAGAAACAATCTTTATTGTACCTTCTTGTCAACATGGAGAGTCCAGTGGCTACATTTGCCTTAGAATTCCCTAAGTAATGGCCACCTTGAGGGAGGGATCAGACTTTTCCCCAGGAAATGTGGAAATAATTTGCCTCTCTCTACTCTGCAGAGAGAGTTAGGCTCAGCAGACTCATATGAAACAAATCTAGGAGCTGGGAATGATGGTTGTTATTCCCCCAGTTATGCTGAGCTTATCATCCAAGTTTGAAAGAAGGCCTTATATTATTGTCACTTAATGATAATTTTTAGCACATGCATGTATTGTCTGATAGTGGCATGCTGTTCTTTTGTTCTGAATAAACCCTTGTCCTGCTATAATTCCTTTGTAGTTGCCCAAATCCGGATTTCAGTGTGTTCAACGTGTAGGTGTGGTGAGGAAAGCTCTTTAGAGAGCTGGCCACTGCTTCTTACATCAGCAGTTCATTTTGTAGCCTTGGAGCTTAATATAATCTCCCTTCCACATGATCCATTGAACTTGTAGGATTTCTGATCTGAACGGGAAAAGGAATTATATGAGTAGTCATATGCTCAGTCCTTATTATACTTTGCTGGTCTCTTTATGATAGGGGGAAGAAAGAAGCAGTAAGGTTTGTTTTTGTTTGCTTATTTTTTGTTTGTTTTTGTAGTTAGTGTTCTTCAATAATCTTTTCTGTAATATCCTCACAATTAAGGGCAATGACAAGCATTAATAAGCATTTTTCTACCAATTTATAATTTACCTTGTGCTTTTGCTCTCATCACTTTATCTAATTCTTTTTTTTAAATCTTTTAATGTTTATTTTTGAGAAAGAGACAGACCGTGGATTGGGGAGGGGTAGAGAGAAACACAGAATCCGAAGCAGGCTCCAGGGTCTGTGCTGAGCCTGATGCAAGGCTTGAACTCATGAAAGGTGAGATCATGACCTGAGCCAAATCCAGACGCTTAACCACCTGAGCCACCTAGGCTCACCTACTTCATCTAATTCTTATAAGCACTCCCTGAGTATGTATAATCACTGCCATTTTTCAGGTAAGGGAACTGAAGAATATAGAGGCTGTTATCTTCCCAAGTGTATTAGTCCGGACTCCTTTGGTTGCAAATCCTGAAGCACAAATACATTTTGCTTAAGCCAAAGGAAAAAGTGGGGGTGGGTGGGATTTATTAAGTGCAAGGGTAGACCTCGGCTTCAGGCACAAATGAATCTAGATGCTTGAGTGATGTTGTCAGATTCACCCTCCATGTCTAGGCTCTGTTTTCTCTGTGTTAGTTTCATTCCCAGCAGATTCTTTGCATACAGTGTAGAACAGCCATCACAGCTCCAGGCCATGTCCCACTGACTTAGCAACCCCAGTGGAAAGACATCTATTTCCCAACAAAATTCCCGAGACTGACTATTATGTGGCCCAGTCTGGTTCTTTTGGTTCAGCCATGCACCTGTCACTGTGCCCAGGGAATGGAACGTTCCAACTGGCAGGTCTTAGATGGGGTGAATTTAGTGCTACACTATAATGTGAACTGAGAGAAGAAGTTTCTTCAAAGTGAAACATGGTACTGTGCACAGAAGGGGCATGAATAGAGGTAGACAGAAGCACCACACTGTTCTATACCAAGTTGGAAGCTAGTAAGTATGAGTTGGCACTCCTTATGGAAGGATAGAGTATGACATCTCACCTCTGAGAGCTGCAGGAAATCTGAAAAAGACTAGAAGCCACATGCTCTGCCATAGTTCTCAAACCGTGCTCTCTCATTCCTGACCTTTAGGCTATTTGACCGTTAAGTTATATGGGTATTCTTGAAGCCATATATACATTCAACATTATCTTCAGAATTACAAATGTATCATGACTTGTTTGACCACTTTTTTTTCTCAATTTTATTGAGAAACAATTGACATACATCACTGTATAAGATTTTTTTTGAACTTAAAATCTTTTATTTTTTAAAATATAATTTATTGTCAAATTGGTTTCCATACAACACCCAGTGCTCATCCTGAGTATCCTCTTTTTAAACACATAAGTATAGTTATGATTAATAAAATATAAATTTGCTTTAAAACCTCACTGAATTCACCGGGTGGGAGTTGGTCATAATGTTTATTTTTAACTTCGATAAAAAAATTCACGTGTTATCCTGTTGAGGGTTTTAAGAACATTTTCATCTCTAAAAGGTTCAAATTACTTAGGTAGTCCTATAATCAAATATTAAAACACCACCTGAATAAGGGTTAGAAGCCCATTTCTGCCTTTATTTCTAGTGATTTAATGTTCCTTGGGTCTCAGTTTCCTGACCTGCACTATGGGGATAAACTGTCCTGTCTACATAAGCTTATAGTGAGACTCTTATGTGGAAGTGAACTGCTAGGAAGTATTTTTTTTTAAACTGTAATATGGTAGCATTGGTATTTTTTTTATTTGACTCCATGCTCAAGGATATTGCTCTTAATGTGTTCTGCAAACCACTAATGGCCCCTGATGCAAAATGTACTTGTCCATTTCTAATATGATTGTGCAGATCAATGAAGGTCTGTCTTCCTCTGTGATACACTGCAGCCTTACAGATTTTGTAAAGATCTCTCGCTTCCAATGGTATATATTCCAGGAAGCACATTTTATCTTTCTTATGTCCCAAACACACTTGTGACTGCAAAAAGTGATCAATCATTTAAATTTTCTCTTTAATTTTCTATTGTGGTATAATGTAGAGAAAAGTGCAAGTATTCTAAGTATGTTTTTGATTAATGTCCATGACTGAACACATTTGTATAACCGGCACCCAGATCAAGAGAGGGGGCATCAATAGTTCTCCAGAAACAAATGTTGTAGCCCCTTTCCAGTCACTATCCCTCAAGGATAACCTCAACCTTACTTCTAAGAGCACACATATGCTTCATTTGGTTCTTTTATCCAACTAAATGAACTCATTTTGTTCGTGGATCTTTCTTTCAATGCTGCATTTGTAAGATTTATCCATTTGTTGTTGTAGTGACAGATGGTACATTTTTTTATTGCTGCACAGTATTCCATTATGTGTATGTGGGGATGGGTGTACTTATTTTTTATAATATAAACATGTTATTCATGAGCATTTGAGTGTTTTCCAGTCTGGGGCAATTAATATACTATACAGATCTTTGGGTGAGCATATACATGTAATTTTTTGAAGGGGGGCAGGTTACAGAGAATGCCTAAGTTCAGCTTTACTACACATTACCAAACTGTTTTCCAAAGCGGGTATACCAGTCGACATTCCCATGAGCAGTGTAAGACAGTTTTGTTTTCTCCACATGCTTGCTGATATTTGGTATTTTCTGCCTCTGTAATTCTAGCTATTCTAGTGAATGTGCACGCTTTTAATTTGCAATTTTCATTGTGGTTTTCATTTGCATTTTCATAATGAGTAATGAAGTTGAAACAATTCTTCATATGTTTATTGGCCATTTGGACATCCTCTTTTGGGGGCACTTACTTATTCAAATATTATGCTAATTTTTCTTTGGATTGGTATCTGTTTCTTATTGGTTTGTAGGGAGTGGTTAGCCATTTGCTTTGCCTATTTTATTGGTGGGAAAAATTTTTAAGCTTCAATATTTATTTTTAAATATGAAATTGAACATGGCTCACCATGCCATTTCATTAATGATCCATTCTGAAAACAGAACATTTATTTGGTACCCAACCTTTACAAAAACAATGATAGCTGTTAAGCATGCAACAGTAAACAAAACTGATGTGGTCTCCATCCATATGGCACTTGCCATCTAAGGACGAGACAAACAATATATTAATACATATGTAACTGAAAGATGAAGACAATTACAAAAGTACCATGAAGCATTCAAACAGGGTGGAGGGAGAGATTAAAAGGGCTTCTTTTCAGTTCTATAGACTTTTGTCATTTAATCTGAGACCTAAAGCCTAATAAAAAAGCAGGGGGAAAAAAAAAAAGAAACAAGGGAAGGGTATTCCAGGCAGACACAATAGCATGTGCTATTCCCTGAGGTGGGAAAACACTTTGCATGTTCTAAGACTTGAAAGGAGGTAGTTGGTCTAGAGCATGGGTCAACAAACTGTAAAAGGTAAAATAGGAAATATCTTAGGCTTTGCAGACCAGATGGTCTCTGTTGCAACTACTCAGTACTGCTGTTGTAGCATGAAGGCAGCCATAGACTGAATGTAAATAAATGAACATGGTTGTTATTTCAATAAATCTCTATTTACAAGAATAGGCAATGGGCCAAATTTGATCCATGGGCCATAGTTTGCCAACCTCTAGTCTAGGTTATGGAGAAAAATATCAGTCTCCTACCTGGACTACGTTGGTATGGCCCTAACTAGCCTTCCAGCTTCCACTCTTACTAATCTAAAATGCATTCCCTGCACAATACCCAGAGCAAATATTTGAAAGTCCTAAATTAGATGATGATGCTCTTCCCCAATTAAATAAATCTTGATTAACTTTCTGGAAACTTCTTAGTGAACATAGAATAGAATGTAAAGCTGAGATGGGCTTGGTCTAGATGGTACATGGATTTGTAAGCCATTGATTTGTAGCCTTGATTTTAGATCTCAATACTTAAAATTGCTTCATATCTATGTGCATGGGATCCAGTGATAACTGTGAGCATGGAAAAAGGGAGCATGATGTACTGTATGGTTTCCAGCTGCTCTTCAGCTAAGAGAAGTCTCTCCCTTCTTAAAAATCCACACATACCTGACTTTGTGCCCATCTCATTTTTTACCTTCTATTACACCTTAATAGGAGAATCCCTATAATTGCTGAGTCTTGTCTGGTCTGGCCTTACATTCATAGTCCAGTAGCAGATGTGCTGTACTTGAATGAATGGATGGATATGATTGTGCTCTCTCGCGCGCTCTCTCTCTCTCAGTGAATAAACAGTTGAATAAAAGAATGAATAGATTGAGTTTTGCAGAAGGAAAAAGATACCAACAATGATCCTGGAATTCTTAGGCCTGAATTACCAGGGATGGGTGTGTTCTAATCAGAAATTAGAAAGTCAGGAGAAGGTTCGGATTTGTCAGGTTTCAGATATGATAGATCTCTGGTATAAGATGTCATTAGCGTGCAGGGGATGAGTAGAAATGAGTTCTGGGACTTGGGAAAGCGATCCAGGATGGAAAAAGTGACTGAAGCTAGAATTGTTTTAATGCTGGGAGATAGAAGGAAAAGTGGTCCAAGGACCAAAAAGTAGGTTGAAAGGATGAAAAAGAGAAAAATTTTCCATGAATGGCAAAAGTGAAGAACCATAAGATTTCTAGATTTTCAAATAAATTCATTCAATAGGAATGAAAAGTTGTATAGGCTCTCAAGGTTAATGCTGTAGTTATTTATTACATTGGAATGGAGTTACATTAAAATTCACAAAATAGCGGGGGAAGTCATTAATCTAGATTCTTAACAAGATATTCATTTTTTAATTAAAAAATTAACCATCTACTCTTCTTTCTACATCATACTGTGAAAAAACACAGAATAAAGTATCCTTAAAAAACTAGATTTGGAGTCAAGCAGGGCTTGAGTTCAAGTGCTAACCCTGCTACTGACTAGCTATTTGACCTCAAAAATTATCTTAGCTGTTCTAAGCTTCAGTTTCAACACCTTTAAAGTGAGATGGCTAATAGTACTTTCCTCAGAGCATGGTTGTAAGGACTAAATGATATGATATGTGTACAAGCCCCTGGCACCAGTAGGACATAAATAAATGGATGTTAGCAATTATGACTTACAACACATCTTCATATCATGGCAATGTACTCTGTCTCTGAAAGCCCTTGAGTGGAAGAGACCATACAACATAAGGATATGGTTTGTGTAGATAGCTGGCAGGGATTGAATCCTGACTCTGAATTTTACAGCAGGGTGACCTAGACACCTAATTCCTTCCCTGCCTGTAAATGGAGAAAATAATCATACTTCCTTCCTAGGAAATAGAGAGTTGATACATTCAAGGCTCTTAAAATAGTCCCCCACATAAAAATTCTCTATAAATATTTTTTGTTAATTTTATCATTATGGTTGTTACTCTTAGCTATGTAGCCATTCTAATGTAAGACACAAGGCAAATTTTATTTAGTTCCTATTTGAAATCATCTTGGAACTATATCAGAAGGATTATCCTAAAATTCAGCATGTCAATCTCTACAATTATTTCTGACAGCAAAGTTCGCACATTTGCCCCAGTCGAGGTAGTCAAGTTAATAGGAAATTATAAAAGACCATTTGCCGCACAAAGGAGCTTCCCAGTCTGTGCCTCAGTTGTTCTATCCCCAGCTGTGAGATCCCCTCTCATTCTCTTTGTCTCCTGTCCACCCCTAATGGGGAGAGCTGCCTTATATTCTGTGGAGAATTTTGGACAATAACTCACAGAGAGTTTGTTCAGGTTAGAGCTGAAGATTCCACATTAGGCATCGGGGAGCTGGCAGGGCATGGCAGGAGCAAGGTGGGACTCAGAAGTCCAGTAGAACACTGAGAATTTAGGGGAAATGAGACCCCAGCATTGAGAACATTAAAGAAAATTATCCTGGGGTGAGGGGAGGAAGCTTTAAAGAGGACCTTAACAAAAGTGGTAGATGAGGTATTGCAGAGAATAAGCTTGGGGAGGATGTCAGGGAAGAGGAATTCCCACATCCTGCCTGATTGAACTACAAACCCAGATCAGTAATCGACCATTGAGTCCTTGCTGGGCTGCACAGCAGCATCGAAGGTTCCAAGATTCCTTTCTACATCTCAACTGCAATAGTAAAGCTCACAGACAGCCCCAGATCCGGGCTTTTGTCTGTGCTGTGAGACTCCTCTGTGCCTCAGTTACTCCTATGTAACATGGGAATCATAATTGAATCTACCTCATTAGGATTATTGGTGGACTACATATATGAAGAGTGTAGAAGAGAGCCTGGCATATATGTTTGATATAACTGTCATTGTTGCCATTGCATCATTATTATAAGGGCAAGTCCTTAGGGGAAGCTTTAGTTTTAGAAGAATCAAGTGTCCAGGTGAAGCCTTGGGGAAGACAGAAGTGTGTTGGTTTAGATCAGGGGCCTTGTAATTAGGCAGAGATTCCACTTCTCATGCTCATTAGCTGAATGACCTAGAACAAGTTATTTATCACTTGAGGTCAGTTTCCTCATCTGAAAAAATGGAAATGATAATCATACCCATTTTACATTATTGAGAGGATTACATGACAGGAAGCATGAAAAGCACTTCGAACTACATCTACCTATATGAACTGATCCGTAAATAATAGTAATTATTAAAATTGAGACTGAAAACATCTTTCCCAGCTGTAACTTGAGTGTCAAGTGGAGAAGCAGAGGTGTAGAGCTGAGCAGGGGTCCTGGGCCTCCAGAGTCAGACTCATACAAGGTGAGATTTGGAAAAGGCTGCAATGGTTTTTGCAAAAGGGCCTTGGCCTTCTACTTTGTGCTGTCAAAAGATCAGTAGCTAAAATAAATGTAACTTCTATGGCTAATCACAAGGGCTGTGTGGCTGCATATTATTGCTAGGCCAATGGAGGGGAGAGGGAGAATGAAGGGGGGCAGAGACTGGTTTAGGGTCACCCAAGAGGCAGTGGTTATTTTTTAAGGTGGGTTCATGGCCTCTGTCTTTGGGGTAACCACTCCCACATCCCTCACAACTAACACAAAACACTTTTCCCTCATTGCTGAAAAAAAAAAAAAAGATTCATAAGGGAATTAATAAACAAGCCAAAGAAAATTCTCGTCTGCCTTTTAATTATAGAAGAGTGATTGCTATGCTAATCATAATCAGCATCAAGGTCAAAAGTTTCCACCACTCTGGAATGAACATTTAGAAAATAAATTAACCAGAATACCAATGCTATTTCTGAACTCCCAGCTCACGTGGGTTTCAGATAGAATGCTGTATATTTCAAGTGTCTTTTAAAAGGATCCGTATAATATTGATACATTGATTGGATAAACGTCACTCTAAAAACCTGCTAGTGCCCAAGGCAGAGGGGAAGACCATTTGGAGACCCATGAATTGGTGTGATTGCCTAGACTGCCAAAGTAAAGACTGGGAATTTGTTGTGTTGAGTATGATCATTTGCTTCATCTCTGGCAGGTATCACTACAAGATGTGCTGAAAGTACTTGGTCTCAGGTTAATGTGAGCGATGAGATATTAATGTATTTGAATAATTCTCCTCTATTTTCATTTACTCCTGGGTATTGGTATGTACAATAAAAATAATGGTTTAATGTCTCTTATTTCACAAAGTTCGACCCCTACCTCACACTATATACAAAATAGACTACAACCGTAAGACAAGTCAAATAAAAGTTTAAGAATATTGATACAACAAAATGTTCAGCCGTAAAAGGGAATGTAGTACTGATACGAGCTACAACTTAGATGAACTTTGAAAATATTATACTAAGTAGATGAAGCCAGACTCCAAACGTTACACATATTGAATGATTCCATTTACATGAAATGTCCAGAACAGGCAAATCCATAGAGACCGAAAGCAAACTACTGGTTACCAGAGGCTGGAGTGAGGAGGGAATAGAATGTGTATGGAGTTTCTTTTGGGGTGATGAAAGTGTTTGGGAACTAGATAGAAGCAGTGGTTGTGCAATATTGTGAATCTTCTAAATGCCACCAAATTATACATCTACTAATGCATAATGGTTAATTTTTATAAGAGTTGAATCTCAATTTTAAAATGTTTAGGAGTGTTAGAAAAAAATTAGGGTAATATTTGTACAATTTTGGGGATGGGAGTGTGCTTTTTAAGAGTAAGGTAGAGACCACGGGGCACCTGGGTGACTTAGTTAAGTGTCCAATTTCAGCTCAGGTCATGATCTCACAGTCTGGGAGTTCAAGCCCCATGTCTGGCTCTGTGCTGACAGGTAGGAACCTGGAATCTGCTTCAAATACTGTGTCTCCCTCTCTTTCTGTCCCTCCCTGCTTGTATTCTGTCTCTCAAAAATAAAAACATGAAAAATTTAAAAAAAAAAGGTAGAGACCTCAAAGCCATCAAGCAAAAAAGGAACCAGTTTGTGCATATGAATTAAAAACATTTGTATTACAAAAGATACCATAAGCAATGCTAAAACAAGTATAGACAAACAACATACCAGAAGAAAAGGCCAGGAGACATTCAAGGCTCTGAGAGACTTTCAGATACCACTAAGGGCTCAGCAATCACCCACCCTATACCCGATCTGATGCTTCCATATCCAGTATAACCTCCTCCTTCCATATCCAATATCTACCAGGTTGCATTCCAACCTGGGGAGCTCCTCCCTTCTGCAGATGGCCTAGTCCATATTCAAGTAGCCATATTATCTTGAAAATGTTTTCTTATGTTGAGTCAGATTATCCTGCCTAAGAATCGTAGTAACTGAAGTGATTTTAGAGCACAGGCCTTGCATTTAGAGAGATTCAGTTTTGTGCCCTGGCTTACCACTTACCACTTACCACTCTATAATCTTGGGCAAGTTGCTTAACCACTCTGCACTTCCATTCCCTCATCTGTAGAAGAGGCTCATGTGTCCCTCACTGGGGTAGTCAGGAAAATTAAGTCATATCATGTCTGACAAATACCTACCAGAGAGCTTGGTACATTGTAGACTTTCAGTAAATGGTGGCTGCTCTAATGAATTCTGGAGACAGAAATAGAAAATGGCTCCTATCTGTCCTAACACATGGCACTCTTATTCAATAATTCTTTCATTCATTGATTCATTCACTTCCTTTCTCTCCTCCCTCCCTTATCTCCTCCCTCCCTTCTCTCCCCTGTTTCCTCTGTCCCCCCTCCCCTCTTCTCCCCACCCCTTCCCTTTTTTTCTCCTCTCTTCTCCTCTCTTCTCTTCTCTTCTCCTCTCTTCTCCTCTCTTCCTTCTCCTCTCCTCTCCTCTCCTCTCCTCTCCTCTCCTCTCCTCTCCTCTTCCACTGAGGATCCAAAGACCTTACTATGGCTACAAGGTCCTATACAATCAGGTCTCAAACCACCCAATCTTCCTGCTAACTCTTTCACTTTACCTCTTACCCTTTCTCCCTTCTGATTTGTCCTCTTCAGCCACACTGGTCTCCTTGCTTGTCCCTAAACATATTGAGCATGCTCCTGCCTCAGGGCCTTTGCTCTTATTGTTGGTTCTTCCTGGAATACTCCTCTCACTAGTCGCTCACTTCATTCACTTATCTGCTCACATATCACCCAGTGAGAGCTCTCCTAGACCATAACACTACCATCCATTATTCTCTGTGCTGCTTCACTCTGCCTTATTTTTCTTCAAAGTACTGGCATCTATCCATTTATTTATTGGCTCCTTCAATTAGAATGTAAGCATTAGAATGATAGGTACTCTTTTTTTCACCTTTATGTTCCTAGTGCTTGGCAAAGAACCTGGCATGTAGTAGGCACTTTATAAATAATAGCTTCGTAAATGTGTTAACCAAAATATGTGAGTACTTCCTGTGAGCCAGGTGTGCTCATGCAGAGGCAAACAGCAAGGTGCTTTCAGCTTCAGTTATAACAATCCTATCCTGACACGACATGGTTTTAACAAGCCAGCTAGCAGACTGTCATAGTAAATGTTGTTTATGTACAAGGCATCTTTATGCTGAGGGTAATAAAACAGCCCTACGGCACCAAAATCCTCAAGCTGAGTGACTGGTTAACTGTTAGACCATAAACAATTTGAGTTGGCGAGAAATATTCTCACTTCAGTGTGTGGCTGTATGCTGTCACTTCTCTGGATTCCATCTGACATGTTGGATTATTATAGATTAGATAAGCAATTGTAAATGGACTGTGGCCTAGCAACATAGGCCTGAGATAAAGGAGATAGGACCCCCAAAATGGGGATGTGGGAATGGGGCCATGGCCAAGCTCACAGGCAATGATCACTGTGTCATTGTGTGCACTTGTGAAGGCAACAACACTCGACCCTGTTTTGTACCCCCGCCCCCCCCCCCCCCCACACACACACAGTGTGCACTGAGTAAGCTATGATGACAAGGGCATTCACTGTGACTGGCCCCAAGGACTCTCCTGCTGATACTTGTGGCTATGTCTTTACACCAAGACTGCCAACTAGACAGCAAATATCTCATGTACTCAGCATTTTCAGCAGTTCAGAGTTGGAACAAGACAGACCTGGATTTGAATCCAGGCTCTGATGTTTTCTAGCATGTGACCTTGAGCAAGTTAGTTGACCTTTCTAAGCCTCTGTTTCTACAACTCTAAAAGGAGATGGAAAGAATTCTGGTTTCATTATTAAGGAATAAACATGAGAATGCACATAAAGCATTTGGCAAGCTGCCTGGCACATTGCAAGGGTCCAGTTATCACAATTGTGACTGTTCAAATGAACCTTAACATCTGATTTAAGACTCTCCTCCCACATCCTAAATGGATGTCTGCTGGTATGTCACATAAGACAAACAAGTCTCAACACAAGGAAGATATGGGAATGTTTCACTGACTTCCTAACACAAGAAAAAAGTGGCATTAAAATAGTCTTTGGGAGCGTATTCAGGGAGTAAAAATCCCTGTGGAATTAATATGATCAGTCATGCTCCCAGTCAGTTGTATAGCAACGAATTCAATTAAAGTTTGAAACATGTCAACTTAGTGATTCACAGTTATGGAATAGACATGCTTTAGCAGGACAGCCTGCCTGGAGGTTGGAGGATAAGGGCTTTCCATGACCACTATATGGTCTTTTGGAGGCCCATTCCCCTCTGAGCCTGATCTCTCAGTTACAGACATTTCATTTTTAAACAGTCTTAGAACAGCATGTACCCTAAATCCCCATTATTGGAAACAAACCCAATACTTAAATTACTCCTTGTAACAAACAGATCTATAACATGCAATCTAATAATTGAGGATTAATATTAAAATAGAATACAGCAAATGGCAACAATGGAACATCAGCATTTTTGTTCATTCCTCCTCTACCTCTGGAGAATTGAGTTATCTGAAAGGTGGATTATTTGAAAATGCCCACATTTGCATATAGAGTTTGATTTTTTTTTCCT
This sequence comes from Panthera tigris, assembly GCF_018350195.1. NCBI lineage: Eukaryota > Metazoa > Chordata > Mammalia > Carnivora > Felidae > Panthera > Panthera tigris. The sequence goes on from NC_056661.1 coordinate 27,335,400, forward strand.
GTATTTGCTCTATCTTGATGGTCCTCAGACTGTAGTTTGTACAAGGTTTGCTATAGATTGTTAATGATCTAAAATAAACAGTTTCTACCTCCTGGGTATTTAAGGGATTTTTCATAGTATTTTGCCCATTACAAATATTTTTTCTGACTTCAGAGCATAACCTCCCAGTAGTGTGGGGCCCCACAATGAAAAGAAAACACCCAACCAGATTGTTTCTATTGTTTCTTTTCTTCCAGAAAATAAAGGTGATGGTGTAAGGGCTATTTTAGAGAAAACATACTGAACATCAAATTAGGTCACATCCATAAAATCACCTGGCAAGCTGTTTCATAGGAATGTTAGCTGCTAGAACAACCTGGGGGCAGGTTATAGCACAGATATTTTTGAAGCATCTGAGCTGCACCCTAGATCTGCACCTAGGATGGGAGAGTGACCTGGATAGGGCTGGCTTTGGAAACCCTGATGGAGGAGGGACAGTTGTAGGAGGTGGGCCCCTGGCCTGGGGAGCAGAACTGGGAAGGGAAGGTAGGGTATGAACATTGCCCTTAGGAATCAACAGGGCTTCAGCATTTGAAGAACGGTTCTATTACTTTTGTAATAGCCCCTATAGGGCTAGGAATTCGGGGAGTGAGGACTGTGGGAGAGTCTTCAAGAATCTATTCGAAAACCGAGGTTTGTGGCTCCCAGGCATCTTAATGACATGTCTCTCTGTAACTGTCTTTTTCTCTTGCCTTGAAGAACTTGCATCTTCAATCATAGGTGTAGGCACATGCCAAGAAGGGACCTCAGTCCTCTAGGTAGCTGCACTTTAGAGGACCATTGAGGCCAGTCCCTGTCACAGCAGCAAGTGCAGACACACTTTCAAGCTCAGAACACTTGGGCACCCCTCCGATGGGGTCATTCTCCAGAGAGCTCCGGGAACTATCTTGGAAGATCTTCTACATCCTATCTCTGCTACTTCCTAGCTCTATCATGTGGAGATGTGAATAACAGCATGCAACTGTGATGGGTAAACGAGCTTCTTGGCACTTTCAACAAAGCTGGAGGGAGAGATACCATTCAGGATGAGGGAGAGAATTCTCTGAGACTGAGTTTGGTTCAAGAACCAGCAGAGTTCAATGTTCACACACATTCCTGCAAACTGAAGCACAGAGATGGTTATATGCTTCTTGAAATGGTGACATAAGCACAAAAGTTAAAAGGGCTATGGCCTGGGGGCACCTGGGTCATTCAGTGAGTTAAGGGTCCAACTGTTAATTTCAGCTCAGGTCATTATTTCAGGGTTGTGAGATGGAGTCTGGTGTCTGGCTGCATGCTAGAGTAGAGCCTGCTTGGGATTCTTTCTATCTCTGTCTCTGTCTGCCTTTCTCTCTCCCTCTGCCCCCCCCCCATTAAAAAAAGAAAAGGCCATGGCCTGACTGTGTGTGTTGAAGTAGGGCATCTTTCTATGCCAATCTGAGGCCCATCTGAAACCCCATACTAACTCCATGGGTTGGTGTGAAAATATTAAATGAAACCATGAATATAAAGCATTTAGTATGGTTTCCAGAATATAGTAAGTGTCTAATGGAGTTGTTGCTATTCTTGTTCATCCAGTGTGATTTTCTGGGAGGGGAAAGTGAGTTGAAAGAAGATAAAGAAACCTAATTAAGGATCTGATTCCTCTCTCATTACCTAAATCCCTGAGGGCCAGGAAAGCCAATACTCTGGTGTCCATTCTGTTTAGGATATGGCTTAAGTTCAAGATCCCCTTTCTTTCCCTAAGTTGTGGCCTTTCTCAGCCTTGAAAGATGTTTGCAGAGTTTGGGAGAGAGTTGAGCAGAGTGGGCCCCATGAATCTCAAATGGCAAACACCTCCTTCACTCAAGGACTGAGTTTACCCCATGTCTCTCATTACTTGTCACCTGTTTTCCAGAATTGAAAATGCCTTTCCCTTCATCCCGTGACTTCAGGAATTCCTTTCATACTTCAGTGCCTGCATGCTTGACACAAAATGGTGTTACCTCCTGCCATCATCTTTTAGTTCTGCTGGAACACACACACAAACCAGAGGCAAGGCCCATGTGTTTCTTGCTGGCCTATCAGGATGCACTGTCTTCTCAGGCTGAACTGACAATATGAAAGGCTTTTTGCCCTTGTCCATTTTCTGGTTCAGTCTCTGACAGCAGTACCTTGTTTTCAGACTACCATAATAGGAAGTGACAAGGACTTTTTCCCTGCAGTCCAGGTCATAGTAGAAGCAAGAGCTGACATAGAATGCATACGGAACTCAGACAAGTCCATCTTCCAGGTGACAGGTATCAGACCCATCAAACTCATAGGAAATCTCTTCCCGTGTATCTCTATTAGTTAGGTGTTTGAATTGGGTTATAAGCAAAGGCGCCCAAGTCTGGCTGAACTATGCAAAAGATTAGCATTGACTGAAAGTAGAGAAGCATGGCTCATAGAATTGAGGAAAAAGGACAGGTAGACCTCATAAAGGACAGACTGGAACAGGCAGGAGATTGAGTAGCAGAAGGGAAGCCATTGGGGTATATCTGCACCATGCTGGTCATGATCTAAGTTCCCTGGAGATAGGTGGATTGACTCATGGGTTCCCTGGCCCAGTGGACAGTGGAGAAATTCCACACAAGAAATCTAAGTACCGTTCCCAGAGAGGCAGTGAAGAGGCTGGTCAGAAAAGGCAAGGGTGACTACTGAAGAGACAGCAACCAGCCCTTACTCTGAGATTCTCCAGTGCCATTCTGTACATATTCTCCAGACCAGGTTAACTGGGACAAAAGGCAGAATGCTTTTCACTGCTGTCATCCCCTAGAGAAGAAGGTAAGGATGTTCCATGGGGCCTGAGCTTCCCATTCTGAATCTTCTGTCCAGAACAGTGTTCAAAAAGGGGATCAAAATTTCCACACATTCCGTATTACTCCCTCAAGCTCTGCACGACTGAAATCTGTTGTCAATTTCTTCCTTCCTTCCCTCCCATTTTCCCTCCTTCCTTCCTTGAGAGGGGAGGGGCAGAGAGAGAGAGAGAGAGAGAGAGAGAGAGAGAGAGAGAATCCCAAGAAGGCTCCATGATGTTTGTGTAGAGCCTGACTTGGGACTCCATCTCATGAACTGTGAGATCATGACCTGAGCTGAAATCAAGAGTCAGATGCTTAACCGACTGAGCCACCCAGGTGCCCCTGCTGTCAATTTCTTTCTATCTAACCTCAACCTCTTCAGCTATGGAGTAAAAACTTTTTAATAAAACAGGATCTATAGGGCAGGGTTGGGTGAGGGGAAGGAATCCTGTATTGACAGCCCAAAGGCCTGCCTCTCTTCTGAACCTGTTTTCTGGGATGTGAAATGGGAATGGCCATTTCCTGTGCTACCTTGCAGGAAGGAGGAGGGAATGAGTCCTCTTGAAAATTCTTTGCCAGCTGTGAATGTGATGTGTCTGTGAAAGAGAACTTAATCAATATTCAAGAACAACAGGAGGCAAGGTTGTATTTCATTAAACGACTGACCATGGAAAACAGTGGAGGGATGAAGCAGCAATCTAGGTAAGTGTCATATACCTAAAGATTAAATTTCAAGAAATTGTTATGGGTTCAAGAAAATACTGGAAAGCAGAAGAGGGGAGGAACAAAAGAAGAAATTAATTTGGGATAAAGAATCTAGGAGATCACATAACATCCATTCATGTATTTGTTTATTCACTGAATAGACAGAACCTGCTACTTGACAGACATAAAATCAGGAAAGACAGGAGATGAATAAAGTCCAACCTCCTTTCTAAAGTCCTAAAAATTGAGGAGGAAAGTTGGGAGTTAAGTCCCTAAGGAATATTTTTAGGATTTGTTAAAAATAGAGGCAGCGGTCTTGATTTCTTTTTCAAGAAACAGGAAAAAAAAAAAAAAAGAGGTGATATAAAATATTGAGATACCTAACGCCTTGGCTTTTCTGTCTGTGGACCTGTGAGGAAAACCTGAGTTTCTTCCCCAGAGAAGGATACCTGAGGGAACCTCTTTCATTCTCTAGGAGTTGCTAAGTTTGCAGGAAGTTAGGGGGAAGTTGGTTTTAGGGTAGAGGCCCTCCCTAAGGAATGTGGTGAAAACCTCAAGATAAGGCAGCCTGGCTATGTGTGCCTGCACGACGTTCCTCATGACTCTGTAACCTAGACTGCCCATTCGGACTGTATGTTATCATATATGGGAGACAAGGGAGCAAAAATTATACAAAAGGCAACCCCCTGCTGCGCTCGAAGCTCAGCCTTTTGGATCTTAGCCGGCTGAGCCCATGATGACACAAACAAAACTGCTTCCAGGAAAGAAAAGCCTTGGTGTTCTGACTCTGTGTGTGTGAGACTCACTGCTACAGTGGGGTCCAGAGCCAGAGAGCCAAGAAAGAATTCTTGAGGCATCTTTGGTGCAAAAAGGTGATTTTATTAAAGCCAGAGGACAGGACTGTGGGCAGAAAGAGCCTCCCCTGGATTGTGAGGAGTGACCACTGTACACGTGGGAATTAAAGGTAAAGGCAAGGGGAAGTTTCCAAAAGGGACTTTCATATGCTAAAGAAGACTCACCAGATACTGGAGGCCTTGATGTAGTCAAGCTAAGGTGGTTTTTCTAGCAAATCAACATTAAGACAGTAGGGAGTTCCTGGAGAAACATTTTACTCTGCCTGCCTCAAGTATTTGTCAATGGGCTGCAGGTTATAAGGAAATTTAATTTGACCATGTCCTCATGCCTTTGTTTCCCTCATCAATCCCAGCTATAGAGGCAGAATGAAAATTTGAATAATGAATTGTCATTTTTACATCTTTGAAGCTAAACAAAAGTGTCCTAACCTTTAAAAATCAACTGTAATGTTAACACCCATAGCAGAGTGGCAAATGTATAACGTATACATTAGTGGATTTCTTTAATTAAGAAATGAGCACTTTCCAAGTTTGGACCTAATGTATCTTGATCAATCTTAAGAAAGCAATTAGAACCTCAAGCTAGTCTTCTGCAGGTCCCATTCTGTCTAGTAGAGAAGACTCAACTAAGAGAAATGATTTTAATTTCCCTGTTAAGGAAACATTTAGGGTCATTATGTACTTATCAGAAACAGTTAACAATGGACAATCACTGCAATTGTTCAGCCACTTCCTGAGAATGAATCCAATTGTCTCTATAATACCTTTGACCATGTCATTTTCTAAGAATGGAGATGATTGATTATTCTATTATTTGACCAACCACAACTATGACAGGCAATGTCATATATGTGCGTTTATAGTCTCTGGTCTAATGAAAAGTGTAATTAAACCAAAAGGGAACTTTCAAAAATGAGTGCTTTGGGACCTATGTAGAAAACTTTTGGGAGCGTGTGTGTGCGCATGTGTGTGTGCATCTGTTTAACCAAAGAGATGTGGACCAGGTAAAGAATCCCTTGACAGTGTTAAACCACACAATAAATTAGAGCGAGCTGTCTTCTGTAGCTTCCTGTGAGTGATAAAAGGGTATTGACAGTAGAATTAAGCCTGTGGGATGTGAATGTGATAACAGAACTCCTTACAGTAAGATGCTTGTTACTGCAACATTTTAAATGGAATGTTTAATTACCTTTGGCTCTCTTCCTTTCCTGATCTCCCTTCCCCTCCCCTTTTGCCCCAGTAGGGAAATATTATAACACAATGAAGAATATTTCAGAGAGGAAGGGGAAAAAATAAAAGCCCTTAAAAAAAACACATTAGCACATCAATGCTCCAAACACAGCAAAGCCCATTATCTTTTTCCATTTAAAATTAGTTTGCCCTCTGTATTTGACTACTATTTTATTACAAATAATCACCTTAGTTTGGTGGCTTCTGTGTTCTTCAATCCATTACAACTAAAATCCCAGTTAAGATTTTAAGCAAATGCAAAATTCCATCAACTTGCTGAAAGAGAGTGTGGTCTCATTTAGTAGTAATGAAATTTTATTTTAAGCAACATTATGGATATTCTGATTTGCTAGTTTAGTCACTTTAAGTGGGCAACGGAAGCTCCAGGATGTTAACATCAAGTAAATCAAACATGACAGTTTTTACTATGTCTTACACTGATGTTTAAAGTCACAAAATAACATCCCTTAAATTCTGACAAAAACAAGTCTCATGAGCACTTTACTCTGTATGGGTAAGACAGCTGACCTTTCAGGGATATTCACTCTCAATATTTGAGCAACTAACATATGACACAGAAATATCCACTGCCATCTCACTATCATCCCCTGCAAATTCCCCTCCAGAGGTTCCTGCAGGTCATAAAGAGGGGCAGTGGTGCTGAAACTCAGTGATGAATTCCATGGGACTCTGAGGCTCACCAACTTAAAAACATGGCTATTTCCTCTAGGTATGGTTGTGCAAGTGACAGCATTTCTTCTCTTGACCATGATAGGATTACAATAATTGTTGGGAATCCTATTAACCAAACTGTTACTAGCTAAGAGTATTTATGGTCTTTCAGCACTCAGTTGTGCAAGCAAGTTACCTGTTCCCAGCTTCACCAGCCAAGTGGCCAGCCCTTCCCACAAATGAAAATGAAAGATGTTTTTAGGAGGGAAATAAAAGCTATCTCCTTGGATGTTTCAGAGAAGCCACAAAACGCATGAAATTTTGTGACGCACCCTAGAAAGTCTTAGCCTGATGTGGCAGATTCACGGTCTTTTGCTCAGAAGTCTCTCTGCTACTGTTGACGTTTCTAGATAAAATAATAGAAATGAAGGTACTTCATAGTCTATTTGTCTAGACTCTGGACTCAAGTTTTAGATTCAGATAAAAATTCCAAAACTCTTCCTGTTTCTAAAGTTGCTTACCAAAGAATATAATATAGTTTTAAACATGCAATTTGTGTTCCATAATGAGATATTTCTATAAGAGGTATGATGAGGCTGGAGGGTTGAGACCAGGCTTTGCCATTTTGTGACTGTGGATCTCACCCTCTTCCTCCATAATGTAATTCAGTGAGATGCCATGGAAACATGAGGTGACAGTTCATATCATTAGAGAAGAAAGAGTGGCTGGCGTGCTGAGCTGATAGCCAGGTGGCCTGACTCCACTTGGGCCCTAGAGAGCTTGCACTGGGTCTTGAGAGACCACTTCATCTCTCTGGACTTCATTTTCTTGATTTCTTCATTTTCTTTCTTTTATTTTTAGTTTGTTTATTTATTTTGAGAGAGAGAGATAGAGTGCATGTGCAGGTGGGGCAGGGGCAGAGAGAGAGAGAGAGAGAGGGAGAGAGAGAATCCCAAGCAGGCTCCACATTATCAGCATAGAGCCTGATGCAAGGCTTAAACTCACAAAATGTGAGATCATGACCTGAGCCAAAGTCAAGAGTTGGACCCTTAACCGACTGAGCCACCCAGATGCCCCCAACCTTTATCTTTTTTCTCTGTTTTCAAAGAAGGAGGCTGGGACCAGGTGTCCCTGCTCATCCTATAACTCTCTGTTACTACTCTTTATCCACCCTGCTCAAAAAGGCAAGTTTCAGAGTCGTTAGTGTTTTCCAGTGGATGGAATGGTGGTGGAGCAGTAAGGTTTTGGAATCAGTTGCATCTGAGTTCAAGCTCGGGCCTCACTACTCTAAGCAATATGGCAGTGAGTAGATACCTAGCATCTCTGAGCCTCTGTTTCCTCATTCATGAAGATCACAATGCCATCTTCTCATAAGGCTGACAAGAAGATGAAACTTACATTTAAAAAGACAAAGCACTTAGCTCAGTGCTGGGCACATAGTAAATGCATGTACTGGTTTTTTGTGGCTGCCTTCACAAATGACCACAATCTTAGAGGCTTCAAACAAAGCACATTCATTATCTCACAGTTTTCTAGACTAGAGGTCTGACATGGGTCTCAATGGGCTAGAATCAAGGTATCAGAAGGGCTGTGCTCCCTTTTGAAACCTATCATGGGCTAAGTTGTGTTCCCCAAAATTCATGTTGAAGACCTAACCTCTAGGACCTCAGAATGTAATTGTATTTGGAGATATGGTGTTCAAAGATGTGATTATGTTAAAATGAGGCTGCTAGAGTAGGTTCTAATCCAGTGAGGTTGGTGTACTTCTAAAAAGAGGAAATTTGGACATACAGAGAGATGCCAGGGATGCATGTACACAGAGGAATGCCATGTGAGGACACAGGAAGAAGGCACCATCTGCAAGCCAATGAGACAGGCCACAGGAGAAACCAAACTTGCTGACAACTTGATCTTGAATTTCCAGTCTCCAGAACCGTGATCAAATAAATTACTATTTTTTATGCCACCCAGTCTGTGGAATTATATTATGGCAGCCTAAGAAAACCAATAGGGAACCGCTATGGGAGAATCTATCTTCTTGTCATTTCCAACTTCTAGAAGCCGCCTGTATTCCTTGGCTTGTGGCCCTCTTATGCCATCTTCCAAGCCAGCAACAATGGGTAGATTTCATCTCACACTGTGATACTCTGACTCCTCTCCTGCCTCCCTCTCCACTTACCAGGATATTGGTGATCACATTTGGTCCATCTGGATAACCAAGCATAGTCTCCCTATCTTAAGGTCAACTAACTAGCAACCTGAAGTCCGTTTTCAAACTTTATCCTCCCCTGTAATATAATATAACATATTTATAGGTTTGGGGATTAGCCTGTGGGCATTTCTGGGGGACATTATCCTGCCTACCACAATGTTCAGTTAATTTTAGCTGTTGTATGGAATGGAACTTTTGCACCAGCTTAGCTTACTTTACTGATTCCAGCAGTGGAATGGAAATTACTAAAGAATTAAATTTCACTGAGTATAAACTGGAGAATCATGCTCATTCTGTAGTTTTCTTTTGCCTCCTTCAATACAGCACAAGATTCTGCTGACATAAGACTCCTGGTGCACAGGATAAGTGATGTTCCAATGTGCTGGAATTTTAGCATTCTGATTCAGCTGATATTTCTAGCAAATTGTTGACCTAGTACTATTTATTTAGGGGTTTTCTGCTCTTGGTAGAGTGGCAATTCAAGTCAAGATTTGTCATGCCATTTCTCACACACCTGCTGTTTTTACCTTTAGAAACAGAGGTTTCAGTGTTTATGGGGAGACCAAGGTTGTATGGTTTCCATTGCATGTTTGGCCTCCATGTGTCCAGAGAAACAAAAAGTGCAGATCATAGAAAACTGGATGATTTTACCTTCAGAAGTGTTCCCAGGCACAAAGGACAGAAATCCAACTAACAGTGGCTTAAACTAAAATGGGAATTTGTTAGTTCACATAACTATAAAATCTTGAATGGGTCTGAATCTGAGTTTGGCTAGAAACAGAGACTATGCAATTTTGGGAGGATTAAGAGTCTCTCTACTCCCATTTCTATGCTTTGTTTGCACCTACTTTGCTGTCACTCCAGGGAGAGACCCCTCAGGACTCTGGGCCCTTGTGACTCTGGCCTTGGCATAGCCTCCCAGCAAGCCAACCCAATGCAGAGACAGCTCTTCCTTCTCCAAAATCCAAGCCAAGTCCTAGGATTGATTATTCTTAGATCAGTTCAGGTCATGAGACCATCTCCAAACCAATCAGTTTGACATGGAGACACAGTACAATGATAGGCCAGGCTAAGGTCAAGGCTACCCTAGAGCCCTAGAAACGGGAGGAGGCTCAGCTCCACCCCAAACTCATGGATGGAGAATGAAGAGAAATGATTCCCAAGGAAAATAAAAATGACATCTCCAGAAAAGCGGTACTCAATATGCAGCATGCAAAAATAACTGATGTCCACCTTGGGTGAGGTTTTTATTGTTACTCTGGAGAAAGGAGCTTGTTATGTCATCTGTCTTACTTGGGCACCAAGAATCCCCTGCTGGACACAGGGCAGGCTCTCCCAGAAATTTATGGATGTTCGGACAAATGACATATAGGAACCAGCAGATATGAAATAAAGTTTGTTAATCATTTATAAACAGCCAAAGGATTCAGTTTCTATTCAGAATGAAGCAAGAGGAAGGAGAGAGAATCAGGTGGTTTGGGGAATTTTATTGGTGCTTAAAAGATAGGGTTGAGATATGGGTTTCCTCTAAACACTGGGGTTTGAGTGGAATGAACTTCCCTGCCAGGTCTTGAGGTTCCTCATGGACTTGCCCAGATATGGAGCAAGTCATAAATGAGGAGGAATGGGGTTTGAAAGCTATCAGCAGTCAAACTTCAAACATGGGCTTAGACTCTTGATTATACTTTCTTACTCTACTTTGAGGTTAAAAACAAAACAAAACTGGGACACCTGGGTGGCTCAGTTGGTTGAGCGTCCGGCTTCGGCTCAGGTCATGATCTCACGGTTTGTGAGTTCGAGCCCCATGTCGGGCTCTGTGCTGACAGTTCAGAGCCTGGAGCCTGCTTCGAATTCTGTGTCTCCCTCTCTCTCTGCTCCTCCCCCACTCTTGCTCTGTCTCTCTCTCTCTCAAAAATAAACATTAAAAAAAATTCAAAACAAAACATAGAAGTCACGAGTTTGAAATCCTGCCTACGTCAAACAAGCCTTGCCTCCCAGCATTTGTTTCTGATCAGTTTTGGAAAGGGAACATGTGAAAAACTTCCAACCCACCTCCTATTAGCAAGTCTTATAATACACAAAGGAAATGGGTATGATTTGCACATGTGGGTTTCCATTAATGAGCAACAACAATGTATCTTTTCTAAGAGGAAAATGGTTATCATGGAGATAAAGCTCTGGTGGCTGCATGCTCAGCATGGTGCTAGGGTTGATATTTACAAAGATAAATAAAGCCTAATATTCCTGTCCACAGGAGCAGGTGAAGTGGTTCATGAGATCAATGCACGACTCCTAAGAGCTGAAGTGTGGATGGGGTGTTGCAGATTAGATACAAGTGGTACAGGAGGTGGTGACATATTATTTCTGACCAAGGTCTTATTGCTATCAGGGGATGTTTTAAAAAAGTGATATTCAACATGATGCTTGACAAACTAGATGTATTTTTATGCTCTAAGACTGGATAGACATACAGAACAGGTTAAAAATAACATCAATTACATGAGTATGCAAAAAAGCAAACCATTGTACTCCACAACCCGATGGAATCTCACAGATGGTACATTGAACAAAAAAAGTTCATATAGTATGATTTCATTCATATGTACTTTAATAATAGGCAAAAGTAATCTACCACAATGAATGTAAACAGTTACTTCAGAGTAGAGGTGAGTACTGACTGGGAGGGGGTACAGGGTAGCCTTTGGAAGGTGGGAAAGGGGTTGTAAATTTTCTCATCTTGAGAGGGGTTATAAGGGTGCATATATGTAAACACCCATAAACTTAACATTTAAGATTTATTAGTATATGTGCATTTTACCTAAATGGAAAGAAAAGAAACATGGCAGAAATAGCCTAACAGTAAAAACCATACTTCTGTGCATGCAGAAGACTGAATAATGGCCCCTGAAAGATGTCCATATCATAATCCCTAGAACGTGTAAATATGTTACCTTACATGGTAAGAGAAACTTGACAGATCATGATGATTTTGAGGATCTTGAAGTGGGGAGTTTAGCCTGGATTATCCATGTGGGTCTGGTGTAATCACAAGGGGGCATTATAAGAGGGAACAGGAGAGTCAAAGGCAGAAGAGGGTGATGGGACAACAGAAGCAGAGGTTGGGGTGATGAGCTCTGAGGATGGAAGAAGGGGCCACGAGGCCAGGAATACTGGTGGTCCCTAGAAGCTTGGGAAAGACAAGGAAACATCCCTAGAACCTCCAGGAGGAATGCTGGCCACTAAGACTTGATTTTAGCCCAATGAAACTCATTCATTTCAGACTTCTGACCCACAGAACTGTATAATAATAAATTTGTGCTGTTTTAATCCACCAGGCTTATGGTAATTTGTTACAGCAGCTGTAGGAAACTCATACAGTGCGTATTATTTGCCAAGGAGGGATTACACTTGTATGCTATTTCTAATCTTAGTTCATCTTCATAACTGCCCTTTGAGGCTGATATTAACATTTAACCTCATTTTGCAAAGGAGAAAAGTGAGGCTCAGACAAGTGTCTCCCATACAAAAGAAGTGGAGAAACCATGATTTGGATACAGACTCCAGAGCTCAAGGTCTTCCTCACTCAGTTTTGCCCTTGCCAAGCAGAAGAGGCAGCAGCAGCAAACCCGCAGAGGTCATGGTTTGGAGGACCGAGAGTGCAGCCCATGCCCCAGGAGCAGTCTCATGGCTTTCTTTCTAGTTGGCATGTTCTGCCTGCAGATCAGTCCAGCCTCCTCCAGGGTCTATGGCCGTGAGGAAGAGGGTGTGGATTTGTCAGGTGCTGTAAAAACTTCGGTGACTGGAGACTTGTTTCAGGACCATGGCAAGCATTTGAAATATTTCACTTGTGTCTACTGGGCATCACATTTCATGAAGATGGTGTGATCTAAGTTCACTAAAAAAATAAGTCTCTCCCTGAATGTCCTGTACTGAGTTGATGCTGTCAGCTGTATTCATGTACACACATGAATATGTGTTTGGTTTTACTAGGGAGTTGTACCAAGTTATTGTTCTATCTCCCCAAATCCTAGGATGCCACCAAACCCATCTTTATTTTGCAAATGTGTAGTCAGAAGACTGTTCAGCTGAACTGTACAGAGAATTACATCAACTAATACAGGAGCCAAACCTGTGATTCTGGTTTCTGGAGCTCCATATTCGATGCTACTGAAAATAGGATATGACTTGCCCAGCTAACTGAAAGCAGTGCTCATTTTTCTTTAAGCCTTCTGGATGGTTCTGCCAGGTCATACAGTGAATGGCTGTGGTCTCCACTTTGCCCAAAGAAACACACTGGTTAGGACTGAAGGCTTTGCAGGCAATCAGAATACCAGCTCCATCTCCTACCAGCTGTGTGACCACTGCAGGTCTCTACCCTTCAATATATATCACGTATCTAAAACAGAATGTTTTTATTCTTCCAAACCCAGAAAGAATGTCAGATCTTTCAAGAACTTCAGGGACCATCTAGTCCAGTTTCCACATTTTATAGGTGGAGAAATTTGGCCAAGAGCAGAGGTGAGTGAGTAGGCCAGTGGATGAGAGAGAAGTGAGTGGCCATTCCAACTGTATGGATACTGTCAGTGCGAGGTTGGCTGATCATGAAAAAAGCATTACCATCAGAAGCATTTCCGGTATACTATTAAGATCTATGATATGGTAATCATTTGAACAACTATGGTTATTAGTCTTATTTGCAGACACAGTGTTCAATTATGCAGAGCACTCAAGTGCAACAGTCCCATGGAAATTTCTGAGCCATCAGTGCAGAGAGACTATTTTAAATGAATATATTCAGTGGTTTCCTCAGACCTACTTATCATACACAGGAGACCAACTTCCCATGGAAAATCAGTTCACTACAAGGGGAGGCATGGGAGCTTTAAAACACTTCTTATTGCACAGTAACTAAATAATGTTTTGAATAAATAATCTTACCTTCTTGCCATCTAGGCTGTCCAGAAGGCTGTATGCAAATCTCCAAGTAAGCAGAGGTTAGTTTCTCGGCCTTGTCCTAAGGAACATCCCTATACAAAGAAATCAATACCTCATTATCCATGGAGCCCTCCTGATGCTCACAAGCTGGTTTTATGTATTTATTTGCAATGTGAAGGGAAGCAGGCTTAAAATAAATACTTATAAAAAGACCACAGCACATCACACACATATACACGATTCAATAACTACATCATATGGACACTCTTCTGGAACTCTTAGACTCAAAATATTCTGTTGGATTTCAAACACCTGTCAGAGTCACCGCTGTCACTATTGGAGAATTTTGCCAAAATTTGCTCAAATTCTCCTTTTTCTGGTTGTGTTTTCTCACACCTTTGCTGCAGACTGTGACTAAGCCAGAGCCACTCTGATGAGTCTTGAATGAAGCCTCTTTCCATTGGGAGCTTGTCAAAGTTTAGGAAGGGTTGACCATAAGAAAAAAAGGACCGGGAGTCCTATCTGGGACTTCAAAGTTTGTTTTTTTTTTTTTTTCAAAATAGTTTGAACTGGCCTAAGTGGTATTAGAGGGTGATGGATGGTGCTTGGGTTGGCCTCTCAATTGAACAAAATGCATTCTACTGATGAGTGTGGCTTCAGCGAAAGACCAGGAAGCAAAGCTCTGGATTTGACTTTGTGTCATAGGGTAGAGGGTTTTCAGCTCCCTGGGCCCAAAGTCTGGAATGATAAGCTGTCCAGGCCTGTGCATTCAGCTGAAGAAAAGACTGCAGCCAGACCAGAAAAAGTTAAAAAAAAAAAAAAAAAGCCTTTTCTGTAGAATTCTTTAGCCTAGAAAGGATTTCATTCAGCAAAGAGTCCATGAATGGAACCTCTGGGGATACTCCTTAAAATAGATCCAGATATTCACACATGGCCTGTCCTTTGGATAAGCTCACACATAGACTTTAGAACTACCTTTGCCATAAAGATCACATCTTTTTACACCCTCGCATGCTCCTCCTGTCAGCCTCTAGCCTTAGTCTGCCCATTGCATTAGGGATTCTTGATGTTTTCTTAGCAAGAAAAGAATGGTGATAGGATGTGTCCCATTATGCAGGAGCTTGTCTACCTTAGGAATATATCACTTAGTTTGGATGCATTGGTAGAGCTTTTCAGTCCTGGGGAAAACATAGGAATACTTACTATTCTAAGGACATTTTTTTTTTTTAGTTCAGTCGTGCAGTTGCTCTGTCCTTTAAGAAGTCCTGTGCTCCAAGTTTGTGTCCCACTTAATGTACAAAGGCAGCTGTGGGAGGGTGAATGAGAAGGTGGTTCTGCTGTTAGTTCTTTATTCATTTATCCAATCAGTGTGTGTGTGTGCACGTCCACATGTGTGTGTGCGTGTGTATTTTAAGAATAGTGTTTTAAATGTTTATGTATTTTTGAGAGAGAGCAGGGGGAGGGGCAGAGAGACAGGGACAGAGAGAATCCCAAGCAGGCTCCACACTGTCAGCGCAGAACCTGATACTGGGCTCAAACTCACAAACCACGAGATCATGACCTGAGCTGAAACCAAGAGTTGGACGCTTAACCAACTGAGCCACCCAGGTACCTCAGTCAGGATATTCTTACTCAGAATTTACTATGTGCCTCTTTGCTAAGTGCTGGGCATATAGAATTAATAACAGAGTTCATTCCTTGCCCTCATGAAGCTTCCTTGCTTTCTAGTGATGGAGACAGAGTAAACACATATAGTACTCCCTGGATGTGATGAGAAGAAGGAATTAAATAAATAAGAGGCTGATGCTGCCAGCACTGTAGAGGAGCCTCATCAGCTGTGGGCACAGAAGGTCTCTTGGAGGAGGTAGTATTGAAGCTGAGACTTAAACCATGAGAGAAAGCCACCTAACACTGGAATCAGGAAAAGAACATTCTAGACAGAGGAAAATAGAAAATGAAAAGGCACTGGGACAGGAGAGAACTTGGTGAAATTGATATTATAAGAAGGAAAAGCTGTCTAGTAAAAGGGGAACCTGGCAAGGAAAGAGGAGAGCAAGTGTCAGAGAGGTGGGCAGAGGCAAGATCCTAGAGAAGCTTATAGGCCAGGGATAGGCATTTGGGTTTTATTTTATGTACAGTGGGAACCATTAAAATATTTTAAGTGGAAAATAATGGGCTCTGGCTGACACCTTTTAGTGAAATGTGATTCATGTGGAGGATAAATTAGAGCATGGAAACCAGGAGGAGGGGCTGGGAGATTGTCCTCGAAGTCAGACCAGTGTTGATGGTGGTTTGGTCTAGAGCAATGGCAGAGGAGCAAGAATAGAGAAATAGGTGGAAAGATAGAGGGGCATACCGTGAGACTATGAGTCTAAAGATGCACTAAGCAAGGTGATGGACTTGCTGTGGAAGGGATCCCTGAATGTTAACTTAGTGGATGGTACAAAATAGATGCTCAATGAAGGTTTGATCTGAAGTGAATCACATTTAGAGTTTTAGGTTCAAATTCAGTCTTTGCTTCTTATGGATATTTAGGCTCTAGGGGAGAAAAATTAATTTCCTCTCTACTCTTCTGGGTTCTTGGCTGAGAGCCCCCCACCTTTCCCCATAATGAAAAGACAGATTAACATGAGAAAAAAATTTAGTTGTATACATACCTAAGGTAGCCCCCCAAAGATATGAGACTTAAAGGCAGTCAGACAATGAGGCTTATATACTATCCTGAGCTATATACTATCCTGATCTTTGGAAAAGGGTTAGGGGTCTGGGGCTTTAAAGGGAAGAAGGCAATTCACAGAAAGGTGCTAGGAGGTGATGTGAGGTAAACCAAGGTAACCCTGCCATGCATGTAAGTCTCTCAGGGAGAAAAGTTCTCTCTGGAAATAGCTCTCTTCTCAGTATACGCCCCTTACCTAAATTTTCTTGGGTAGGTAAGAGGGAGGTAAAAAGCTTTGCCTGGCTCTGCTGAGTCTGGATTGTTTTCAGTCCCACGTGCCGAAGTGGCACATTTTGAGATGGCACATTCTGCTTCCCTTCATGGCAAACCCTTTACTCCCTCTCAGTGAGGCTTGGAGGGGATAGCAGATCTACAAATCCTTTGTAAGTGGCCGGCCACCCACATGCAAGGATTATGATGAGGACAGACATTTCTGGAGACATCAGTGCTCATACTGATTTTACAAGGCTCTTGGTGTTCACTGACCAGAGCTTGAGTGGCAGGTGACCAGCAGAACTTTGCATTTTATTTCTACCTCTACCCTGACTTCGAGGTTAAATCCCTGTGGGCCTTCCTATGCTGGGAAAGTAGAGAATGCTCCCTGCCCTTCCATTATTGACTTTGGATGAGTTTGTCCAGATCTTGTCAATTCAGATGCTCATTTGGCTGATGGACAAGAGGTTAGTGGGAACCAGGCTGCTACCACAGACCCATCTCAGGAAAATCAAAGAGCAGCTGGGGGGCTCTTGGGGACTTATTCGTGGAGAACATTTGGGTATGTGGCTAATTATATGCTTTATTATGGCTGCTGATTTGTGCTAGAAGCTGGTACCATGCATGTTAGCATTTAGCTCTAGTTAATGAAGTTGAGTTAAGCATTCAATATATCACTGAGCTCGCAATTTCTCCTCTTGGCTAGAACAACTTGGTGTAGAAAACTAATGGGTGATGGTGTTGGGGAAGAGAACACATTCACATAGTGAGTTTATTCCCTGTGACTTTGGGCTGTCTCCGATGTTGCATTGTGCACACACAGTATTAATGTGAGATAATTTTCAGTGGGATAAAACCCTGGGCTGTGTTAAGAGAAATATCACTGTGATTGCTCATTAGCATAATCACAAAGAGCCCCTGTGTGGGCTCCAATGAGGCCAACTGGAACCCTGTGGTTTCTTTTGAGATAGTCTTCATGTTTTAAAAAGAAATGGAAGCTGGCACTAAAATGTATTCAGCATGTGCCACTCAGCTCAGACCTAAGTTTAACCATCACTGATAACTTTAAAATACAGAGGATAAACAAGGTTACTTTTGACCTTTGCAATGAAGAAAATTATTTGCTCTGCTTTCATTCGTATTAGGAGGGGTTGTACATGTGGATCAATGAGATAATAGACTCACCATTTCATTTTTCTTTCACTGCCATCTTTCATGTTGGGCTGAAAGAAGAAAAAAACAAAACACAAAACAATGTCCTCTATGAAAAACAACTAGGTTGACCTTGATTCTTAGACATTCTTCCTCAGAGCCCAACTCCAGAGACCAGACACTCCGAAAGGTTTGGCAGGGAAGGGGTTGAGCTGCCCTGATGGGGCTGGTTACCAGAACCTCAAGTCTTCCAGAAAGTCTGTTTTGAGAGCTTGCAAGCCTTCCAGAAAAAGCTGGCTTGAGAGCTGTCCACCCCACAACCAAGACTTCATCTCATGCGAATTAGCACATTCTCCCACTGTGTTGGGGTGTTCTATAGTGTTGTGGGGCAAGTAACTGGCTAGTTTTCCTTGAGCACTTAGTAAACACCAACCACTATGCTAGGTGTTTGAAATGCAGTACTTGACCCATCCTCATTGCTGCTTCACGGAGGCCACTGCCCCTTGAATGCCCAGATATCAAATGAGAAAAACAGAAAATACAGCAGACAATGGGAAATGACTCTTAAGTCAAACTGATTTCCAAGTTCAAAGTTCTAAACTAAAGGTGGGAAAACATTTTCCTTTAAGGGCACATAGTATGTAGTTTTGGCTTTGCTGGCTGTGAGTTCTTTGTTACAACTCACCTCTGATATAGAGGGACTGTGCCATAGACAGTATGTGAATGACAGGTGTGGCCATGTTCTACTAAAAATCTTTTACAAAAACGGTGGATATCCAGATTCACCCTGTGCCCCATGGTTTGCTGACCCCTATTCCTAAATGCCTGCTTCTTTTTTCTCCTCCGGGATCTTTGATGATTTCAAGCTTTGGAGTCCCATAGAGCCGGGCTCACATTCAGTCTCTGCCACTTGGTTACCATGTTGTATTGGAGAAATCACTTATGGCCCATGAGCTTGGTTTTCCTTATCTGTTAAATGGGCTGAAGGACATCCTAAGAGGGTAGTTGAGAAAATCAAATGAGAGAATGAGTGTGAAACCTGGAACACAGAGTGTATCGCTGAGAGAGCTGATGGACTGTGGCCTCAGGTCCTTGGGAGATGCTGTGCTGATCCTGCTCCTGACTCCAGGAAGAGTCAACCTAGGTCTGTGTGTGGTACCCAAGCCTCCTCACAGCAGGCAGGGAATGTTCTGGGGCCAGGGACCAGCTTTCATTCCTGTTTCTGTCTCCAAAAGAACAATTTGGCATCAGGGAACAAAAGTCAGCTTACAATGGGAATTCAGGCCCCTAAGATCCCAGAGAATGTGGGGTCTAATATTAAAGCACAAAGGAGGAAAGCAAGACATTTTTTAAAAAAGCTTTTTAGAAATGGTAAGAGATACAAAGAGCCCCTCACTGTTTTACACTTGTAAAGAGACCCCTGCCGGATTCCCAGTTCTAATCTGCAATAAAAAGCTACAGGGCTACAATAAGGCATCTGGTTCCATTGACTCACTTCCTTTTTTCTCCATAGCCTCTGGCATGAAAACTCAAACCAGTGAGACACTTTAGAATTGGCTTCAGCAGTGCTTTTCCTGTCAATCAGCTGCAGGTACTGGAAACACAAACATGGTGATATGACACAATTTCTGTTTTAATATCTGTACTTCTGATATGATCACCCTAGAGGAACCACAGTCCTCAGCTATTTACTTACAGCTCCCTGTGGCACAGAAGCCTGGGGCAATTAAACCACAGAATTAGATTGAAATAATAGTAATGGTGGTGATGAGAACACACAGGGCCAGACAGGCTGGGTCCTGGCTCAGCCTCACATAGGCAGGGTGAGTGGGCTTTGGTCATTTTATTTAACAAGTGTTATACACATTTATCTATTTTCCTTTACTGAGACAAGCAAAGAATGATTCATTCTTTTCTCTCCTATCACCTGTTTAGTAGCTTAAATCCCAAAAGGCATTATTAGCTCACATAACTAAAAAGTCTAGGGGTCTATTGGCTTCAAGTATAGCTGGATCCAGGAAGCCTAATCCATGTCATTAGAATTTAGATACCCTCACACACACTTTGTGCATGTTTTCTCCCTGCCCCCCTCTTTCTTTCTCTGCATCTCTCACTCATTTATTCATTAAATAGATGGAAAAAAATAGAAGGGCCCGATGACAATAGTGTCGCTGAGGTTTAGAGTCAGGTGAGGGTGGTCAAAGAAGATTTGCTGCAGGAGGAAGTGTCTGTGTTTGGGATTCAACCTGTACTTACCAAATACCTACTGGACTTTTCGCCATGGTTGTCCAGTTTCCTGGACACCATCCTGTACCAACAGCATGAGAGTCTCAAGGAAAGGCTCTGACCTATGTTTTTCTTTAGCAAGTTCCCTCTGAATCTTGTGCACATTCCAGCTGAGAACAATCTTAGGGGGTAATAGCCTCTCATTCTGCACAATTAAGCAATGAAATTTAATCCAAGCCTGCATAGTGAAGCTAGACTAGGAAGTATAAAATATGTAGGATGGATACTTTAAAGAGTTTCCAGAACACTAACTCTGGAAGGCCGTTGGATCCCTGTATTCTCTAGCCTTCCTGAGTAATGGACACAGACAACCCTGACTTACAAGTGAGCCCTGTTGTAGGTAGACAGCCTCCCTGGGACCCTATAGAAGATGGTATTGTCTTTTTCATGCAACAGTGCAGAAAGCATGAAAGTCTTGTGTAGAGTCTATCTCTAGCCAGACTTAGCTCTGGATGATGTGCCTAGAAAAAAAGCCTCATAGATACTAAGATCCCGGGACATTTTAATGAGTTCCTTTCATCTATCGCTGCAATCTTGGGAAAGGAAAGTGCAGTGTTTCTAACTCATGTGCTCCTAGATCTTCTTGCTATACCAGATCTTAGTGAGGGCTCTGAAGTCTGCAGAGAGATGGCTGTGGTCACCATTTTGCTCTGCCCCCACAGGCTGACCTTGAACAACTCTGAGCCTGTTATTGAGCATTTCTGAGCCTCAGTTTTCTCCTAGGCAACACCTATCTCGCAAGATTGTGAAGATTAAAAGCAAGAACTCATGGGAGATGTTTACCATAAGATCTGGCACCTAATAAGTACTCAATAAATCTCAGCTACTTTGACTTGATCTTATTAGTACTTGACCTATGTTGTGCACAGAGAGGAGAAATAAGATTTTAATATGAGAAAGCTACCCGGTTCGTACATCTTTTGCAAACTAGTATTCGGTCAATAGAGCCTTGGGGAAAGATTTGGCTTCTATTAGTTTCTCTACTGGCCTTAATTACATAAAATTAATTATATATAATTATACAGAAATGATAATGAATATTTAGTTCCTTTCCATGAAGGAATCAACAGAACTTAGTAGTTAAGACCAAGACTTTTGGTGCAGGCGAGCCTCGTTCTGTCACTTAACTAACTCTACAATCTTGGGCAAGTGATTTAACTTCTCCAGCCTCAATTTTCTAGTGTATAACATGGGAAGAATAATAGGATTCATTTCACTGGCTTGTTGTGAAGATTAGTTGATTTTTGGAAGTAAAGCACCATGTTTGCTCCACGGAAAGTGGTCCTCCTCCACCACTATCACCACCACTATCAGTTACAAAGACCCTTGTCAAGAGGTGTATCTGCGCGTTCCATATGGAAAGACAGTTTTGTTGGGTTTTCCTTTTTCTTACAAAAAAATGGCTATATGGGGCACCTGGGTGGCTTAGTCAGTTAAGCATCCGATCTCAGCTCAGGTCATGATCTCACAGTTTGCGGGTTCAAGCCCCACATCAGGCTGTGTGCTGACGCCTCAGAGCCTGGAGCCTGCTTTGGATTCAGTGTCTCCCTCTCTCTCTGCCCCTCCCCCACTCATGCTCTGTCTCTCTTGCTGTCTCTAAAAAATAAAATAAAAACATTAAAAAATGGCTATGCAATAAAATGGCTTATTACTATCTACACTACTTATGTTACCAAAAAGGGGCTCTGCTAGATGGAGAAGAGAAGCTTGGATTGGAAGAAGTGGAAGAGGGGGATAGAATGACTTTCTCAGGTTACTTAAGACTGAATGTTCCAGGATCCTTGGGATTGGGATTGTGGGGTGCATCACCAATTTTTTTTTGTTGGATTTAGTTCTCTTTTCCTCCCTTTACCTGTTCATCTCTATTTTTTTTTTTCTTTAGATGGTTATGGATATGGAGGTCTAGATTTTGCCCCTTGAAGTTGGGTCATTGCTTTTCTTCTATGGCAAATGCTGGAAAAACACAAAAGCACCATTTGTTTCTTTCTGCTTATTCATTCTTGCAACAGAATAGCTGGAGAATGGAGGAAAGCCCTATCAAAGGCATTCCTGTTCAAAGGAAAAACTCAATGATCACTATTACTGTTGGAAGTTCCTTCTGCTGCTTTGACAGCATAATCATTTTTCTCTCCTTGATTTTTGCCTGTTTCCCTGAGGCACCTGAACCTGAGATAGTTTTCCCCCTTTCAAGATGTGCCTATTGATTAGAAGGCATTAGGGGAGACTCAGCATGGTTCTAGGGCACGACCAGGGCACACCCAGGCCACACAGAGCTGGGTCTGCATTGCCACCAGTGGGAGGCATAGCACTGCTAGGGCAGGACAGGATTTTTGGAGGCCGGGTACAAAAGAGCCAAAAAAAACCATTAAATCATAAGGCTCAATGTTGTTCTCTTTCCACCTTCTCTTTGAATCCTCAAGGAGCAGGACTCTGTCCGGTGCTAGTGTATTTTAACACCTCTATAACACTTACTAATGTCCCTTTATAATAAAGCAGGCCTTGAGGCAGGGTTTTTAGCAGCTCACAGGACCTAGATAGAATTTAATAGCTTTTATTCATCCTTATGGTTAGCTTCTGTTTATGGCAAGGGATACTGGTTTTCCACTTGCTGCAGTAATTTTAAGTTTCCTTGAACAAATGTAAGTAAAAATGAGAGTTAGGTAAAATAAAATATATCAATAACACAGGCATAGTTATGGCAAACACGTTGAAGCCTGGGAAGGTTGCCAAGAGCTAGAGTTTGGGAAAATTGCGCTCGGTGCAATGACATACTATCCCTCTTTTGGGCTTACTTCCAAGGCGGAGCCACCCTCTCATGAAGTCGGATGGCTCCATGTATCAGTCTGTGAGTCTGCATGAACACAAAAGACCAAGCTCTCCAGAGGGATAAAGAGATGGTAACAGGGGATATTTTAGCTTTAGTCTTTGGGTGTGAGTGAAAGGGGCTCACCAGGCTCCGTCCCCAGAAAGAGGACAGCAAAGAGATGAAACTTCAGAGTTTTGTCTATTGGGGTTTACATCTCAGCCACAAAAGTGTCATCACGGATTCTGGATTCACACCATCGGGTTTCAACTGAGCTCTGACACTTACTAACTGGTTAACCATGGGCAAGCCATACATCCTTGTCCTGCAATTTTCATATCTGTAAAATGGGATACTGATAGACTTACTCATAGGGTTGTTGTGCATATTGATTGAAATAACAATATAGAGTACCTAGAAAAAAAATGCCTGGAACATTATCTCGTGGTAAGTGTCTAATAAATGTCAAATACTATTATTGTCACCATCCTTGCCACCACCTTAGGTAACATCATTTCTGAGCTTCATTTTCCTTGTTGGTAAAATCAGCCTAGTACGATCTGCCCCAAAAGGTACATGGCTGATGCACAATCAATGCAGGCTCCCTTCTATTGTCTTCTCCTGAAAATGTGAGACAGGTAAGCTAATGCAAACTTCTGAATCTGTAGGTATGTGGCTTTTGTACCTTACTTAATTTTGACTGGGAGTACAACCACAATGGGGTTTTTGAGTGCAGATGCCAGCCCATCCACCAAGTCACTGGTGATGCTTGATATCCACAATTGTGGGAGGCAGATATGAATGTCAGTCATTCAAAATGGCACCTTTACCTTCTGGTGGAGTCCTTTGACTAACCAAGCCAAACAAAGTCACCCCATTTGTAAGAGTCCTTGTGAATAGCCATTTTCTACCTATATATAGCATAGGTGAGCTTCTTTTCACCTAAGATAGAAACATAGACGTCTTCAGCTGCTAAGCCTGATTTTAAACCCATGTTGTTTCTCGTGGCTGAAGTTAGCACCATTTTATTAAGTTGGTAGTGAGCTATGGCTGCCCCACTTTTCCTTTGTTCATCTATCGATCTAAACTAATCACTTAATTAGCCCAGACAAGACGTCTTCTACGGTGTTAAATAACTCCAGAAACCTACTGGAGATGCTTGAGTGGACCGATTGGATTTAACCTGCATTTCATTACCTGTAGACTAAGATATGTGAAATTCAGGGCCTGGAAAACAAGCTGGATTCTGTACTGGGAACAAATTGTGTTTAAATGTAGAAAAAAAATCCCTTTCAAAGCTAGTGGTTTTCAAAGTGTGGGCCCTGACACATGAGTGTCAGCATCACCTGGGGACATGTCAGGTCTCACTCCAGATCTCTTGAATTGGAAACTCTGGAGGTACAACCTTGCAGTCCATTTTAACAAGCCCTCTCAATGATAGCAATGGAAAACTGCTGCTTTAGGCTGTCTCTCAAGGTTATGGACTTATTTTTGTGGGTCAACCTCTTAGCAGAAAGAAGAAAAAGAGGGGATAGGCAGGAAAAAAAATCAAAAAGGTGGGGGAATGAGGGCTGAGCAACCTGGAGGGAAGACTGTGTGACCTTGGACCAGCAGCCTGGGGGCTCATTGGGAATCTGAGAGAATTATTTCAGATTCTTCTTTAGGAATGGCATGGGATAGGGAGATGTTCAACTGTGACCAGGGTGACAGAATGCTCAGAGGGTGACCAAAATGCTGCTATATTGTAGAAGTGGGAGAGGACAGTGGGAACATCTCTAGGTAACATAAAGAACACAGGAAAACCTCAATTGCTCTCAGAGGGCTTCCCCAGGATGAACACACTGAGAGTACTTAGTAAATGCTCACTGGCTTGACAAAGATTGAACCTTGGTGGCCTAGATTGGTTTTCCCCAGATAATGTTGATCTGGAAAAAGTAAGTGTGTTTATTAGGGCTGGTTTGTAGGGAAGATGAGGAATTACCCATAGGGTATCAACTGTGCCTTCTTGTCCTGTCTTCTGAGAAAAACTTGGCTTTAGAGGAAAGAGCTCCAGGATTTAGTGTGGGAACATGTGTTTTTACTAGTGTGTGACCTTAAGCAACTCACTCACTCTGTATTGCAAGTTTCTCATCTATAGAAGGAGAACAGTAGTTACAGCCGGATGTTTTTATTCAGCATTGCAGCGTGGGCACCTAATACATGCAATACTTGGCACACAGTGGTGATTGGATAAATATTTGTTTAAAAGAAAAAGAGAGAAAAAAGAAGGAAGATGGTTGATTATTGTGATGCTTAAATAAAATAGTGCTTTGAAAATGCCTGACATAATGCTGGGTATAAAGATATTCTGCAAGTATTATTCAGGAGGAGGAGGAGGAGAGGAGGTAAAGGAGGAAGATGATAGGATTCAGAAAACCATCTTCCAGGCATCTAGAACTGGGCCCGTATTCTTGCTGAAAATAGTCCTGCTCTTCCCATTCCTCTTCCCTTTGCAATCCATGGTTACTCCCCTTCCCAGTGACACCTTAGGAGCCATCTCACTTTTGGCTGCTGGACCCATAGCCTTCAATTTGATGCATAGTATAGTTGGTCAGATGTTTTCAGAAATGAAATGAACTGCAAGCGTGTGACCATGTTTGAGAGTTGGTGGTGGTGGTTATTGCAAGTAGGACTGATGAGTTTTCAATCCCTGTAAGTAATTATATGTTAATTATTTTTACATTGTTCTCTTTCTAGGATAGGTAATCATTAACCTTTTGGTTAACACATTTGCCTCACAGTCAGAGTAAGCATTTTTAGTAATGCTCTTCCTGTATATTATTAAGTTATAGAAATGTCATTAGTTGCTTTCATTTACATGATTAAAGGGATGCTCTAACCTTGAGAATGTTTAAATATTCCCTGCCTTTCCTTAACTATCCCTTTGCTTTGAACATCAGTACAAAGGACCAATGTACCAACTTGATAGTTCAGGAGAGAAACTGGGAATGGTACTTATTAAATGTGCTGAGAGCTCTTCACTATTGATGAATCTCCAAAAAACCTAGGCTTTGGAAGTAAGACTTGAGTTCCCAAATCGACCTATTACCAACTTTGTGACCTTGATCAGGTTACCTAAACTTTCTGAAACAAATTTCCATATATATTGTACAGGGATCTCGAATGGATTAAATAAAATATCATTTGCAAATGTATCTACAATAAATATACAAGAAAAGTTTGTTTGTTTCTTTCACCAGTCTCTTGGGCAGTTATACCCAATAGCTGTAGACCACTGGAGGAAGTAGGTACTAAGTTTCAAGCTTGGATACAGAGAGGGATGGATGGAAGAGGTTTCTGTTTTATGAGACACACAGCTCCTTCTCACTATCTGAAAGAATTGATGGGATTGTGGGCCACCTGGGTGGCTCCTGATTTCAGCTCAGGTAGTGATCCCAGGGTCATGGGATTGAGCCCCATGTCAGCATGGAGCCTGCTTGGGATTCTCTCTCTCTTTCTGCCTCTTTCCCCTGCTTGCTCGCTCTCTCTTTCTCTATCTCAAAACAAACAAGCACACAAAGAATTGATGGGGTTTAAGAAGTATTACTCTATAACTTTGGGTCAGCTGTGATGGAGACAATCATGGGGAAAGTTCCTTTTAAGCTCCTTGCCAAAAAGAGTATCTTCTGCAATTTGGAATTTGATTGTAGATGGAACAGTAAAGATAAGGAGTGGGCCTAGAGTTTGAAAAGTGAGCACACAAAGATACATAGGGGACATTTTTCTCCAGAATGGTGTCATTACAGAGTGTGTCTTTGTGCTTTTGTCTGAGAAGCATAATGGAAATCGACTCTAATGTACACGTAGTTATCCATCATTAACCATAAAATTAGCATTTTACCAGCTCTTGAGCAAAAAAGAAACAACCTAGTGGGTTTTTGTGCACAAGAAGAAATGAGAGAGAAAAAGAAGGCTACTTCCAGGGACATGGTTCTTGCCTTTTGAATTCTCTACATACAGACCAGACCCACTTTAGCAGATGGGGTAATAGTTGGTTTTTCCCATATTTGTATCAGTAGGCTTTGTTAGTTCTTGAAACATCTCTTAAAAGGCACTGGAGACCGTTCTTTATTTTTTTTAATGATTATTTTTGAGAGACAGAGATAGAGCATGAGCAGGGGAGGGGCAGAGAGCAAGGGAGACACAGAATCTGAAGGAGGCTCCAAGCTCCAAACTGTCAGCATAGAGCCTGACGTGGGGCTTGAACTCACAGACTTTGTGATCATGACCTGAGCTGAAGTCAGATGCTTAACTGACTGAGCCATCCAGGCACCCTGGAGACAGTTCTTAGTGGGTTATCATGCCTTCCAATCGGGCATGGGTTCATGGGACTGGCAAGGAAATAGAGCTTTAGGTCTGGCCTTCTACACCCTTAGCCTCCACAGCCTCCAAACCATGGCAGAGTTATAGGAAGATGCTGAATTGAGGAAATTCATGGGAGGAAAGGCAGAGATGAGGCTCCTCTAGGGTTTTAACTGGATAGACAAAATGGAAAACAAAACTGCTAGTAGGCTTATAGTATGACTCAACTCTTTCATCAGTGACTACGTGTTTATTCACTTCTTTGATTGAAAGCTGATGAGTAAAATGTGGAATTAGCCCCAAAGGCAGGGGCCAGGCCTTCTGGTGACATTTGCTATTAAAATTGAGATGGAGTTGGTGTCTGACCTTCTGGGGATAAGAAGAATTGGCATTTTTAGGGCTCTTCTTTGGACCACAAATCATCAACGCTTGAGCTCAGGGAAATCACCAGTACTTGCCATCTTCCCTCACTGGTATTTTATCTTCTGAACACATCCTATTCAGATTGCAGTGCTTTTTCCTTTCAGCTAAGAAAGAAGCATCTCAGACTACACTTGTGAATGAGTGGCTTTATCTCACAAAGACAGTGCCAAATGATTGTCAATAAATAGGGCTTTTGCAAAGACATGTAAGAAGGTTTGAAAGAAGATGTGTTGTCATACTCAGTCTATTGGCTTATACTAGA
This sequence comes from Panthera tigris, assembly GCF_018350195.1. Classification (NCBI taxonomy): domain Eukaryota; kingdom Metazoa; phylum Chordata; class Mammalia; order Carnivora; family Felidae; genus Panthera; species Panthera tigris. The sequence continues at coordinate 27,363,041 of NC_056661.1, forward strand.
TAAGAAACAGTCAAAGACCAAATGTCCTAAGGAATGGGTTGGATGGTGCCCTCCCCTCACAAGATAGGTCCTTGTCAAATCCCTGGAATCTATAAATACTTTCCTATTTTGAAAGAAGTGCCTTTGCAGATATAATTATGTTAAGGGTATTAAGACCATGAGAATATAATTCTGGATTATTTGAGTGGGCCCTTAATCCAGTGACAAGAGTCTTTACAAGAGATACACAAAGGAGACAGAGAAGAGGAGGAAGGTGAAGACAGAGGCAGAGGTTGGGATGATGTCAAGGAACTCCGAAGTTTTGCCAGCAGTCACCAGCAGCTAGGAGAGATTCCCCCCAGAGAGTCTGGAGGGAGCAGACCTTGCTGTATTTGGGACTTCGGACCTCTACAACTGTAAGGGGACACATTTCTATTGTTTTAGGCCACCCAGTTTGTGGTAATTTGTTGCAGGACTCATAGAAAACTAATATGCCATATATCGATGATGGTGTTGGGGTCAGGGAGTAGCCCATAAGCCAAGAGATTCTCAAGGAGGCTTTCTGTGGTTCTTTATAGCAGTGCCATTGCTGTGTTTTATTTTTCTTTATAAACCCAAATCTCCCCTTTTATTAATCTACCATTGGAAGGAAAGAACGCCCTTCTGTCATCTTTGCTTAAAAAAATTGACTATTATGGGCAAGAGGCGTTCTTCCTCAACCAACATCAAGAGCTTTTCCATTCCCAGCACTCAAATAGCCAGTCCAACGTGTCTGATCACCTCAGTACATGTTTATTAGTTTCTTGAAGCCCATTTTGCCATCCTAAGCTCTTTCAGCTCTGCCTCTCTGCACCCAAGGCAGGAAGAGAATACAACCGAGGAAAGGTTATGTGTTTCTTGTTCTGTTTTGTTCGCTACCAAAATGGAAACTCTCCAAATCTTATCTCAGCTTTAACAAACCTTTGGTTACAGGAGGCATGGTAGTTCTAAAAGATCGACTTCCTCAGTTATGCCTTTCAGAGGCCCCAAAATATCAATTTTTAAGTTACCCAACGCACAAGATAAATATTTTAACCACCATTTTATTTCCATCCAGGCCAAGGGACAATTTAGAAAAGATTCTATTCCAAGTGCATAGCCCAGGAAGTATGGAAGGGCTGCCGATGCTGTTGTTTTGAAGTTAGCCTGTCAGTCATGGTGATTGAAACATAACCCCGATGGCTTCCACAAGTGGAATAAAATGCTTCGCAAAAGGTTGCAGAATTGTAGGATGTAATAAAGTCTGCTTAGCTTCATTTCCAATGCCGCAGAGTCCTAGAGAACGAGGCCCATTTCCGTATGCCTTGGGATTTGTTCAAGTTACTTTCGCGCCTGGAGATGACAGAACATAAAAACAGACATTTAGTTAGAACCAATAGCTTTTTTTGAGTTATGGCAATAAACAAAATGTAAGTTTGCTTACTGCTAATCTGTTAGATTGCCACTAACAATTTACAAGAAACCATAGAGATGTGGGCAGAATGTGTGAAATAGTTGGATCCCAACCTTGCTGATGCCTATATTCCCTGGATCCCCACATTTTCTGTTCACAGCCCACACTCATGTCCCAGAGGTCAGCTACATGGTCTCTTAAGGATCTATTTTACAGACACAAGACTTACATACAAATGAAGCCAATTCAGACCTTTATTAATTAGGTAAGAATAGATTTTCAAACATAAATGTTTCAGAATTACCTGGTGTACTTGTTAAAAACACAGATTTCTCGAGTCTGTCCACCACATTCTGACTCAGCAGGTCTAGCGAGAGGCCCAAGAATCTGTGCTTTTTAACGAGCTCTCCATAAGAGTCTGAGATTTGGGGAATTATTGAGCTAGTGTGTAGCAGGCAGAATAGTTTTGCTTCAAGGCTAAGTTACGTTAAGGATTTGGGTAGAACTAAAACAAATCATTTCTACTCATAAAATAGGAAACGGGGTTAATCTTAGACAGAAGAGAATCCCTGTATCATAGAAATATGTTTCATAGCTCTGGCATTCTCCCTCCACCCCAAAGGAGAACCTGTTGAAGCTTTGGCTTCTGGGCCTTAATTATTGGTATCACTGAATGAGGGTGGTCAGGAACTGGGCAAGGTAAGACTACTAGCTTGGAGGACACCAGAAAAGGCACACAGTTATAGGAAAGAGAAAAGGGCAGAGGAAAGATGAGGATTTTACAGGCTAGATTCCATAATATTGGGGGAAGACTGAAATAAAGGGTCCTGGGATATGTTTGGGGCAGCTACCGTGTACGTGATGTAGGAAGGAGTTTCAAGGAACTTTGTTGAGAAGCACAGATGGACTTCCCTTTGATGTTTTCAATAGACTTCGGTGTAGATTGACATCGCTTTTCACTTACTGTTTGCTATTGGTCTGCTAATTGGATGGCTTTGTGTGCAACATTGCAGACACAGACCTGGGTGGCTGAGCTGCAAAGACTCAGCTTTCTGATAGGTCCAGTGTGTAGTGAGTTTAAGGGTATCCCCAATATGGGCTTGTTCAGCCCTACCTGGCACATGAAGAGAGTTTTTAGTGAGTCTAACATTATACTTTGCCTATAAGTACATAACAAGGTCAGAGAGCAAAGGGCAAACAGGGCATCCCTTTGGAATTACACCTCATTCCTTCCAGGACCCAGAACATAGAAGCCTAATCACTTCTGCTTCAGCCTTCACATTTGAGCTCAGGATCCACTGCCCCCCACATTTACTGATGTGTGTGAGGGGTGGAAAGTGGGGTGTATGTACCATTAAGTTTGCAGTCCCCCAACTCTAAAGATGGGGGCCTGTCTCATCTCTATGATATTGGGATCATTCTCTATTGTGCCCAGCACCACCCATCTTGTCTGGACATACAGGTCATCTCCCGATCATTCATCATTGCCCTTGTCCTTGAACAATTATTGACTTTGAGTCAGAGGCACCTGTGCAGGCCTGAAAATGGATGTGCCCTTTCTTTTCTCCGCCTCACCTGTCTAGGGCAGATTTATGTCCTAGGAGAAGTTTCCCTCAGCTTTATTTTTGGTCTTGAACGTTGTGGCCCCATGTTATTTGCTGCAACCGCCCTCCCAGATACCAACCCTGTAATTTTTGAATCTCCACGGAAGCCTCTATCTGTACCTGAGCAGGCTTTCTACTTACAATGCTTCTGTAACACATCCCTCACACAGCTCTGGCATCCAAACCATGTGCCTAGCTTCTGAAAGCTCTGTGTTCAGCAGTTCCTTTTCTTCAACTAGCCTGGAAGCTTGTGGGAGACAGAGTTTGCTTCTCCTGCCGGAGCACAATGAGTGAACATGTTGGGCTTTGAGGAGGCTTGGGTCTGAAGTCCAGCCTCATGACCGGCTGGCTGTGTGTCTGTAGGCAGACCAAAACATGCCTGGCCTGGGTAGGGAGAGGACTGAGTCAGTTAATACACACAAAGCCCTTCAAGCAGAGCCTAGGGCACTGTAAACACTAACAATAGCCTCTATTATAGTCATTATCATTTTTTATTCTCTGGATTGTGTTGGAAAGCAAGTGAATGTCAGGTGCTTAGCTATGCAGAGATTCAGTCTCATTGTTGGAGAGGGTGTATTTGGACAAGGAACTCATCTTCCCATATTCTGGTGGGATGTCGTATAGTATGTGCCCTTCGTGTGCCTAGTACCCTTCAATATTACCTTTAGACAGTGGTATTTTTCAATGCTGCTTGGGTATATCAACATATGTACTTATCGAAGTGTGAGTAAGACCCTGAAGAAGTGCAAGGAGGTGAATAATGGTAACCTCAAGGCACTTCCTGCCCATGTGGGGAAACACATTGCACAGGATGCAGCAATGCAATAGATAATTGGGTGCCAGGCAACCAGTCCAGAAAATGTGGGCTTCTGGAGTTCCAAGATCAGAGAGCATGAGCCCAGAATGTGTGAAGTTTGGTTGCCATGAATGTGTGCTTTTCAAATATTTCTACACCTCTAATCTAGTGGCAGATGGACTGAGAATGTCCCCATTCCCCGCAAGGCCATGCTTGAGAGATAATAGAGAGTATTATAAAGTTTCTATCAGAGGTTTATTTTGCAGGGTAGGGAATAAAGGTAGAAGGGAGGCATTGTGACTCTGGACAGTCGAAGAGGTTTTTAGAAAGAGGAGCTTCAAATTTGGAAGGGAGTTAAAGCTGCCTGATGGAGAAAGATTAAGTTTTGAGTAAGGTTGACCACATGGTGTGTGCTGTAATATTCTCTTCCATCTCTCCCTGGACAATTCAGGGAAGCCTTGTAAGTTAATTTGCATTTTGTTGTCATGATATAGTGAGAAGCAGAGGTACCAAAGGGATTCCCCTGGGTTATGAACGGAACCATACTGACTTCTCTTTGAACACACAGGTGTCATCAGGCTCCATAAAGTTTTTCTGCACAAAATTCAACAGATTCAGCCAACCTCTGAGTGCATTCAAGGAAACATCTTTTGACCAGTATGTCAGTGAAGGAGGTTTCTACCTCTTACTCTATCCTGCCTACACTCTGATGGGCCCAGAGGAGGAATTTCTGCTTTGAAGCTAAGAAAACAGATCAAAGTCTCTCTCTTCTGTAGGTGAACCTGGACGGGAGCTGGCCACAGTTAATCTGACACAATGCAAAGGAACATATGGAGCCACAAAAACTCCACACACCTTCCTTCTGTTTCTTGAAGATCATGTTTCTCAATTTGCTATTCACTGGAATCACCTGGGAAAGTCTAAAAATAGACATGCCTCTATCTTATCCGCCCCCCCCCCCCCCCCGCCCCCATGATTCTGATCTAATGGGTCTGAAGTGTGGCTTGAACCTCTGGGGAAAACTCATGGACTGTGAAAGCAAGGAGTTCCAACCCTATTTCCTTTCTGATTCAGTTCCAAAGTGTGCTCCTGTAAAACGCTCCAAATGCCTCCAGGCAAATCAGATGCTGGAGACAAGTTTCAGTAGATTTCAGATGCGAACATCCAACTTCTCCTCAAGTTGCCTGCTGCACTCTCAGCAGGGCCACACATACTGGGCAAGTGTTGTCCTTCAAAGGTAGTGGTTTTTGCCCATGAAGTTAAATAAAATGACCTGTTTTGCATCCATACCAGGGATGCCACAGAAGTGGTTTTAAGGCAAAGTAATCACACACACCAGCAAAACAAAGCCTTGAGACACCAACATAAAATTCCTCTGTAACAAGTTTCTTCTTTTAAAAGTACTTCTTAGTTCCTAGCAGACTAGAGACACAGGCATAGAAAGTCATTCCGCTCACACCAAAAACAAGAGGAGCAATTTTCTACGGGCAGGCACCTCTGACCTCTGCTTTTCAGCTTTTTTTAATAAACTGGTCTCATAAATTGGACGACAAAAGCTGCTGGTGGCAATCTCTTAGAGTAAGTGGGTAAAGGTGAAGCTGGGTGGGGGGGGGGGCAGGGAATGGCAAGAACAGAAAGCCACTTTGATTAGTTAACTCTCAGGCAATGCAATTATTCCTCCATCTTGAGATAGAAGGGGTTACCCCCAAGCACAGTGGCCAGAAACCCAGCGGTGTGAGGATAGACTCCTGAGCAGGGTGACCTCACACCAAGTTTCCTAACTCAAAACCATCCCTCTGTGGTGTGCCACATAGGCTGATTAATAACAACTTTCTGCAATGAGAAGGTGTGACTTGACTTCCCCTTAAACGGGGGCCATCCCCCAGGCCTGTGTTCGTAAGTCCTTGAGGGTACAGAGAGCAGCTCCAGGCAGCGTGTGGCCAGCCCCGCACAGGAGGGGAGATGCGGTTCACTGGCTGTCCTTTATAGAGTGGCCATAGACTCGGCATTGTCACTTTTCTCTTTGAAGGGATAAATCAAACACTAAGAACCACAAACACACAAGAAAGACACTGGCCAAGCTTGTAGCTGTGAGTGATTTACGGAGACCCCGCAGGGCTCAGCACTTCCTTTATCCCACTGCCTCCTGGCAAGTGGAGCTGGGAAGGCTTTGAGGCTTGATGGTGGGAGTGAGGGGGCAGAACACAATAAACCCGCTGCTGGAAAATTCATGGTACTCGTTGAGCATTTTCCTGTTGTCCCACTTGAAACCAGTGAGGCCTCTGTCTTGTATGTTTGTCCCTTTTCCATCCCCTCCCCTGCATCTGTAACGAGAAGAGTCTCCTTAAAAGGCTTTCTCATTCTGAGGGAGCTTATGAAGAACAGGCTTTATTTGTCTCTAAATCTTCAGCTGATATTACTTTTCCCAGAGACTCAGTTGAAATGAAAAAGGATTACTTTATATTTACTTGCGTCTTTCATGAGAGAAACTAATTTTGAGGAAGAAAGTCCCTACAATGTGAAATACTTTCCCTTCTTTCAAACTCTCCACAGGGGCAAAAGGAAAGCTAAAAGGTACACATGCTTTGTCATTTACTTTGTCTGACAGCTTCTTCTTATCATGCTTTGGAGGGTGACCTTCCTACAGCATATTCCTTCGCTCTATTCCTGCTCTCCTGTTATAACAGAATTTTAGAGCCAAGTATGGAGCAGGCTACCTTTGATAATTAATGGCTCTGAGAGTTTGCTGAGTGTGTTATTTAATTAATGGCACTTGTGTCTGGAGTGTGTACAACTCTGTGGTTGAATAAAAGGTGTATTTGCTGAGGGATTATAGACAAATACTCCAGGATCATCACATAGAGAATTTGTCAGGGTTCAGCACATTTAGCAACCTAATGGGGTTATTATATTTTTTTGTTCTCTGCTGTTTAAAAGGTACTGATGTTGATATAACTCTGTTACTTGTGCATTGTGTTTGAGTTTAGATTACAATCCTCCCAAACTCCTTAGGCTAATGGATAAAAATCTATTACGTGGAACGGAGCCTTTCATAAAAAAAAAAAAAAAAAAAAAAAAAAAAAAAAAAAGAAAAAGAAAGAAATCTTTAATGCTATATTTTGAGAATGAAGGTGATGGTTAAATAAGTTACAGTGTGCTTCACCTATCCACAACTGCAAGGAGACTAACTTGAATTATATTCAAGTTCTACGTGGGACCAAAAACTGAAAAGTTGAAAACTAGCAAGAAAACACAGAGAACATTTCCATGCAAAGATGTCAGCAGTTCATACAGGGAAATCTCTATGGATCTATCTCTACTGTATTCAGATACAGGGGCACCTGGGTGGCTCAGTGGGTTAAGCATCCAGCTTTGGCTCAGGTCATGATCTTGCGGTTTGTGGATTTGAGCTCTGCATTGGGCTTGGAGCTGACAGCTGGGAACCTGGAGTCTGCTTCAGATTCTGTGTCTCCCTCTCTCTCTCTGTCCCTTCCCAGCTTGTGCTCTCTTTCTCTCTCAAAAATAAACATCTATGTGTATACAGACAGAGGCTTCAAATAATAAGGGTCCAGTTTTAAGCTTGTATTGTCACTCTGTGTGCCTAGACAAGTTATATCTGCTCTCTGGAAACACTGTTCCTTCCTTTGTAAAACAGTAGATTTGACTCCCTTCTAGCCCAAAGATGCACAGAGTCCCTGGTTTTTTCACTAGGGACATGAAAGCTGACTGTCCCACTGATAGAAGAGATAGCTAATTGCTCACTTTTAGGACTTGAGAATTTTTTTTTCTTCAGCAAAGGGATTCCTTGCCGGGCATATAAATGTGCCTGGCAAGAGGGTAAGAACACTCACCCAATCTCCAAAGCCCAGTCAGGTGGTCTAGGGAACAAGATTCAAGCCAGGAGCCTGCCTTCTTCCCCACTCCATCCTACCAGAGGCCTCCCCTATCACGGCAGACAGTGGAAACAGAGGCACCTGCACAACAAGTTCAATTGGAGTGAGGAAAGAGGCCCTGAAGGCTGTGCTCAGCAGCTTCTCCCCCTCCCCCTCCCCAGGGTGGAAAGGGAAAGACATCTGTCCTGAGCACCTATCAGTCAGCTATTGTGATAAGGGGTGTCCGGTCTTATGTATAGAAACCAAATTTAGTCTTCACCTCAGCCCCATGAGGTAGGTATCATAACCCTAGTTTTTCAGCTGGGAAAGTGTCACATAGTAAGTACAAGATTGGGACCAGATGTGCTTACTTCCAGAGCTCAACCTCTTCACAACTGCAGGGGCCAATATGGTAGCCACTAGCCACATATGGCTAATGGGCATCAAAAAATGTGACTTGAGATGTGCAGAAAATACAAAATATCTCCTAGGTTTCAAAGACTTACTCTAAAAAAGGAATGTAAAATAGCTCAATCATTTTTTTATATTATGAAAATATTACAATGATAATATTTGGATATACTGGGTTAAATATAACATAGTATTAATTTTTTTTAAGTTTATTGAGAGAGAGAGAGAGAGAGAGAGTGCAAGCACATGAACAGGGGAGGTGCAGGGAAGGAGGGAGGGAGGGAGGGAGGGATGGAGGGAGAGAGAGAGAGAGAGAGAGAGAGAGAGAGAAAGAATCCCAAGCAGGCTCTGTGCTATCTGCGTAGATCCCAACATGGGGCTAGAACTCAGGAACTGAGATCATGACCTGAACAGAAATCAAAGGATTAAAGGATTGTAATCTCAACTCATTTCCTATTTCAATATATTCATTCTTGGGTGAGTTTGCGGGTATTGATAGGTATTTTAAGAGTCATAGTCAACAGAAGTTATATTTTTAACTGCAATATCACAAAAGCTTACCCAGAATGAGGGGAAGGTGTTAGGTTTGACTGAAAATACTTTCCTTTAAAATTTTTGCACTACATTGCATTTCCATCAAGTCTCATTCTTTTAAAGGATTAAAGAAATTAAAATTAACCACACACAAGATCTTCCACCTTAAAAGAAAAAATTGCCTGGAGAGATAACAGATCCTTGAGAAGAGAGTAATAAAGCAGGACTTTGATAGGGGTGTCAGAGATAAATGCTGATTTTGCTATGGTAGGCATATTCCTTGTTCCAAGTTGATAACTCTGGAATCTGTGGAGCCACCAGAGAGATTGGATAAGAGAGTGGGGTAGCGATCTAAGAGCAGCCTAGAGCTCAACAGTGCCAAGATAGGCTTCTGTCTGTGAGAAAGCTGCCTCTTTCTATAGCTCTAACTCTAGCTAATCATTTCTAATTAAAAAATGATTCAAGCAATATCATGGGCTTTCACTTCTTCAAGGCAATACCACACTGTCAGTTTGCAGCTTAAAGTGCCAACAGTTCTAAACTTTTTGTGGGCCTCATTGGAACAAGATGTAGAGCTTTAGCAGGGGGAAAATTGCTAAGAACATCTAATTACATTCAAAGCCATTTTTACCTGTCTTAAAGGAATGGAAATGATCTGCCAGTTTTTATAGACCTTCTTGACCTAAAGATATCTGCTGGCAGAAAGAGAATCCTCAATTGGGTTCTTTTAATGCTTTAATTATTACATGATCTATCATTTTACGCACTGACTCACACACTTTGAAAAATCTCTTAAATACGCATTAAAATTGATTGGCTAATCCTAGACCATGGGGTGGCTCTTTGGAGGGCATGTAATTGTGTGTGGGCATGGGGGTTAGGCACAAGTGACACAGAGTCAACTACTTTATGGTGGGATAAGGTAGAGAAATCAATTTGGTCACAGGTACTGTTGACATTGTACTGCTGACTTGCACAGAACTCAGTTACATGCTTGCATGTTCTTGAATCAGTCTTACTGCTTTGGAGTCACCATCATTTCCTCAAAGGTAGGGATATACTTCACCTCCTATGCCTCAGTGTTTGGCTCAAAATGGGATCTCAATAAACAGTTGGTGATTAAGTCCTAGAACCTCAAGGTTAAGAGGGTCCTCTAGGAAGCAGTCTGTGCTCCTATTGAGCCAGGGCTCTTGATGGCAAGTAAGGAAACCCCAGTTCCAATAAGCTTCTGGGGAAAAGTGACATAATTACTGACCTTTTAACTGTGAAGTGTAGGGGCTTCTCCTGCATTACATTTCTCCAAATGGTGATCAGGATGACTGCCAGTAATCTCAAATATGCATCACCCCTTCAAGGGCTTCTCTATGTAGAGACACCAAAGGGTAGAGAACAACTCTACTAAGCTGAGTGGGGTAACATGCCCAGACTGTGGCCAGTGGATGAGATTGGCAGTTCCAAATTCCAGTGTCTGCTGCACCCCATCCTATTTTCTGCTTCAATCTCTCAACAAGCTTTTCAGTGTTTTGAAATCCAAGAGTTAATTTCAGACTCTTGGTGAAAACCCTATCTTGAGAGGAAACCCTAACTGAAAGGTCTTGAATGGAGCCATTGGGAATCCTCATTGATCCCAGGAATGGAACATCTAATACATTATGGTCCAAGGTTGATTAGCTTTGATTCACTCCTGCTCACCAAATGCAATTTTGGCTTTTAGGAAAATAGTCTGTAACTATAGAGACTGAGAAACGTCATAGAGAAACGTGACAGTACTCTTTAGCAGAGTTGTGACAAGTGGATAAAATGACCCCTAGCACAGAAATCGTCAAATTCTGGCTCCTTTCTTGAAGTTAGTGAAGAAGCAAGAGTAAGCCGTGTCTTAAGCCTCAGCTTCATTGTATAATTTTTATTGTTAGTTAGCTAGGGTGTAAGTGGGGGAGGGGAGGATGTTTCTAAACAGAGACCCACCAATTTTACTGTGAAAGTAAGTGTGGGCTCCAGTGTCAGACTGCCTGCACTTGAATCCTGGCTCTCTGTGTATAACCTAAGAGTCCTTGGGCAAGATCCATAGTGGTCATAAGCCTCCATTTCCACATCTGAAAATCAGGACAATGTCCACGGTTGCTGTGGGATTTAACTGAAATAAACCCTGTAAAGTGCTTGGTATAACTTGTCCATAATAAGTGTTCCATGAGTGGTATTTTTAAGAATCATTAATAATAACATGTCTTCTCTCTGGTGATCTCCATTACTTAGTTCCTGAAATCATGATCTTGTTGGCCAGTGTGGCCTCTTAAATTCAGGGAGATGGCCAAGAGGAGGAGAATAGACTCTCTGATGTAGGAGCAGAGTGTCTGTAAGGATTACATGCAACAATTATTCTTTTTTGTTTAAGTCTATTATGGAATAACTGGATATCCAGCCAGCAATTAGACTGTATGTTAAAGTCAATCTCTTCCTTCCTTTTATCTTTAAAATTTTTATCTGATTTATTTTTAGTCCTTCTTAGGATGAAATATAATGTATACAGAAAAATGCAAAAGGTATATATAAATGTGCTATACATACATACACACACACACGTATACATACACGCACAGCTTATAGAATTAATACAAAACAAACACGTCTTGCCACCAGCAATGGCAAGGACTAGAACATTGCCTCCACCCTCCCACAAGCCACTCCCCATTTCCATTCCTAATAACCACCCCTTTCCTGCCTTCCCCATAAGGTAAACCACTGGACTGATTTTATGGTGATTGCTTCCCTGCTTTCCCTTATAATTTCATCCTCTGAATAACTGTATCTGTAAACACTATAATTTACTTTTGCCTGTTTTTGAACTTTATGTGACTGTGCACACATATATGTGTTCTTTTGTGTTTTTGTTGCTCCACATTCTTGCAAACACTTGATATCATTCTTGCAAACTTTTGACTATTGTGGGTGTATAGTGATAGTTCATTGTGTTTTAAGTTTACACTTTCCTGATGGCTAAAGATTATTGGCCATTTTGATACCTTTCCAAAGTGCCTGTTTCAATCTTTTTGTATTTTCTATTGGGATGTTGACTTTTTCTTAATGATTTGTAAAGTTTCTTTTTTATTCTTTAAAAAAAATCTCCGGGGTGCTGGTCCTTTGTTGGTTACATATGTGGCAAATACCTTCCCCTATTCTGTGTCTTGCCTTTTCTCTCTCTCAATGGTGTCTTCTGATAAACAGAATTTATTTTAAGGTAGTCCAACTTATCAATCTTGTTTTTATGATAATGCTTTTTGTGTTCTATTTAAAAAGTCTCTCTCTATAGCATGATCATGAAGATAGTCTCCTATATTATCCTCTAAATGCTTTATTGTTTTATACTTCCAATTTTGAAGTATAACCCACCTGGAATTGACTTTTGAAGAAGGTGTGAGGTAGGGTATAGTTTCATTGGTTTTCTAAATGGATATCCACTTTGCCCAGAGTCTTTTATTGGAAAGATTTTCTTTTCCACACAGCTCTGTGACTTCATTTTAAACATAAATCAAGTGTTCATATATGCCTGGATCTGGGCTTTGTATTTTGCTCCATCTGTCTACTTATCCTTGCATTGATACCTTGCTCTTTTACTTTTGTAGCCTTGTAATAAGTTGATATCCTGTAGAGTAAGCCCTTCTCTGCATCTAAGTTGTTTTTTAATAGTCTCTGGCTACATTTCCACAAGCATAATTAATTTGTAAATTTTCGCCACCACCACCACTACCACCAAAAATAGCCTATGGTCATTTTGGTCTGAGTTACGTTGAATTTACAGGTCAATTTGAATTGAGTCTTTATGAAATTGAGTCATTCATCTCTCCATTTATTTAATTATTTTTTTAAACACCTCTTACTAATACTTTCTAGTTTTTTGTCTAGAAGCTTCCATATCTTTATTCCTAGGCATTTGATTTCTGATATTAATACAAGTATCCCCTGCTTTTTGAAAATTCTCTTTCCACCACTTCACTTTGACAGAAGACCTACATTAGTACCTGTTTTTGCTAAAAGAAATATGAACTGGATTTTTGCTTTTATGAAAAAGGAAAAAAAGCAAAAATTGTGTTCAGCATGTGTTTTGCAATGAATACCCCAAGCAGGGAGAGCAGCCCACCAAGATCCTTCTCAGGGAACTACACTCAGCATCTCAGCATCAAGCCACTATGGCCTTGACCTGTGTCTGTGAGCATCTGTGCTATATCTCCATTTATTTTGTGCATCCATTAGCAAAATGTGTCCTGAAGTGATGTGTCTAAAAAAGCCTAAGAGAGTTTATTTTTGGGTCTGGGAATGCTCACAAAGTTTTCCATATAATAAGTTAATGGTAATTGCTTCTTTGCTTTACACCATTTCAGCTTACAAAAGGTTTCAAAGGAACACTCTACTTAGAGATAGTGGGGAAACCTGTATAAGCTAACTTCAAATTTTTTTTCATTTTCTAACTGTGTGGCTGTTATGGACTTAATGTTTGTGTCCCTCCAAAATTCATACATTGAAGCCCTAAACTTCAATGTGATAGTAATAGGCGGTAGGGCCTTTGGAAGGTAATCAGGTTTAGGTGAGGTCATGAGGATTGAGGGCCCCTATGACCTTATAAGAAGAGTAAGAGACTAAAACTTGTTCTCTCTCCTCCATGTGAGAACATAGTGAGAAGACAGCCATCAACAAGACAGGAAGAGGGTTCTTACCAGAACTCATCAGTGCTGGCATCCTGATCACACAGCTGCCAGAACTTGTGAAACATAAATTTCTATTGGTTATGCCACCCAGTCTGTGGTATTTTAGTAGCTCATGCTAAGACAGTGGCTAACTTTAGTGTCTGACTTCTGATTTCAGCTTAGGTCATGACGTCACGGATTGTGGGTCTGAGCCCCACTTTGGGCTCCACACTGACAATCTGTGGAGTCTTCTTGGGATTCTCTTTGTCTAACCCTCCCCTGTGTGCTCTCTCTCTCTCAAAATAAATAAAAAAACTTAAAAAAAAGTTTAGAGGGAAGGGCCAACATGGCAGAGAAGTAGGGGGAAACCATATGTCCCATGTCTCTCAAACAAAGAAGCCAAAGGACTTTAAACACCAGGGCCTGGGAGGAAAAGAGACTGAATCTACTAGGAAGAAAATGGGAAAGCTAGAAAAAAGATAGAGCAGTAATATAGCAGTGCTCACAGGTGCAGAGCACACAACAAGCTTTTAAAACACATAAGGGACAGAAAAATAGACATAATTATGAAATGAAAGAATTATCCTCAAAAGAATTCCAGGAAGTAGTGACACCTAACTAATTGATCAAAACTGACTTAAACAATATAACAGAACAAGAATTTAGAATAATAGTCACAAAATTAATCGCTGGGCTTGAAAAAAAGCATAGAGGACAGCAGAGAATCTATTGCTACAGAGATCAAGGGACTAAAAAATAGTCATGATGAATTTAAAAAATGCTATAAATGAGGTGAAAAATAAAATGGAAGTGGCCACAGCATGGATTGAAGACACAGAGGAGAGAATAGGTGAATTAGAAGATAAAATTATGGAAAAAGAGGAAGCTGAGAAAAAGAGAGATAAAAATATCCAGGAGTTTGAGGGGAGAATTAGAGATCTAAGTGGTGCAATCAAATGGAACAATATCCATATCATAGGAATTCCAGAAGAGGAAGAGAGAGAGAGAAAGGGGCTGAAGCTGCACTTGAACAAATCATAGCTGAGAACTTCCCTGATCTGGGGAAGGAAACAGGCATTGAAACCCAAGAGGCACAGAGAAGTCCTTTCAGACATAACTTTAATCGATCTTTGGCACGACATATCATAGTGAAACTGGCAAAATACAAGGATAAAGAGAGAATTCTGAAAGTAGCTAGGGATAAGAGGGCCCTAACATACAAAGGTAGACACATAAAGGTAATAGCAGACCTATCTACTGAAACTTGGCAGGCCACAAAGGAATGGCAGTAAATCTTCAATGTGATGAACAAAAAAAATATGCAGCCAAGAATCCTCTACCCAACAAGTCTGTCATTCAGAATAGAAGGAGAGATAAAGGTTTTCCCAAATAAAAACTGAAGGAATTCATCACCACTAAACCAGCCCTAAAAGAGATCCTAAGGCAGATTCTGTGAGTGAAATGTTGCAAGGACCACAAAATACAAGAGACATCACTACAAGCATGAAACCTACAGACATCACAATGACTCTAAACCCATATCTTTCTTTTTTTTTTTTAATTTTTTTTTAACGTTTATTTATTTTTGAGACAGAGAGAGACACAGCATGAACGGGGGAGGGTCAGAGAGAGAGGGAGACACAGAATCTGAAGCAGGCTCCAGGCTCTGAGCGGTCAGCACAGAGCCCGACGTGGGGCTCGAACTCATGGACCGTGAGATCATGACCTGAGCTGAAGTAGGACGCTTAGCTGACTGAGCCACCCAGGCGTCCCTAAACCCATATCTTTCAATAATGACACTGAATGTTAATGGACTAAATGCTCCAACCAAAAGACATAGGGTATCAGAATGGATAAAAAATAAAACAAAAAAACCCAAAACAAACAAACAAAAAACCAAAAAAAATCAAGACCCATCTATTTGCTGTCTACAAGAGACTCATTTTATCATTTTAGACCTGAGGACACCTTCAGATTGAAAGTGAGGGGATGGAGAACTATCTATCATGCTACTGGAAGTCAAAAGAAAGCTGGAGTAGCCATACTTATATTGGACAAACTAGACTTTAAATTAAAGGATGTAACAAGAGACAAAGAAGGGCATTATATAATAATTACAGGGTCTATCCATCAGGAAGAGCTAACAATTATAAATGTCTATGCATCGAATTCAGTAGCCACCAAGTATATAAAACAATCACAAATATAAGCAACAGTATTGATAAGAATGTGGTGATTACAGGAGACTTTAATACTCCACTTATAGCAATGGATAGAACATCTAGACAGAGAATAAAGAAACAAGGGCCCTGAATGATAAATTGGATCAGATGACAAATAAATTTAGAACTCTGCATCCCAAAGCACCAGAATATACTTTCTTCTTGAGTGCACATGGAACATTCTCCAAGATAGATCACATACTGTGTCACAAAACAGCCCTTCATAAGTTTACAAGAATTGAAATTATACCATGCATACTTTCAGACCACAATGCTATGAAGCTTGAAATCAACCACAGGAAAAAGTCTGGAAAACCTCCAAAAGCATGGAGGTTAAAGAACACCCTACTAAAGAATGAGTGGGTCAACCAGGCAATTAGAGAAGAAATGTAAAAATATACGGAAACAAATGAAAATGAAAATACAACAATCCAAACGCTTTGGGATGCAGCAAAGGCAGTCCTGAGAGGAAAATACATTGCAATCCAGGCCTATCTCAAGAAACAAGAAAAATCCCAAATACAAAATCTAACAGCATACCTAAAGGAAATAGAAGTAGAACAGCAAAGACACCCCAAACCCAGCAGAAGAAAAGAAATAATAAAGATCAGAGCAGAAATAAACAATATAGAATCTAAAAAAACAGTAGAGCAGATCAATGAAACTAAGAGTTGGTTTTTTGAAAAAATAAACAAAATTGATAACCCTCTAGCCAGGCTTCTCAAAAAGGAAAGGGAGATGACCCAAATAGATAAAATCATGAATGAAAATGGAATTATTACAACCAATCTCTCAGAAATACAAGCAATTATCAGGGAATACTATGAAAAATTATATGCCAATAAACTGGACAACCTGGAAGAAATGGACAAATTCCTAAGCACCCACACACTTCCAAAACTCAAACAGGAAGAAATACAAAATTTGAGCAGACCCATAACCAGCAAAGAAATTGAATCAGTTATCAAAAATCTCCCAACAAATAAGAGTCCAGGACCAGATGGCTTCCCTGGGGAATTCTACCAGACACTTAAAGCAGAGATAATACCTATCCTTCTCAAGCTATTACAAAAAATAGAAAGGGAAGGAAAACTTCCAAACTCATTCTATGAAGCCAGCATTACTCTGATTCCCAAACCAGACAAAGACCCAGAAAAAAAGAGAACTACAGGCCAATATCCCTGATGAATATGGATGTAAAAATTCTCAACAAGATACTAGCAAATCAGATTCAACAGCATATAAAAAGAATTATTCACCATGATCAAATGGGATTCATTCCTGGGCTGCAGGGCTGGTTCAATATTCACAAATCAATCAATGTGATACATCACATTAATAAAGGAAAAGATAAGAACCATATGATCCTGTCAATCGATACAGAAAAAGCATTTGACAAAATTCAACATCCTTTCTTAATAAAAACCCTCGAGAGAGTCGGGATAGAAGGAACATACTTAAACATCATAAAAGCCATTTATGAAAAGCCCACAGCTAATATCATCCTTAATGGGGAAAAACTGAGAACTTTCCCCCTGAGATCAGGAACACGACAGGGATATCCACTCTCACCACTGTTATTTAACATAGTGTTGGAAGTTCTAGCATCAGACAACAAAAGGAAATCAAAGGCATCACAATTGGCAAAGATGAAGTCAAGATTTAACTTTTGGAGATGACATGATACTATACATGGAAAACCCGATAGACTCCACCAAAAGTCTGCTAGAACTGATGCATTAATTCAGCAAAGTCTCAGGATACAAAATCAATGTACAGAAATCAGTTGCATTCTTATACACTAACAATGAAGGAACAGAAAAACAAATAAAGAAACTGATCCCATTCACAATTGGACCAAGAATCATAAAATACCTAGGAATAAACCTAACCAAAGATGTAAAAGATCTGTATACTGAAAACTATAGAAAACTTATGAAGGAAATTGAAGAAGATACAAAGAAATGGAAAAACATTCCATGTTCATGGATTGGAAGAATATCAATGCAATGCCAATCAAAATTGCACCAGCATTCTTCTCAAAGCTAGAACAAGCAATCCTAAAATTTGTATGGAACCACAAAAGACCCCGAATAGCCAAAGTAATAATTGAAGAAGAAAACCAAAGTGGGAGGCATCACAATCCCAGACTTTAGCCTCTACTACAAAGCTGTAATCAGCATGGTATTAGCACAAAAGCAGACACATAGACTAATGGAATAGAATAGAAACTCCAGAATTGGACCCACAAAAGTATGGCCAACTAATCTTTGACAAAGCAGGAAAGAATATCCAATGGAAAAAAAGACAGTCTCTTTAACAAATGGTGCTGGGAGAACTGGACAGCAACATGCAGAAGAATGAAACTAGACCACTTTCTTACACTATTCACAAAAATAAACTCAAAATGGATGAAGGACCTGAATGTGAGACAGGAAACCATCAAAACCCCAGAGGAGAAAGCAGGAAAAAACCTCTCTGACCTCAGCCGCAGCAATTTCTTACTTGACACATCTCCAAAGGCAAGGGAATTAAAAGCAAAAATGAACTATTGAGACCTCATCAAGATTAAAAGCTTCTGCACTGCAAAGGAAACAATCAACAAAACTAAAAGGCAACCGATGGAATGGGAAAAGATATGTGCAAATGACATTGGACAAAGGGCTGGTATCCAAAATCTATAAAGAACTCACCAAACTCCACACCCAAAAAACAAATAATCCAGTGAAGAAATGGGCAGAAGACATGAATAGACACTTCTCTAAAGAATACATCCAGATGGCCAACAGGTACATGAAAGGATGCTCAATGTCACTCCTTATCAGGGAAATACAAATCAACACCACACTCAGATGATACCTCATGCCTCAGAGTGGCTAAAATGAACAAATCAGGAGACTATAGATGCTGGCAAGGATGTGGAGAAACAGGAACCCTCTTGCACTGCTGGTGAGAATGCACACTGGTGCAGCTGCTCTGGAAAACAGTGTGGAGGTTCCTCAAAAAATTAAAAATAGATCTACCCTATGACCCAGCAATAGCACTGCTGGGAATTTACCCAAAAGATACAGGAGTGCTGATGCATAGGGGCACTTGTACCCCAATGTTTATAGCAGCACTTTCAACAATAGCCAAATTGTGGAAAGAGCCTAAATGTTCATCAAATGACAAATGGATAAAGAAAGTTGTGGTTTATATATACAATGGGATACTACTTGGCAATGAGAAAGAATGAAATCTGGCCTTTTGTAGCAACATGGATGGAACTGGAGAGTGTTATGCTAAGTGAAATAAGTCAGGCAGAGGGGCGCCTGGGTGGCTTAGCCGGTTAAGTGTCTGACTTCGGCTCAGGTCATGATCTCACAGTTTGTGAGTTCAAGTCCCACATCGGGCTCTGGGCTGACAGCTCAGTGCCTGGAGCCTGCTTGGGATTCTGTGTCTCCCTCTCTCTCTGCCTTTCCCCTACTTGTGCTCTCTCTCTTGCTCTCTCTCTCTCAAAAATAAAATGTGAAAAAAAGAAAAAATAAATAAGTCAGGTAGAGAAAGACAGATACCATATGTTTTCACTCATCTGGATCCTGAGAAACTCAACAGAAGACCGGGGGGAGGAGAAGGGGGGAAAAAGTTACAGAGAGGGAAGGAGGCAAACCATAAGAGACTCTTAAATACTGAGAATAAACTGAGGGTGGATGGGGGGTTGGGGGGAGGGGAAAGTGAGTGATGGGCATTGAGGAGGGCACCTGTTGGGATGAGCATGGGTGTTGTATGGAAACCAATTTGACAATAAATTTCATATTAGAAATAAAAAAGCTTAGATATATTGATCTTATATTAAGAGGTCTTGTTAAGTTTAATCACTAATTATAGTTGTTTCTCAGATTCATTTCTGTTTTCTGCATGTATCAAACTATCTACAAATAATGACAGTTTTATTCCTTCCTTTATAATCCTTCTATCTTTTGTTTATTGTTCTTGCCTTACTGTACTACCTAGGACCTTGAGTACATTGTGAAAAAACAGGGCTCATAGTGAATATTCTCATTTACAATCTCAGATAAATAGTTTACAGTGTTTCATCCTGAAGTACACATTCCCTCTAGTTCTAGTGTTCTGGAACTTTTTTATTTATTATGTTGGATGTTGAATGTGATTAATATATTTTTCTGCATCTACTGAGATCATCCTTTCACCTAGCTTTTATTAGTCTGGTGAAAGACAGTGCTTGAGAGTCTAATGTAAAAGCACACTGCATTGGTCATAATGTATTATCCTTTTCATAGATTGTGAATTCTCTCTCTCTCTCTCTCTCTCTCTCTCTCTCTCTCTCTCTCTCACACACACACACACACACACACACACACACCATCTGTCTACCTTTCTGATATATTTTAGGACTTTGGTATCTGTGTTTCCATGTGCCATTAGTCTGGAGATTTCCTTTATGTTATGTTCTTGTCATGTTCATGTGCAAGGCAATTCCTACAACAAATTGAGAGGTGCAAGAATTTCCTTCTCTTTCATTTTATTTTCTGTCAGAATTTTTCCAACAGTCATACAGATGATAATAATCTTATTCAGATTCTTGTTTCTTAATTGCATAGTAGAAATCAGCAGTAAAGTTATCTGGGTCTAATGCTGTCATTGTGAGAAGGGTTCTAATTTAGGTTGGACTTCGGTTTAAAAATTTTTTTTTAGTATTTCTTTATTTTTGAGAGACAGACAGAGGGAGACACAGAATCCAAAGCAGGCTCCAGGCTCTGAGCTGTCAGCACAGAGCCTGACACGGGGCTCGAACTCACGAACCGTGAGTGAGATCATGACCTGAACTGAAGTTCACGCTCAACTAACTTTTTTACTTTGTGTCAGTTTGGGTAAAATGTATTTTTTCTAGAAATTTACAAATTGAACCCCAATTTTCAAATTTATTGGCCTAAAATTATTCTTTATATGCTCTTTTCCTTTTTAATGACTGCAATATTCAGATGTTTAACATATTACTTTCAGCTTTTATTTCCTTCCATTAAATGCACAGCAGTCATAAAGTAAGTTACTCTATAAACACGTTTAGTTGCATCTACCATTTTTAGTTTTCTTCATTTAGCTCAAAATTGTTTCTAACTTCCATTGATTTCTTTTTCTTTAGAATTCCTTTTGGATGAGTCTGCCAGTGACAAATTCTCTCAGCCTTGTCAGAAAGTGTGTTTATTTCACTTTTATTCTAAAAGAACGTGTTAACTGGCTATAAAAATCTAGGTTGATGCTTATTTTCTTTCAGCTCTTTAAAGATGTGATTCCATGGTCTTGTCATTTTCTTTTTTGCTCTTGTTGCCTTTGGTCTCTTCCTTTATTACTCCTTTGAATGTAAGGTTTTCCTACCCTACCCCCACTATTAAACCTGACAACTCACTCTTTGTCCTTCTGCAGTTTTATCATGATAAGCTTAGGTGGGGATGCCAAATCCCCTGCTCGGGGTATGGTGTGTTCTTGAATTTTGGATTGGTGGCTTTTGCCAGTTTTGAAAAATTCACAGCTATTATCTCTTTAATTATAGCTTCCACTGGAAGTTTTGGAATGGTGAATACATATCTATGAGGCTTTCTCATTATATTTTATGTCTTCTGACCTTTCTTATCCTTTTTCCCACTCTTCCTTCATCTCTTACTGGTTCATGCTGAATATTTTCATATGGCTCATCTTTAAAAATTTAGTAACTTTCCTTTTCCTGCTAAATTCATTCCTGGGGTTATTGTATTTTTGTGTTCTAGAATTTCTATTTGGTTCTTTTTCACATCATCTCATTTTCTTATAGATCCCAGCTCTCAGGAAAGGTTTTTAAAAATCTTTCCTTTCTAGAAACAAGTTAAACATAGTTATTTTAATGACTACTTCTGATCATTCCGATTTTAGGTATCCTATGATTCTAATCTTAATTGTATTGACTCGTCTCCAAATATGCTATGGGGTATGTGTGTGCACATTCATGTGTTGGGCATTTGAAGAAAATAATTTGTAGACATGATTTAAAATCTTGGATGATATTATTTTCTTCCAGGGATTATTTTTTCTTTGCTTCTGCCAGGAACCTAATAAGACTAGCAAGTTGGGATCTCACATTTCCAAGACTGAAACTTTCTTGATTGCCCAGATGATTTGAAATTGTGCTGCCACTGGTAGCAGGGCTGGCTTACATCTGGGTCACTCTTTTTTTTTAAAATTATTTATTTAAAAAAGAAATTTAATGTTTATTATTTGAGAAAGAGACAGAGAGCAAGCAGGAGAGGGGCAGAGAGAGAGGGAGACACAGAATTGGAAGCAGGCTCCAGGCTCTGAGCTTCCAGCACAGAGCCCAAAGTGGGGCTCGAACCCAAAGACCATGAGATCATGACCTGGGCAAAGTTAGCCACCTAAATGACTGAGCCACCCAGGTGCCCCTGGGTCACTCTTTTTTGAACGGTATCACCTTCTCATATTTTTGCATGCCCACCCAGGTATGGAGATTTAGAAAGTGCTCTACTATTTGAAACCTAGGTTTTATTGTTTTAGCCCCATCTGCCTCTCCAAGATACAAATACCCTCAGCAGAAAAGCATCCCCAAATGCTAGGCTTCTCTCTGGATTTCTAGCTGCTCTTGGATCTTGACCTTATTATATTCCCTTGCTGCTTTGTTACCTTTTAGCAGATGTTTGTGTATATTCTATACAACTTTTTCCTAGTTGAACACTGTGGGATATTTAATTCAAATTATTTTGTATGGTAGGAATAAAAGCAGAAGTCATACCTTTTCTTTTCTCTTTTGGTGGTCTGAAAATATCCTGCCCTACAGGTTGTATTCTTTAATTACTGTTTAAACTAATTTATCATTACCTGAACATTTCCATAATTTATCATCTTTAAAGTATAATTGAAATCACAGGGAAAATAATGAATCTACATATTGGCACAAGTAATGGATACTCATAGTCTCCACTGCTTACCATTTGTGATAAATTGGAGGTAGCGGAACATACTGAAATGTCTCTTGTATCATCAGAGAAGTATTAAATCTAGAATGAGCACAATTTAGAGCTGTTTTTGCTAGTGTATTTCCTAGCCATTACTTTGCATTATTCTAAGAAAAACCTTAGGATATAATTAAGATGCTTTCCACAATAGTATTTCAGATACAGGAAAAGTGAGGCACAATAGAATGATGTGTCCAAGTCCACAGAGTAAGTTTAGTGACTATGTTCCTAGGGAGCAAGCTTAAATTATTTAAGACATTTCCATTGACAGTAAAAAACAACATGGCAGACAATCCATACATTATTCTTAGGAAACTTAAAGTTGTCTTTTTATACTTTGATTTGGTGGTGAACATGTCTAATGCTTAGGACAAGTGACTAAAAAATATATATATATTCTTTTTTGGTAGGGGGGCTGAGACATAATTTTCACCTTACCAGTCTTTTCTTTTCAAAGCACATTTTAGAAAGTTCTGTGTAAAGCTCCAGACAAGCATTTTCTTTAGAGGGGGGAGGCATTATCTGCCACCTGACTTTCTCTTGATTCCAGATTATTTATGGGAGGCTCTAGTAGGGGAAACAATATTTGCCTAGTGACAGGGTTGAAAAATGGTAATAGGTCAGTGCATTGGGGTCTGGGAAGGGCATGGCATGGATGGCAGGTATCTATCCCCTAAATGACCTGGCCACAAGAAAGTGAAGGAGAGCTCCCAAGATGGCTTCCATAGCACTGTCTTTCCTTATTTACCATTAAATGAGGGAAGAGGAAAAAGAAGGGGCACATTACATAGAATTGGGCTGAGGGTCTAATTTTACCAACACTATTGAGACAAGTGGGACTAATGGGATATTTTAATTCTGTTAATGTTGTTTCCTTAGCTCCTCTCCTTTCTTCCCTCCATTGTTTTTGGATTTTACTTTAATAAAGAAGATATAGTCTCCATTGCTCATCACTTAGGATAAGTTAGAAGGAATAAACCATACTGGGGCACCTGGGTGGCTCAGTCAGTTAAGTATCCGACTTCTGCCCAGATCATGATCTCGTGGTTCACAAGTTCGAGCCCCATGTCAGGCTCTGTGCTGACAGCTCTGAGACTGGAGCCTGCTTCTTGGATTCTGTGTCTCCCTCTCTCTTTGCCCTTCCCCTGTTTGTTCTCTGTCTCTGTCGATCTCAAAAATAAATGAAACATTAAACAAATAAAAAAAAAAACATACTGCAGTGTCTTTTGGAAAACTGTTAACACCAAAAGAAGCACAATTTAGAACTGCCTTTTCTAGTGTGCCCTCATTGGTTGAGCACTTAACTTGATAGATGCCTGGAATGTCAAAATAATGGAGGACTTATTATGTAAGAGGTGGCTTAGGGACATGTTAGGGAAAGAATGGAATGAACTGTATAAACATTAGTTATGACAACATGATAGGTTGAAGATTACTAATATGAATGTTTAGAGCCTTCCTTCCTATTAACCTCCCACAACCTCTAGGAGATTCTTTTTCTACCCTCCTCTTTTCTGGCAGAGACAAAGACAAAATGAGAAAAATGAAAAGAGAACACCACACAGAGTAAAGAGAATTAAGCATTGAAAGGAAAAAGAAAAAAAAAAACAAGTCTTGGGAGTCGGTAAAATTTTTTGGAAAGTTTTTGCAAGAGTATGCATATTGATGTGTGATACATTATCCATTTCTGGAGATGCGGATCCTGGGGATGGTGATGATGGGCTTTGTTCTATTATCATTTTCCAAGATGCAACTAAAACAAAGTTATTATTGGCATTTGGATTACACTTTTCTGAAAAGAACTCTGTGCTGAGGGTTCATGTCATTCAAGGATTCATGAGAGTTAACAATTAACCATGGGACATGAGTCATTTTTACTATCACTTGAACTAAATCTCAGTGGAAGAGTTCTGTAGATACTTTAGTCATCAGTGGCCTGTAGAAATATTTTGCCTGAACTATTGGGCACATGTAAGAGACAGCTGGATCTTGGTAAAATATTACAAAAATAATCTACTAAAGCTAAAACCCATTTTGAAGCCATGGGGTATAGACTGTCTCAGAATTTGTATAAAGGGAAGTTTTTCAAGTATAACTAGATGGTCATCTTTTTGGGCTGTGGCAAAATAAACCACTTAATAGGACATCAGGTTTGATTATTTCTAAAATTGCTATAAATCTATGGTTTCTCATTCACAATTTAGACCATAGTGACTTGATTTATATTTAATCCAAAACATAGAGTCTTTAATTCCTTACTACTGAAATCTGGTTCTGTAAAGGTAGTCTTCACAGAATAAGAGGAGAGGCAGCACAATCCTCTAGAAACATGAAGTGCAGAAGAAGAAAAACCAAACTAAAATCTCTTTTCCAGCTGTGTTTAAAATGATGACTTTTTTTTTTTATAAAGAGCTTTGAATATACTAAAGTGTCATTAGCCTTAAAGAATCTTCTCTTGTACTTCCATGGTAAAGAAAAATTTTGATTGTATTAATTTGGCAATGAGTGTTGGTAAACACATTCATCGGTCCTAATCATACCTCCACATGGGGATTGCCTGGTAGGTTTAGGATTGAACTGCCAAGGAACTGACATTAAAACCCTCCTCTCTCCTGAGAAAACATGAGAATACTATGATCGGTTTTCTGGCCTTTCTCATCAGAGGCTGCTAGGCTGAGAGCAGACCCTCTCTGAGAAGGAGGAGAATTTGTCCAAACTGGTGGGGTATGTTTTAAAAGGCATGATTCAGTGACCAGAACAGGTGCTAAATAAGCAAACCTGTCCTTTCTCGTCCACCTCAACTGTCCATGATTATGATATAAGTGTGGTCCAGTGGCTGGAATTATGGTGATTTTTCAAAAATGCCAGTGTCAAAATTTTGCCTCGACAGTATATCTGTAACTACTAATAATGCTGTTTTGGGCTGACTCAGTTGCTTTGAAATTGCATGGCTCTGTTATGAGTAATGAGAGGCAACCAATTATCTATAAAATAACGGCATGCACAGAGGAGAGTTTGATGAATTACAAATGAACTCTGCTGACACAACAGGGTGTGGAGACCTTCTCTGCTCTTCCTATCAGAGTTAGGGGTGATGCTTGCAGACTTTACAAGCAACTAGCCCACTCAGTTCTAACATGGGGTGGGAGCCTTCCCTCACTAGGACACATGGCATTGCTTTACAATTAAGTAGGAAGCTCAACATGGGTGTATAAAGGCAGCACACCCAGGTACTAAACACCTATGTAAAGAATTATTATGTTCCAGGAAAGATGCAGTTAGATAAGGGATATGGATGCACTGTAATCTGATGTGATTCAGAACACAGACCAAAAGAGCCATCACAAAGCCCCATCTCGGAACTCAGCCCAGTATGTGGGGAGCCACTGCATAAATTCACCTAAGCAGAAGGCAGATGTTGAATTCCTGGAACCAAGGGATTCCCACCCTCATCAGGGATCTGTCAGGTGGAGGAGCTTCATTCAGCAACACTTGGGCTGTTGTCTCTGCCATGCCTGATGAAGGCAATGTCTGTTTTTCACTATTGCTTAAGAAATTGCAATTCAAAGTCATTTTCTGCTAAGAAAAGGATACAGAGAGTAGTCAAAACACCAAAACATCCTGCAGGATTACATGGGAAGATCAAGAGAATTCTATACATCTAAGCGAATGTTGATGCCCTGATGGCTTCAAGAGGCTAAGTAAAGAGTTCATAGTTTGAGGATGTTTATCTCTGTTGTCCTATGGCAGTCTTGTCATGCTTGAGGATTAATGGGGGTTTATACATAAAGAAGATACAAAACAGGGGTTTCTACTTACTGGGAGGTTGCTAGTATTTCCACACCAAACATTCAGGAGAGAGTAGGTTTTTTGGTTTTTGTTTTGTTTTGTTTTGTTTTTGTCTGTTATAGTCCCTTCCCCATATTGGGCATCTCTGGGTACAGGTTTGCACACTGGTTTTTAAGATAGACTAATGGCAAACACAGTGTGAAGGCCAAGCCCTAGGAGTTGGTCTCCCAGGAGAAGCAGTGATTTCAGATAGATCCCATCAGCCTAGAGACTAAGCATGCCTGTCAGGAGCAGTAGGGCATGATGTGGGGCTTGCTGCCCAGTGTCCTCCAGCCAAGTACAAGAGACTGGGCTCTTATCCCTAGGGAAGCTGACTCTGGTTCCCCCCAGGTGCCTTATCTTCTCCACATACCTGGTGAGAGACATGGGGAGCACTAACTTAGGGGGATTGCTACAGGTCTGGAGTCAGCTTGCTCTGGGTTTGAATTCTGACCTCCATTGCTGTCTTCCAAAGACAGGTATCATTTGTCTGTTTATGATAATTTTAGATGATCTTCACTGAATCTCACTATTAATAAATTATTCCCTTTTAATCCTTTTAAATAAGTCAAATAGAGAGTCTTTGTTCAGTGCTGGAATGGAATGCCTCTGTAACAATGGCTAGCCTCTCTTTTTAGCAAAGAGAGAATGAATCTCACTCCCAATGTCTATAGGCAAGCAACTATGCCAAGCTGGAATTCATCAGCATTGTTTTTCTTTCATATTTATTTTTATTCTTAATTTCTAATTGCAAATAATACTTGTTTTTCATTGACGTTAACATAGAACGTTTAAAAGTGAATCAGGTAAATAATGAGTAAACAATACCCTGGTACAGAGAGAGAGAGAAAGAGAGAGAGAAAGGCATGATGACATAGGAATAAGAGAGATTTGGGAAACACTGTATTTGCCCAAGGTCATATTACTTAGGTACTTGGTCACATGGTGGAGTGAAGAGGACAGGTGCCTAGATAAGAATTAGTTCAGTCTGGAAAAACTTGCAAGCAAGGAGAGTTGGAATGCAGGGGCTGTGTTGGCTGGGAAAGTGAGCTCTTTTAGCAAGATAGGCAGTCCAGAGACTAAGAGAATGGTCTTTGGGGTTTGAGTGTCTGGGTTCTATCTCAACTCTGTCACTTGGAACTATTTACCTTGTAATAACACTTAACATCATTGAGATTCAGTTTTCTTATTATCTGCAAGATGGGATAATAGAACCTGTATCTTAGAAACTTGGAAATGTTGGCTATTATTATCCTTTCCAGGGCTGAACCCTAGCCTACCTGCCTTTGTGCATGTTTTGAATTGCGCAGTCTTCCCAGGTGAGCAACATGAGTGTCTCCATACTGGCTCTGCCTAAGAGCGACTTGCTGCTGAGGGTGTAATGGGGATGTTGTGCACAGGCAAAATGCCTTTGTGCATGTTTTGAATTGCGCAGTCTTCCCAGGTGAGCAACATGAGTGTCTCCATACTGGCTCTGCCTAAGACCGACTTGCTGCTGAGGGTGTAATGGGGAAACCTTGGAGAGGTCAAGCTTATCTGAATTTCACATAAACAATGAATAATTTTTTTAGGTCTAGGTATATTCAAATATTGCATGACAGCCCTATTTATTAATGAAATTTCAGAAGTTCTATGAATCCCTTAACATTACATAAACATTTGGTATGCAGATGCATTTTGAAAAGGAAGGAGAGTGGGTATCAAACCTTTGCCTCTAAGGGGAAATATATATTATCCCTTTATACTGCAGGAGATGATGGTGCTCTTGGTGAAATCTTAGGACCCTATGCTTAAGTCCCTAGCCTCCAAGTTACTAGTTGAGCTATTTGGCAACCCACATCATCATCGCTCCTTTTCTCTGTTCCTACCTCTGATGGCTGAGAAAACTGAAGGTGATTTGTTTGGTCTGTAACCAAAGGCCTTTAAAGAGAGATATTAATGCTAATTAATTTAAAAAACCCACAGGCATTGTGGCAATAGTTTGTACAGCAAGCTGGGATGAATGTCTTTCTGGCAAGACTTCCAAGGCAAGTTGATTCACCCAGAAGACAGGAGATGTTAGGCCTCAAGGCATGACAGAAGAAAAAACTGGTGAAGCAAAGCATACAGAAAACTTGGGTAGTGAGTTTAAATCCTCTTAAAATGTCTAGAAAATGCATTCTAACACAGAGTCCTACAATTCAGCAAGCCTCAGGAAAAGTCTAGAGCTTTCTTGCCTTGATCTGGAAGTCCCTATTACATAAGAAACTGGAAGAAAAAAAGAAAAGATCAGCTTAGTAAGTTGAGTCTGAAGAACAGCAACCCCATTTGAATGGGACATCCCACAATGACACACTGGCTTTCAGAAGAGGAACAGAAGGAGATCTGCAGCCATGCCTATGGGTCTGTGTTCTTAGGTAGACTGGCTTGATCCAGAGGAAGGAGGGAAGGAAGAAGGGAAGAAGGAAGAAATGAGAAGGTGAACAGTAGAAAAGTTTAGAAATAAATGATCAAAGACAGCTTTTGCTAGCACTACACTGTATCCCTTCAGGCAATTGAATGGAATGTAGCTGACAAGCCAATGACATTCTCCAGTTTCATTCTCCAATGCAATAAGTGTTCTAGAATGCAAGTGCCTGAGCACTAGGACATGCATGAACAATAATGGGGGAGACATAGTTGATACTTGGTCTTCAAGTAATTGGAATACTTTAAAAAGGAGGCAGGGGAAAGAATGCCCAAGAAATGCACAAATACTAAAAACTAACTATAAAAGACTCCTATTTCAAAGGGAAAATGGAATACAATGAACATATTTTCTACCTAAAAATCATGACCACTAAGCAGTGGATATAATTTTATATAATTCTGTTGCTACCAGTATTCACTAATTGTGTTTTTAATTTGTGTCTGATCTACTTCAACAGCTTATAGTATAAACACAAGACCAGATGAAGCAGATAATTCCCAAAAGGAAAAAAACTATTTAGGAGAGAGACACTTTATCTGAGGACCATGGAAGGAGTTTTGTTTGTTTTGTTTTGTTTTTGCAGGGTTGACAGATAAAATATAGGTGGTATTTTTTAGTCTAGGGATGCCCCAATATTTCATGGCAACCCCATTTATTAGTACATTTCAGAAGATCCATAAGCTCCTGGATATTCTATAAATATTTGGTGCAGATATGCATTTTAAAAAAGGAAACTGGCTACAGCTTTCCACCAGAATCTTAAATCTGTCATCTCTCAACAGTTCAACATCATTAATGCAAAGAGATAATTCTATCATGTCTGCCCTTTCCCTGTGGCCTTGAGCTTCCCAGCAGCCAAAACTAAAGGGAATTTACAAAAGCAATTTACCAAATAGCAGCTGAAGAGAAGAGGCCCAAGTGGAAGAAAGACTGATCTGGTCAGAAGATAGTGAGTCAGCTGGCTCACAAACCCCTTCCAGCCTATGTAGAAATCTGAGACTAGAGCTCTCAGTGGGTATTAACTTTTTAAAGGATCAGGTATGCATTACAAAAGATCTTGGGCTGCCTGGCAGGATTGAACTGGAGAAGGGCAGGATGGTGACCCAGGTGGGCTAGGGGAAGGTGGCTGGAAGGAAGTGAGCTGATAGTTATGTAGAAGGTGACATGGAGGCAGGGAGGAAGAGGAAACCCAGAGGTAGGAATCCCTGCCTCAAGGGTCAGGGTTTTTTCCCCCTCAGGCTTTTATATCTTTTGAATTCCTCTGTACCTATTTTTATGTGTCCCCATCCTGGGCAGGGAGTCTCCTTCCAAGGCCCCATGGAAGCTGTGAGTGATGATGAAAGCACAGTCTTTACCTGCAAAGTCACTGAAAGTAGACCCTTAGTGCTGCAGCTTCTGATGCCATTTCCTCCTCAGATCTCCACAAGGTTGGGGAGTCCTCTTCCTCTTTGTCATGTTTCTGGAGCTTTGGAGAAAACAATGGAATAGGCTTATTAATAATGGGTCCTTGGGATCTCTGAACAAGTGTTGTGCGGATGGCTAAACAGAATTTGCAAATCAGAGGCTGAAAGGTGTATGTCCTTTAATTGTATTGGTTGCCAAAATTTGAAAATGGGGAGGTGTCATGTAAGTGTCCACATTTCCGGCTTTGGTGATAACATAACCAGATCAGGCTATGCTGTGGCCTGTTCGATGCCTTGTCTTGTCTGCTGGAGGCTGTAAGTGGGAGGTCACAGACTGGGGAGCTTCCTCCCATTTACAGTAATCCCCAGTACTCTCTGATCTTATGCTTGGCTGGCATCATTCATGTATTTTACTCACCATTCAATGAAGAAACTGTTTTACACCTACCCATGATCATTCTCCTAAAGTGGCCTATGGTTTCCCTACTATTCTCTTTGGCTTAGTCTCTCTTATATGAGCTCGGGGCAGTTTTGTTCAGTGAAGCAAAATAGCCCAAGCAAATCTGTGATAACAGTACAAGAGCCATGAGTACTGAGTAAGAAATAAGAGCATATCCATTAAAAGAGGCTTTAGCAGGCAAACAGTTAAAAAAAATTAGAAAACATCAAGAAATTAACAATCGATCTAAGTCAATTAAATCATTTAAAAATCCTCTTCAAATACACATATTTATTTTTAAAAACATCTTGTATATGTCTCAGATTTGCATATAGAGTAAATAAAATTTCCATTCTACCAGAGAGAGGATGTTCTCAGAGCTCTTCATTAGAAGAGCTCAATTTTCCCCCTTAATCTCCTATTGCAGTTCAGTTTTATTAACTAAATTTGTTATTCCTGTGTGTGGCTTTATCCATTGTAAAATGCTGAAGGTATAAATTCACAGGATGTGCAGTGTAGTATTTTGTAAGTCGTTTGAGTTAAATGTTTTAACAGTACCAATGATGGCCAGTATTTATGATATGAACCGGTAGTTTCTTTGATGTGTATTATTTCATCCTGCACCATTTCATTTAATCTGAACATAATCCCTACACAAGGCAGGCACTGCTTCGCTCCATCTTTACCAAGGAAGAAATTGAGCTCTGAGGAAGTTCATTTGCTTGTCAAAGATCAGCCAGCTAGGCAGTGGCTGAGTTATTCCCAACAATTTTTGCCTTTTTATCTATCCTAGAGGAGCTGCCTGCCACCTGAGTGGCCAGTTCCACCCACCAGGCACAGTCCCCTCCCCAGCCAAAAGGCAGTCCTTTGGAAAGCATCTTGATGCCTCAGCAAAAAGTCTCCCCACTAACATAGTGGAGTTTGCTATCTTGGGCCAAAATCACTGTAAATCTAACCCAGAGAGGCCCCATTCCCCCCAACGTGGCCCCTTGGAGCAGGTGGAGAAATTTCCCCAGTATTTCTGAGCAAACTTTGACACACAAAGCAAACCAGTGAAGGAATGACACCCAGGCTCTCCAGCTGAGCTATATTTCCACTTGGGGTAAGTTTGAGTCTAAATGAGGTTCATTAGCATATAACTGGGCCACAAATATGTTGATGAGGGTCATGGATCTTCTGTTCAGAATTTGGCTGCCAGCACTCTGGTTTTACATTTTGCCACATAGATTTAATTCTCCTTAGTGGAAGAAAACCACATTAAGAAGTCATTTCCCTCCTCGCAGAGGCAGATAGAACACCATCGCTACAGGCGAGTCAAACAGGATTGCTATTTTTCTACTCAAGAACTAATTTTCATTTTGATACTAGCTTTAGGTCTGTTATAAATCCATCTTGTAACAATTCAATAGGATGACAAAGAACAATATATACAGCCCAGAAAATATGGCCTTCCCACTTCTGGTGCTGCCATTGAAAAGACACAGAAACCCAGCATTAAGTGGCTTCATCACCACAGATCATACCAGATGAATCCAAATAATTTAGAGCCTGTGAACGTTAATGCCTCCCTGGTTATTAGGAGACCGTCTGTTATTGTCATATGCCTTACAGATGGCAACGTTGTGCCCACACTTCGAAGTTGTTTATGCGAGGTAGAGAAATAAAACAAAAACTAATCATATTTGCAAAGCTCTGCTGTATATGGTTTTTAAAACTGAGAGGTTTCCCTCCTAAAAGCCCCAGATGGAAAAATGTGGCTTTCTTTAGAACAGTAGTGCTGGCTGCCCACTGGATTCACCTGGGGAACTTTAAAAAACACTATTGCTTGGGTCCACCCAGGGATTCTGATTTAATTTGTTTGGGGACAGCCTGGGTTTGGGGACTTTTTCAAACTTCTCAGTTAATTCTGAGGTGCACTTACTCCTTGAGAAGCAAGGCATTTGGGAGAAATGTGTATGTGTATAGATAGAGCCCATGCACATAGAGTAATAATACATTTCCCTTTAAGACCATTGCTTGTCACCCTGTCAATAGAAGAGAGGCTGTTGTTTGCAAACCCTGTCCTACAACTGCTTTTCTTATCTACAGAAATAGGGAGTCCAGGAATGATCCTGATGAGCAAGACCTGCGTCTTCAAAGAGGCACCCAGGTGACTTAGAAATTAAACGTGGTGTAGTTTGGGGTACATTTCTTCCTTCCTGAGGCAACCCAGGAACCTGGCGGCTGCAAGCCATTGCAGGCTGGGAGAGGTAAGCTCTAGTGACCTCAAACAGTGGTTTATGCAGAAGGCACTACATGCCAGAAGGAAGCTTTATTGGGGGAGGGGAGAACTTCAGATGAACCTTCCAGATTAATTTAGGCTGTCCACAGGGAAAGGCACTGACTGCTTACTAATGCACATGGTATTTATTCTGTCCCCACAATGCTAAGGGCTGGCCCTGGCACTAGAACACTGAAACAGACCCATTTATTGTCATTACGGGATACTCAGAATAGGCACCAAATGGTTAATTATAAATGGGGGGGGGGGGATTTACAAATGGAACAGACCCTTTTGCTGCCCATATGAAGGGTACCCAGGTAGGGAGAATAGGCACCAAATGATTTATTACAAATAAGGAGGAGGCATTTCCAAATGGGAGTGCTGCTGCTGGGAGGGCCTGACCTGCTTTGAAAGGCTTTGAGTTTCAACTTGGTAAAGAAACAGAGTGCTGTGATACAGAGTGACGGGGGAGAAGGGCTTATCTAAGGAACATCTAGCAACATCTCTCCAAGAAGATAAGGTTAGGCTCAGACTTTGACAATGAGAGGGCAAGCTCCTTAACCTCTTTGTGCCTAAGTTTCCCCCCACTGTAAAAAGGGAGCAGTAAGAGTTTTGAGTAGATGTACTTGGCACTTAGTAGTAATAAGTGGTACTTAGTGTTTGCTGCTGCTATTATTACTACTATCAGGCTGGATACACCATCCCCATCACAGTGGGGACAGAGAGGTTTTGTCCAGGAGTAAACTTGCCTTTCCTATCTTCATGGTTCCCCAATGACGTGTGTCTTTTTGGACCTTAAATACACTAAAAGGATTAAGAGCTATGGTCAGAATTCGTATGGCCCAAACCAACGACTCTAGTGAGGCACTGAAGTCTGAGGAGAAAATTTAGCTCCTGCAGCTTTAAAATGACCTATAATAATCCCTAACTCTCCAGGTTGTTAAGAGTAAAAAAGGTATCAATGGAGGCTCCTCACAGGTCAAGGTCAAGGTCTTAGAATAAAAGCATGTGGTAATGATCAAATGCAGTCAAAATTACCCTGAAATCAGGGCTGCCAGAGTTAGCAAATAAAAATACTAAATCAAATTAACTGAGTGTCCTGTATGCTCATGTGATATTTGGGACATATTCTTACTAAAAAGTATTACTTATTTATCTAAAATTCAAACTTAACTGGGCTTCTCCTTATATTTTATCTGGTAACTCAGCCTGGGGGACCCCCTTTGAAAAAGAAAAACCAAAACACTGAAAGTTCTTGGTTCACATTTGGGTTGTTCCCACACCTGCCTTGCTATGAATCCAGGAAAAGACACAGGCTGTCCAAAGGAAGACCAAAATCAAAACTAGCATTTTGTTCACTCTAAGGCTTAGTATTGGATGAAATGAGGAGTACTCTTTAAACCTCACAGCTCAGTGGTTCTCAGGCGCACACTTTTCCACATTTTCACATCTCTGAAATCAAAGTGTGCTCCACAATCGACGGTGTCATAATTTAATAGGCAGTGTTTTTCTTTGTTAGTCGTACATGAAGGAACGGTGCTTCTTCCTGTTGACGGCGTCTGGGGTTCAATGCACTACGGTGCTCCGTCTTTCCTCCTGGTAATCATATCACACAAGTTAAATGGCCATGACAGTGCTCAACACCACAGCACATTCCTTACCTCCTCTCTAGGCAACAGTGAAACTGTTGAACAGTTGACACTGTTTTCACAGGCACTTGGTTCTTTAGGGGAAAGTGCTCACCAGAGTTAGAAAGTTTGCAAAAAAATTTGAGCCAAAAAATCTTTATTCACTCAACAAAGTCTGTGATGGCTCTTGGAAGAGCATTCTATTTCCATATAAGTTTGAAAAGAGATAAAAAAAAATGTATCTGCAGTCATTTCACTTTATCTGCCTGAAATGATTTTGGAGAAGGTAGTGTTAACAGGATTTCTGACTGAAGTAGTGATATGTGTCAATTTTGACATTCTGCTCCTTCCTGGGCATTGAGCGTGCTATCACAAGGTATGTGAGGTAAAGATCAATTCCCTGATGTAATGCTCAAACTGCCTTGGCTATTGACTTTTTTATAGCTCTGTAATGGAATACAGTAGGAAGAATGATTCACAATAATTTAAATGTTTTTCAGGATTTGGAACTAACCTGTAATAAAATGCCAAGTTGTCTTCAAAGGCTGGGGAAGGTGGGGGGAAACAATTTAATACCACTTCTTAAAGAAGCAAGTGCTGAATATAAACTTGAGTGTTGTTATAGAGTACATTAATATATTTCATTGTTATTTTCTAAAACAACATAAAGAGCAGGAAGCTTAAACTATTTCTTACGGGTTGATGGTTCTATTCAGACAGGTGTTTGTATAGTCTTGAAAAGGAAATAATATCAATGAACACGGAAGTAAATCCATAATTTTCTTTTAGAACTAATTCTCTGCCTCTATTTTCAATATAGCCAACAAGCCTTTGTTGAGCACATGATATATTCCAGGCACTGTTCTAGGCATTATGGGAACTATCGAAATGAATAAGCCACAATCTGTGCCTCCTGGGGTCTCACCACCTCAAAGGGCAGACAGATTTATACATATGTAATATAAGTCAGTCTGGTATAAGAACTGGGCTAGAAGTTCCATCACAGTGTTCTCAGGATATCTGAGGAACAGAGTAATTCTTGCTAGGTAGGGCCTTTGGTTGACTTAAAAAATCAGGATTTCCACTGGGCTTAAAGCATGTGATTTCTGGGCAGTGGGAATGGCTTTAGCAAACACATGAGGTGCATGCCAGCTCTACTGCAACTCCTGCCATGGCTAGCTTCCTCAACTGCTGGCACCCCTCTTTCCTGAGGAGTTCTGACTTAGCTTTCCTCATAAGCCTGACCTTCTCTCAGAGTTGTCAGAGAACTGAAATTTAGTTGCCATTTTGAGAAGCCTTAACATTCCATTGTTTAAAGATGGGGAAAACATGGGGTGCCTGGGTGGCTCAGTCAGTTGAGCATCTGACTTCGGCTCAGGTCATGATCTCATAGTTCATGGGTTCGAGACCTGCATCGGGCTTTGCGCTGACGGTGTGGAGACTGCTTCAGATTCTCTATCTCCCGCTCTCCATGCCCCTCCCCGCCACTATCTTTCTCTCAAAAATAAAGAAACATTAAAAAAAAAAAAGATGGGAAAGGTATCTCATTGGCCCAGAAGATGGCCTCCAGTCTATGATTCAAAGCCACAAACAGCTTTGAATCCTGCTAAGAGAAAGTTACTCCATTTTCAATCTGATTAATCAAAAGTCTTAGTACTAGCATGTCCTTACTATGGTACCAGCATGACCTCTAGCAGAAAGAGAGGAGCCATCCAGACTCTAGCTAGAATGTAATAAGATTGTTTTGTTTACATCATATTGATTTTGAGGGTTATCTCCCATTTATGATGTCATCTCAAATTTCCTTTTAAACTAAATTTATTTAAGGTAAAGAGTCGAGTGAGAAAATAGATGAAGTAAAACAATGTCAGAAATAGAGGATTAAGCACAGCATTAACCTTGAAAGATGGTCCAGAGGTGGGAAGTATAGCTGAGGTGAGGAAAGTCACTGCAAGTATGAGGCTACAGCATGGGCCTTCTAGGATGTGGATGTAGTTGTTTCTATTGGGCTGAAGCAAAGGAGGCTTCAGAATTTTTTTTTCTTTTTGGACAGACATTGAAAGTCAAAATAGTTTAAAATGATAAGAGCTCTGAAGAGCAACCAATGCATTGTGATGTGTGGGGATGGTAGAATGGTGGGGGAGGGGTCGTGGGGGGAAAGGCCTCACTGAAGAAATGATGGAGAAGCTGAGATGCTAACAATGTCTAGAAAGCCATGAATCGAGAGCAGGGAAAAAGGGTATTTCATGCAGAGGGAACGGAAGTGCACAGCATCGAGGGAAAAGGGATCTTGGTTGAGTCACTGACTAGAAAAGTAAGGGACATGGCAGATAATTTGCAGCCTGTGGGGATGGCTGAGAAATGGGAATTTTATTTTTGGTGCAGAAGAAGAAATTAAAGGGAAATTAAAAGCTTAGAATAATTTTTCATTGAGTGGCCTGGCTGGAGAATGAATTAGAGACCGCTACTGCAGCAGCTGGACCAGAAATCATGGGAGCTGGGCAGGCATAGACTGGACCAGAAGGGGGCCTGTCAGGCTGGAGGCGAGCTCAGCTGCCCCATAATCCAGTGTGCTGGTGACTTAGCTACAGTGTATGCAGTTAGTGAGAGGGTCTCCATGCCTCCCTTCAGGCAGATCTTTCTTTGACAACTTCCTGCCAGGCACTTTATGTAAAGCACGCTTGGATGCTGGCTCCCCTGCTCAAGGCTGCTCTGAACCAGTATGAAAATCACTCCTGTACTGCCCAGTATGTGACTCTCTTCAGTTACCTGCTTCCCAAACTCCCTAAGATTTCCTGGACCATTTAGATTGACTTGAGTGATATTTCATAATTCTGGATGTTGTCTCACTCCGTCACATACACACAGCCAGCATCCTTTGAGCACAAGTTTCCTCCCCAAACACTAAATACCGTTTCTCTCGGTGCTGGTTATTGAGCAGTTAGTCACCCACTTTGGCCTCTCTTGGTGTCCTAATGAATCTCCTCTTGCTTTCATTTGATGCAAAATAATAAGTCTGTACTGCCAACCATTGGTAGCTACTTCTTTCATAGAACCCTGAGGTTCTGCAAATATTTCTTTGTGCAAAAATATGTTAACTGCCTCCCCCCACCCTTTTTTTTTGAGAGAGAGCTAATGCACACAGAGTGGTGGGGGTAGAGGGAGAGAGGATCTTCAGCAGTCTCCACCACGCTTAGCATAGAGCATGACAAGGGGCTTGATCCCACCACCCTAAAATCAGACCTGAGATGAAATCAAGAGTTGACATGTAACCCTTTGAGCCACTCAGGCACTGCGACTGCCTCCCTTCTGAATCTCTGTGTGAGCTGGAGCCCTGAACTAATGGCTAGATTGTGAGACTTCTAAGTGCAACCAAGTGGCCTCTGGTTCCCTCTGTTCACTGTGAAGTTTCCAAAGTCCAAATCATTGCCCTTTATGGAGAGAAATCCAGGTAATGCACAAAGCATTTATCATTTGATTAGTTGTCTAAGCTTTGACTTAAGCCTAACTTGCTTGAGTTAAAGCAAAAAAAATTTTTAGTACTGCCAATGAGGCCAAAATGCTGAAATAAGCTCTTATATTAATTAATGGTATCCTACTTTCAAGGAGTATAGAGTGTTGATGTTTAAGAATTTGTAACCCCCAAAAGTATTTATTAACTAGAAAATCACAGCACTGGAAAATAATTATGCCAAACCACTGTACTATAACAGAACCCAATTGCTTATCCAATTATACATTAAAGTATCACATTGTCAAGCCGATTGCCAAAGCAGCAAATGAGACTTTGCCAGCATCACAATTTGGACCAGCTATTACTCAATTGACTGTACTGTGAATGGTCCTCAGAGTATCCCATGAACCCTGTAAAACCTGTACAAACCAGGGTGGGTAATTCAGGTTTGGTGGAGTACATGGCTGCCATCATAAAATTGCTTTAATTGGCCAGACGTTATAATTTGTAGTTTTCCATCAGAAGCTTGTTAGGAGCAATTCAGCAAAGGGAGGTTTCTGCTCCTGGTCTTATGCAGTTGATTTCAATGAAAATAACAAAGTAGTCACTTCCTGTCAGAGGCACAATCTTTGAGAAAGGTAAACCTAGACGGGGCTTCCTGGCTCTGCCATGCTGCCTCCTGGCCTGCCACCATTTAGAACTTTCTTACAACATGGCATCAGGGCAGGTGAGGAACAGGGCTCAGGGACTGGACCGTGAAGGGCTGCAGGGGTGTTGATATGGGAGTCACTACATTCGAGAATCACCAGCAGAGAGTAAAATACAAACCTGAATTAATTTTAGGATTAAATTTTACAGCTAAAATTTTCTTCATAGTTTACCACATGAGCCTCATGTTTATAAGGGATGAGAGTGATCCCACCTAACAATCGGGCCAATCATTTCAGATGAAATCCCATGATGGCAATAGTGATTACCTGGGCTGGGTAGAGCAATCAACTGTGCTAACCCAGCAGTCCTTGGTATTCCCATTATAATCCCTCAATAATAGTTAATTTGATAGAAAGTCTTCTGTCCAGTTCTCATGTGTATGGTACAAATCACCAAATTACAGTAACATCCATTGGTGTATCCTTAATGGTTGCTGGGTCTGACACCCAGTATGTAGTCAAGAAGCATATGTTAAAGGTGCTTTCCCTCCCAACTTAGTGGCTGCACAAGTTCAACATTCCCATTTTCCAGATGAAACATCTGAGTCTCCAAGGCACTTAAATCACTCAACCAACATCACATGACTACTGAGGAACAGTAGTTGTCTGGATCAATATGGTTTATAGGCTCCTAGTACACTCATTGGATCCACTCTGTAAATTCTTGACAACTTTTCTTTGGTTAACATTTTTGAAAGCAGGGATGATAGAGCAGCACAGAGAAGAAAACAAGTTGCAAACAGAGATCTACCTCCCAGCTGAGATCAGGCTGGGCAGCCTCCTCTGAGGGGACAACTGCATCTCAGGCAAGTTTTCAGTAAATAATCACTGATCTCTGTCACCTCACCCCAGGCTCCATCGTAGCTGAGTTTTACTGGCTTTTTAATGTGTAGGAAATTGGTGAAGCAACAGGGACTAGAGATTTCTACCAGTCTGATTTCCTCAGGCCTCCTGTTTCAGAAATGCACTCACTGAGAAATGAAATGAAACTGCTTCTGAAAGGGAGTTTCATGATGGAGCAAACTTCAGAAAAGGAAATGTTAATTCAAAAACCAATTTCCTCACCAGCCATATTCCACAGGCCTTCCCTACTCCCCTCCTCCCACCCCATGTCTTGGATACCGGTGTTTGAGCAAGAGTGTTCTCCTTTATTCCTAGAGTGATGTCAACTTGTGGTACTCAGAATGAGGAAAGAGAAAAGGCAAGGGGCCAGTTTCTCATTTCTTTTGAATCTCCTGAATGTTGCCATATTTGCTCCTGCTACAGTGTAGATTCTTCTTCCAAAGGCCCATTACAGAACCTTTAGAAACACAGCCCAGGCAAGAGAGCTCTCCTCGAGGAGAGTGGAGCATCTGTATTGTAAGAAGCACACCACCAGGCACACCCTATTGTAGATATGGCCTCAGAATCCTGCTCACCACAATCCAGGCAGCAACAACTAAGCCCTCAAAATAAAACCCATTTGGAGATGCTGAACTAAGTGAGCTGTTGGCTGGGGGTTGCACAATCCAGGTGCCCCAAGCATTGGAAGCTTATTTCTTTACAGAACTCAAAATTCAATTATTCAACTAATAGTAGTAATATGTCTGCCACATGGTATTACACTGTGCAATGGTGAGCAAGCTGGACAAGGTTTATTGCCCTCAGGAGGCTTACATTTGAGGAGAAAAGGCAGGCAATTGGCAACTATTCAAATCAAATCGATTACTACCATTCCAGAGAATAAGAGAAGTACATCAGACAACGCAGCCAGGGAAGGCTGCTCTGAGGAGGTGACAAGGAGGCTGAGAGGGTTCAGCAAGTACTCATACCCAGAGGAAGGGCAGAGGTATCCACATGGTCTGTGAACTGGCTGAAGGTCAGTGATGGGAGCAGAATGAGGAAGTACCCAAAGAGGCAGGCAAATCCCCTTCCTTCTAGTAGCAGAGGCACAAGTACTAGAAGAGAGAGGAATGGGATGATTCAGTCACATCATCTTTGTGGAGCATCTACTTTTTGCTGGTCTCAGAAGAATATGAATCAAGTGAAGATGTGGTAAGTTTAGACTCCAAGGGCTGAAGGAGGAGAGGCCAGCTGGAACAGCTGGGCCCAGCCTTGCTTGTGAGATAAGGTAATGCCACTTTGGGGCTTGAGTTTTGCTTCCTGGGCCTCTACCTCTCTTTAATACCAGGCCATCCTGATAGGACATTTTCCACAGAAAAGCAAATGAGTGGCAAACTTTTTGCACAAGTGGTTACCACCGAGGAGCAGTGAGGACACAGGGTGACCTCACAAGCATCTTTCCGAATATTCACCATATGTTTGGTGGAGCTAAAAGAGCTACGCAACACCATCTGGCCAGGTGCCTTGCACCAGGACTCAAATGTTGGCAGATGACAAATGACTAACATAAAATCTATATTCTAAGGGTACTCACCACTCCCTAGATTGCTCATGAATTTCTTCCTTTTACAAGATAATTGTTCTGCCTTTGGTTACAAAACCACACCCCCTGCTACACACCCATTGAATGTAACATGCTGTTACTCACAAACCCATTCACTTCTGATGGAACTGTTCCAATGTCCTTCAAAGCTGGGCTGTTTCGAGTTGCACAAATAAATTAGGAGCCAACCTTTCCCTAATGCCTCTCTCTATTTCATTTAAATACCTTCTTTAATGAAGATATAAAGCCTTGGATGCAGCTGAAACCCTAAGTTTACCATGCGTGACAGCAGATCTTTGTCACAGAGGATTTCAAATGCCTTTTAAAACAAAACAAAACCAAAAACCAGAATACTTGAAAGAAACTGAAATTTCCTTGTTATAGGCTCAACTGCTCATTTTATATACCCTATAAGTGACCATAATCCAGAAATCACAGAAAACAGATGTAAGGCAACTGCAAACATACACATACAGCTTCACTACAGTGAACACCTAAAATGCAATGCCAGGCTTGTGACTATTTTGAAGCATCAGACTAGAAAAGAGATCCTTTCACCTTTTTCAGCTTCCTGAATCTAACCTCTCATTTATTTACTACTAAGATGTTCAAGAGGCACTGTAGAAAGGGCCAAGCCTGGGATTTACATAAATGGCATATCAGTAAATATAACTATATATATGAAAATCCAGGCTTGATTCATACACACACACACACACACATATTTGAGTGTGTGTGTGTGTATAGCTTGATTTTAAAATGTCATTGTTGGGAGTTATAACTTCAAGAATAAACAACCCATAAAAATCTTTTAAGAGTCCTAATATTTTAATTAATCTCATCTCAGTGCTGCTTAGGGGTTTAAAGGAGTTTGGTTGCTAAAAAGCAACCTTTAAAAAAAGGATAAAAGATCAAAATGCTTGAAAGTGCTTCTTAAAATTTCTGGTATCTATTTAAAGTCAAAGAAACAAGTATTTGAAAAATTCTTGTTCTAGAATCAGGGTCTGAAACCAATATTTAAAATTCTCCAGTCCAAACAATCCAAAGGGCACTGGTACCCTGGCTTGAAATCTTACCCCTCCCTGAGACAGTGGGACCCTAGCTGACCAGCTGTGCCAAGAGACCATTTGTCTTCACCCTGAGTCTGACTCTCTCTTCCCCAACCTCTACATAGACATCTTAGCTTCTTCGGATACACAGGACAAGTTCACATACAAATATCATCTTCAAATGCTGATGAATTTGAGCTACACCTGAATCTGTCAATTCTGTGGTCCAGAGAGACTACGGACCTCAGGTGAGAGGATATATTGGAGCATCTTCTTTGGAAAATAGTTTGGCATGATTGCCTAAAGTGGACATTCACAATACCCTGTGACTCAGCAGTATTATATCCAGGTATATACCTGGGAGAAAGTTTTCTCCTGTACATGAGAATGTTCAAAGTGGCTCTAATTAAAACAGCAAGAACCTGGAAGTGATCAATATTCTTCAGAAAGTAGATGAATAAACAGATATAGTCATATAATGAAATATTACAGTGATCAAAATGACTGTTTGACAGAGACAATTAGCCCGTATGGCCAAATCTTAACATATGATGAAGGAAAAATAAAAGGTAATGTGCTACATGATGCTTTTTTATAAAGTTAAAAAGCAACTCAAAAATCTATCCTTTTACAAAATGCATAGGGATGCCTAAAACTATTTAAAAAGAAGTGAAAGCAATGGGACCATGAGATTCCATATGATGGTGTAAGTGAAAGGGTGGGCTGTGGGCCCATCATCATGGTGTAGGTGTAGGATAGTGTCAAAATGGTAGTTTCTTGTCTTGAATGATGGGCTTGTGGATACTCAATTAGTCATAAGCATAACTACAGCAAAACAGGCCATGAATGAAAACAAACATGGCCATCCTTAGGCAACATAGATTTTACAACATAGGATGACTGCAATTTCCCTCCCTGTGGAAATCCAGCTTCCATTCGGAGAACCTCCGTGAAAATTACAACATAGTAGCATTTGCTATGTAAGAGCACTGAAGTTATTAATTGGATTCCAGATGTCTGAAATTGATGTATCCCTTCACTGAATCCCCCCTAGGATCTATTTTGGGTATGACACTTCACACAGGATGCTGTTCTTAATTAAAACTGCTCTGCCTTAAGAGCTTTATGTCTGTGAGATAGTCATCCAAACATTCTCCTCTCCATAAATTTCCTCTTATGTCCTATTTCCGAAGCAAAAGTAATACTCGCCTGGATTTTAATAAACATGTCTGCAGCGGTAATATAAATTTCACATGCTTTCTACATTTCATAATCTCTTTTAGTCCTTTTCTTTATGCTGATTCTCAGACCGAGACTGTATTCTAAGGGCTTTGCAGCCCTACCTCCTCTGTTTCTGTTTCCCACAAACAATATGCTGATTGCTATTAAGGTAGGAAACATAGATGAGACATTGAAAAAAGCCATTAACTTCTAAGTAATTTTTCTCCTCTCCCTCTCTAATTTTTGATTTTGGCAATAACTGACTCAGTTCATTGACTTTAGATTGAAGCCTAGTAACCAAGTTATCAGTCCAAGATCTGTGAGTGTTCCTAAATGGTTACTCAGACTATGTCTTCCAGATGCCAAAATTAAAAAAAAATTAAATCAGGCAAACCAAATTTTTGGCATTCCAGAAGCAAATCAACCGGTCAACACCCCCCACCCCCACCCCCCACACAATGATTGACTGTTTTTTCACTTTGCAAGTGGTTATTTGGGCCCTGGGTAGAGAGAGAGATCACCTACTTAAAAAGGGAGTCAGATTCAGGACTTAATCCTACAGCCAAATGGCAGCTAAATCACAAGGAACAAATAGTGCTCTGTGGAAAATGGACCCCTGGCCAAAGGAAAGAGGCTTTTGATCCAATGCCAAGGACCTTCTGCTCTAGGGAAGTGAAAGCATCAAAGGAAGGGAGGCCAAAAATAATGAGGCATAATTATATTGTTATTATTAATGGATTTTTACTGAGCATGCACTAAGTGCCAGGTACCAAGTGTTGGTACAGAGATGATCTCATTTAAGCCTCATTGAATAGCCCTGGTGCTGCCTTCTTCATTTTCAGGTGAGGAAGTTAAGATCAGAGATGTGACCCTATGGCTCATGGGTGGCTCGGACTCTAGGGCTCGCTCCCTTAACCTGCATGCCCTCTCTCATAGACCAACATCCAACATCTGCTAAACAATGGAAACCAAGTTCTGATGTCTAAATTAAAGCATTTCTGCACACAGAATCTCATTGGATCAATTTTGGGGTAGAGGCATAATACTGTTGTTCCCATTTTACAGAAAATGAAACAAAGATGGGGAGATTGAGTTGT
Source organism: Panthera tigris (assembly GCF_018350195.1). Taxonomy (NCBI): domain Eukaryota; kingdom Metazoa; phylum Chordata; class Mammalia; order Carnivora; family Felidae; genus Panthera; species Panthera tigris. The sequence goes on from NC_056661.1 coordinate 27,407,537, forward strand.
GTGAGACTTTTCTGAAGTCTTAGATTGAAAGCCTTGGCATGTTTCCCTACTAAAAAGGAGCCTCAATGAAATATAATAGGCATGCCCTGCACCTAGATTCTGAATTGGAACATCCCAGCAAGAGAACCATATATTGGGGCCTCTCTTATTTAAAAAGTATAAATTAAATTCTAGGTAGTGGGCCAGGGTGGTCTCCCTTCCTTTGCTATCAAATGCTCTGGTCCTGAGTTATTGGCCTTTGGCATGACTTTCTTGGCACGATAGGCTCCTATTTACCATTTCACCCGATCTCTCAATCCTTTGCACCATCTGTGCCTACCTTATTTAAGTAGGAGTGGTTCTTTCAACAGCCTGTCTTGTTTTACCACCAGTCTTCCACACATACTATTCTCTGCAAGGAATACATTTATTCCCTTCCTTTCCCAAGATTGGGCCAGGTGACCCTTTCATGTGGTCCATTTCAGGGCATGTATTGTGTTGAAAATATATTCCCCACTAAATTATAGGTTCTATGAGGGCAAAACCATGCCTATTAGTAACACTCAATCTTCCCTTAGCCTTCAAAACAACATCACATAGTTCAATCTAATAACTTTAGTGAAGACCTTAAAAGACTAGAATTAGTTACATAGTAGGTGTTCACTAAATACTTCTTACCCAAATCAACCAACCATAACAAATACTCAAAAGGATGCACAGTTGTATCCATCCTCAGTCCTCAGAGAAGGGTTTGATTGTGTTCTTTCAACCATATGGCACTACTAATGCAGGCACACAGACACACTGTAAGAGTGATACACAACAAAACAGGATTTCTCTGTAATCCTCATCAATCTGAAATTCAACTCTAGTTACTTAATCAAAAATTTTATGATACAATAAACTTATGATGAACCCAAGGAGATGGCCAAATGTTGGGGGTCCTTAGTCTTTGCTCATGGATCTCCAGTTGTGTCTTTTCCCCTTTTTCAAAAATAATGAAAGAAAGCCAAAGAGCAAGGAGAAGGGCAATTGAAAGGTATGTTTATGCCTGCACAGAGGGAAGCATCCTACCTTTATTTGTGACTCAGAATGAATGACAATTTCCTTGTTTCAGAGCCTGGAAAATCACCAAGGAAGCTGACCTCAGTTGTCTCACAGCTAATCATCCTTTGAAGGAGAAGCTTGAGAGAAATGGAAAGAACAGGGTAGAGCAGAGGTGGTAGTTCTGAGCTCTGGGTGGTCAGTGAGTACCCATGGCCACATCCCCTTTCTGAGCCGGCCCATCTCCCATTGGATGAGGGGGAACATCTGTTCCTCACCCTGAAGAAGACTTGGCATGATGCCTGTTGGTTCCTACCAAGTTCTTTTGCATTGTGGGCATTCTTCTACATGGCTTCTTAATTGTACATGTGCACACACTGTTTCAAATGGAGTTTCCATTGCCTCTGCTCACCGCGTATTACATTTTTAATCAGTATATATAATTACTTACCACAAGCTGCCAGGCCAGATTTTCTGAGCATTAGTCTAATTAACTTAAGCTTGATAATTATGTTTCAGATACCATAGCAGTACACACAGAATTTGCAGATTATGCCGCCAGCTTATTTGATTCCAATAACATGTTTTCTCAGACAGTGGGTTAGTTTTGATTTTGTTTTTTAATGGCCATCTGATAATTATTTAGGTTTCAAAGTTTGCCATCAAACAAAATCATTCTGCTATTTAAGACAAGCTTCTCAAATAATTAACACAGGCTGGACTAAAATAGATTTCAGTGTATTTTTACACACACAAATCTGTTTTTTTTTTTTTTTTACTAATATAAGCTCAGGCTGAGGAAATATTAAAGTATAAAAAGTTCTGATGGTCAAATGGTGTAACCTTCCATGTTTTGACTGGTCTATACTTTGCCTTTTCTCTTTACATTTACTTGCCTTCTAGTGGATGAAAAATAAGAGAAAAGGAGAAGCAAAAGAAACTGAAAACCTCCAAGACTTGTAGGTGAGAAGTTAGGGCATGAGAAATTCCCACACGAATAATAAGCAATGTACTAAGGGATTGCTATGTGCAAGGCACTGAGTTAAACTCTTCTTGTGGCTTATCTCATCTAACCATCCAACAACCCTCTGTGGTAGGTGTGTGTTATGGACTGAGCGGTGCCACCCCACAAGAGATCTGTTCAATCTCTAAACCCCAGTAATTCCCAATGTAACCTTGGGTCTTTACAGAGGGAATCAAGTTGAAATAAAGTCATTAGAGCAGGCACTCGTGCAGTAAGACTGGTGTCCTTATACAATGGGGAAGTTTGGACACAGCCATGCACACAGAAAGAATGTCATATGAACATGAAGGCAGAGACTGGGGTGATGGGTGTTCAAGCTAGGAAATGCCAGAGATTGCCAGCAGACCCCCACAAGCCAGGAGGGAGTCATGAAACAAATTCTCCCTCAGGGCCCTCAAAAGGAACCACCCCTGCTGATTTCAGACTTCAGCCTCCAGGACTGTGAGAAAACACAGTTGCTTCACTGTGTTTCAGCCCCCTACTTCGTGTTGGTTTTCTATAACAGCCCTAGCGAACTAATACGGTACATATAACACTACTCCCCATCTTACAGATGCCCAGGCACAGAAAGCTATGTGGTGTGTCCAAGCCCACACAGCTGCCACATGGCAAGGATGGAGTCTACAATGGGGCCTTTCTGACTCCCAAGCTCATGCCCTTGACCTTACCTGTACGCCAGCCACACTGCTTCTGCCTAGGAGTTGGGAGATCAATGCAACGAATCTTGGAAATGGCTGGCATAAGGTGGTGCATGTTTCCAAGTTTATATACAGCTGCTTTTCTTTAAAAAAATGTTGGCAATCCCTGCTTCCTACTTTCTGAGGGCAACAAAACAGAAAGTATCTTTTCTCATAAGGACCACAATAGTGCAATTTTGTTCTCTTGCCACCTGTAACATGAGAGAATAATAGGCCAAAGTATCAGTTGCCAATTATGTAAGGCATAAGTGGAGAACAACCAATGAAATAGCCGCTCTATGTAATCAACACAATCAGAGAGGAAAGGACAAGTAAGTCTTCCCAAGATGTCATAACAGATGGAAAGAGCCAGAGATAAGTCTGCTCCAATAAAGGCCAAAGACATGGAATAAGAATAATTCTTGGGAAGAAATGCAAACTCAGTTAAGGAAGGAAAGCATAGGAATGTGAAAAGAAGACAAGACACTTCTCCAAGAGTATCTACTGCCATGATCCAATAGAAAGTTTGACACCAGGGAAAGGAAGGAAGCCTCACATGCACTGAGGGCCTGTAACATCTGGTGTGTGTAAGACAGTAAAACCATCCAACTCCTCCCAGGAATCTGCAAACTAGAAGCTGTCACCCCATGTACTGGAGATACAGGCTCTGAGCAGTGAAATAATTAGCTCAAGGTCAACCAGCAAATCACTGGTAATGCCTACATGGAAGAACAGAGTAAAGGGCTGTCTTAGAGACACTGAGGCAGAGTCTTTAGGAGAACCGCCTTTCTCCTAGACCAGTAATGTTGAGGTATCTAGGTACAAGGTTACACTTAAAACATGGGCTACTTGCTACTGGGAATTTTCACAAATTACATCAGAGTTCCTCTAGAACAGGAGTTCTTACCATTGAGAATCTGATCAAAGCTGTGAGTTCTTCCCCTAAAAAAATGCATGCACACAAACACATAACCTGTACATACAACTTCCCTGGGGGGATCATGGGTCCCAGCTTTAAAACCCACAAAGGATACTTATGCCTCCAAGGACCCCAGGAATGTCATGATGTTACAAAAACATGGAGTGTGCCACTGCACACCTTGATCAGGGAAATTCCTCTCCTCAATCCTTGGTTTGTATTTCTGTAATACGTCTATCTCCACCACGGCTGGGGAGCTCTACTGTGCTTCAGTCACCTTTAGTCACCTTGCACATCCATGCCTCCTGACCCAGTAAGGATAAAGTAAATGTTAGGTGAATTATTAGATGGCTTCAACTTGAGGTGTAGCACTTTGTTCTTTCTCACTTTCTTCACTTCTATTAATGTAAATTATGCCATAGCCAGCCCTGCTTTTTCTGAAGGGTTTTGGAAGGACCATATGCAATAATGCAAGTGAAGGCAATTTCTGATAGTAACAGTGAACACTGGTTTTGCTCAGACACTCTTTTATGCCCTTTATGCATATTCATTAATCCTCACAACTGCCCTAGGAGGATAGCACTGATATCTCCATTTAACACAGGAGCAAGATAAGTCCAGAGAGGTCTGGGAACTGGCACAAGTAGGCACAGGGCTGGGATGTAAACACAGGCAGCTGATGTCTGCGCCAGTCCTCTTGACCACTGTCTACTGTCTCTCTAGACTAGGCAATGCTATACAGATGTCTGAAACTGTTATGACAAGAAGGCAAGTTGGCCCTCTATGAACACAGCAGAGCTCGGGTGGAAGCGGATTTTGGGAGGCTCTCCAGTAAGACCACCAGAAGAGCTCAGTATTCTGACCACAACCAGTTAGCATCTCAAGCCCATTAACAGACCTGAGCTCCACTGGTAGAGCCAGCCTGATCTGTGAGGTAGCTCTTCTTTGTGAGCATAGCACCTGCCCTTTCCTTTTATGCTTTCCCAGCACCTGGAACACTGATTTCAGCTCTGGGTGGAGGCGAGGCAGGCACCAGTGAAGAGAGATAGCAGCCTCATGGGGGACACGAGTTGGAAACCATGGAGTGGAGAGCCAAGGTTCCTTCTAAAATCTGTTAGATTCACAGGTACTTACTGTATGGACCCCTCTTAACATACCTGCAGGCCATTCAGCCTGTGATTCACCTGCCTGTGACCATTAAGCACATGCCACACCGTGCAATACCCTTTCTTTCCTGATTCAAGCAAAAGACTTCCCTCCTCTGATCTTTAGTTGGAGAGTTCCCACCTGTAAAGATTTCAAGGAGTCCATGCCCAGATGTACCTTGGATGGAATTCCAAATATTCTGTAAGAGGCCCCATCTTTACTGCCAAGCATAGCTGATATTTAGGCTAGGGACAGAGCAGTGGCCAAGCTCCAGGCTTATCCTCTCAGAACTCACAACCCTGGTGGGCCACACGGAAAATAATCTGGCTCCTGCAGAAAGCATGGAAAGTGCTGTGGTGAGGAAAATATGGGCAACAGTGGGAGCACTGAAGGGGGATCTATTCTTTTCTGGGGGAAGACTGCATGCAGAGGCCCCCAAAGGCTGTATATCTCCCTGCCTTTACATCATAACAAAAACCCAAGATACCATACTGATATCAATGTTCAATGCTAAATGCCTGCATGTTTTAGTGCACTTTATCTAAAACATCTAGAGCATGAGTAGAGCATCTTCTCCCACTGTTCTTCTCATTATTATTCATTCTCTGGGTTTCAGTTTGAATGCAAAGACCTTTAAAGAGTTTTTAGAGCCTACCCTACATCCACCTGCTCCCTTGGGTCCATTATAGTGTATTTGCTTCAGATGGTGTCTGTCTGCATCCTTCCTACCCTGAGTATAGACTGAAGACTATCATCTGGGGGCTTCTTATAAATACAGAATCTTGGGCTCTAGCCTGGGTGAGTTTAAGCACCTTACAGCTGCCTTGTCCATTTCAGCATCCACTAGCTCCATGTGTCTACCGGGCACTTGAAACATGGCTAGTATGGGCTCACATCTACTATACGTGTAAAATACACACCAGCTTTGGAAGATTTAGTACAAAAAAGAACGTGAAATACCTCAATAATTATTTTATACTGGCTACCTGTTGAAATAATATTTTGTATATTTCAGGTTAAATTAAAATACATTAAAATTTTATCTTTTTATGGGTGGACACCTAGGTGGCTCATTTGGTTAAGCATCAGAGTTTGGCTCAGGTCATGATGTCATGGTCAGTGAGAGCCCCACATTAGGCTCTGTGCCATCACTGCAGAGCCTGGAGCCTGCTTCAGATTGTGTCTGCCTCTCTCTCTGCCCCTCCCCTACTCGTGCTCTGTCTCTCTCACTCTCAAAAATAAATAAACTTAAAAAAATAATTTTACATTTTATCTTTTTTTTTAAACATGACTACTCTAAGGTTTAACAGTACTCATGCAGCTGACATTGTATTTATATTGTACAGGACTGCTTAAAATCTCAGAACCTGGTTGAGGATAATGATCAGGAACCAGTGTCAGTAAACTATAGCCAACTGGTTGAATGGGGCCCAGTGCCACTGTGGTAAATGCACTGTTATTGGAATATAGCCATTCTTACTCCTCACATATTGTCTGTGACAACTTTTGTGCTCCAAGGGCAGAATTAGGTAGGTGCAACAAAATTGAATGGCTTACAGAGTCTAAAATATTTGCTACCTGGCCCTTTACAGGAAAAGTTTGCCAACCCTAGTCAAGAGCATGGATTCCAGAGGTAGAGGGTCTGGCTCAAAATCATGTCACTACCACCAGTCAGTACAAGAGGTTGGGCAAGATACTTCACATCTGTGCCTCAATATCTGTATCTGAAAACAAGGATAGGGATAGCTATGTTATAGAGCAGCTTTAAAGGTTAAATCAGTTGATGTATATGAAATTCTATAAAGCCTTGCACCTACTAGGTTCTCAAGAAACATTAACCACCATTGCAATCATTGCTAGCAATGATCACAGGCCATAATTACACATTTTTGCTTTACCTTTTTTCTTATCTGTTGCCCCACCAGATTAAAAATCCCAGGGAAGGGGCGCCTGGGTGGCTCAGATAGTTGAGCATCCAACTTTGGCTCAGGTCATGATCTCACAGTTCCTGGGTCTGAGCCCCACATCGGGCTCTGTGCTGACAGCTCAGATTCTGCTGCTTCAGATTCTATATGTCCCTTTTTCTGTCCCTCCCCTTCTCCAGCGCGCTCTCTCTCTCTCTTTCAAAAATAAACATTAAAAAATTTTTTAAAAAAACTAGGGGAGCAGGGACATTTTCTGTCTTGATTCAGCTATTTCACTGAGCTCAGTTTCTGGTGAAAAGTAGAAAGTCAGTAAATATTTGTTGAATGAAAGAGGTACAGAGGGAAAGTAATTTGCCTAAGGCTTCCTGACCAGTAAATGGTCAGGACTTGAACCTGGTTCTTCCTGCTCCCTAAACTCTTAACCTCCCCTGCTACACCAAATGTGGTCTCTAGACCAGCAGTGTCAGTGTCACCTAGAAGCTTGCTAGAAATGCAGATTCTTAAACTCCATCCCAGACCTATTGAATCAAAATTATTTTCACAAGATCGAAGAGATTTATGGGCATGTTTCAGTTTGGGAAGTGCCACTCTGGGCTATAATTCCCAGTTACGACTCTCTGCTAGTCACTCAACAAGTAGTTAATGTAGTATCAGTCTTTCCATGGAGCGCTCCGTTTTGACTGCCTTATACCAAAGCTGATGATTGGTATTCATCCCACTAAAGGCCTGGGGTGTTTAGGTTCTAAGGGAAATGTCACTGTGCTATGTCAGAAAGTGCCCTTTCTCCTGCCAGGTTCAAACCACTGCAATGTGGGATGACCTCTCTGCACAGAAGTCTGCTTAACATTCCATACCAGCCTCTAATGACCAGGCCACAGGCTCCAGAGGATGCAAGGGGTATGAAAATCTACTCCTAAATAATTTCCCTCTAGGCACCTACCTCCGTGAATTGGTTCTCCCCTACATTTTACACACCAGTGGCTGCACCACCAAAATATACAATCCATTCCCATGCTTAATAATTCAGGCACCTTCGTTTTTGAGACTACAAATGAAAGCAAATCATCTCCTACTCGTATTAAAAAAAATTAAAATTCTCCCCAATGCTGACTCTGGTTTTCTTACTAACCGTCCAGCTCCAAGACTGTATGATCTTCACCTAACTATTTTCTTAGAAATGGTCCATTATGTGGCACTTCAGAGGATAAGGGTGTTTAAAATTAGCACAAAATCTTACAATGGATTCCCATTTGTCACAGCAAGAAGTTTCAAATCATGGCCATCAGATGAACATTTTAAATTAGAAAAAGACTGATTAGCATAATTCTTAAGGGTCTGAACTCTAAACCCACAGATGGCCTCTGAGGAGGACTGACAAGGCAGAAAGGGGATTAGGATAAATCTAATTAGTTAGGGGTGTTCCTGTTTCTCGAGTCAAGTGGTGATGGATGGACAGATGGATCTAATGAAGCCCCATTAAAGTCTTTTTGATTCCCACTCACAGTGAGAGAACACATTACTCCATTAATGGCTCTGGGAGCTAACACAGCCCAAGTTTGGTGCTGTGACCTCAAAAATGAATTTGAATTGCCTGTCCAGCTCTTTGCACATATCCGCAGGATGTAAATGAGCCTGAAAACTCTATGCCTGCTGAGGCGCCATCCCTGCCTATGCCCCCACTCCCTCTGCCTCACTCCCAGCTCAGGGAGTGAGCCTTCCTCTTGGCTGGCTTCTCAAGGCACTCAGGCTGGAGTCCCACAGCTTTTCTGTTTCTCCTTTTCTACAACTTGGACGTGTCCTAGGGAATGTGCTGTGGTCTGCATAAGTTCCTGATGCTACATGCTGACACAGACTATTGTTTTTCTCTTCATTGGGGGTGATGGCTATGCATTATCGCTATCATGTGCTGATTAGGAATGCGATGGAAGGGCCAAAGACGGGGTACATTTCTTGAGAGGGTCCTGACTTAGTCACAGAGATATGAGAGAAGAACAATATAGGACATTTCACATGCTAGGTGCAAAATAAGTGTATGACTGGCTCTGACAGCCAAAGAACAAGGTAGACAGAATGGTGTCTATCATGGAAAAGTCACGGAAAAAGGTGGGACTCCATGGGATTTAAAGAAAGGCCCATCTCTCCTCTAGATGACCACAACCACTTCCTACTCTTGTTTCTACTCTTGAGCCTCTAGAGTCCAGCATCACTGAACAGTAAGTCAGATCATGTGATCCTCTCCAGTAATAATTAGAGCAAACACTTACTGAGCATTTACTGTATGCTCAGCACTGATGGAAGCACATTTCATACATTTTATTTAATCTTCACAAGAGCCCTGTGCAGTAGAGTGTAGTACCATCCTCTATATTACAGACGATAGAACTGTAGCACAAAAAGGTTACCTGGCCCAGGAAGCAGCAGAAATGGTAGACAATTGCAGGCATCTTTTCTCTAGAGCTCAGATTCTTAAGCCCTATAACTGACAATCTTGGGCCCCTGTCATCCCATCACACATGGAATAAAATCCAAACTCCCTTCTATCCCCATCTTGCTCTAATCTCTCCCACACCCACCATTCTCCAGCTACATTCTCCAATTGTGGTCCACATCAGGCCCTTTGCACTGGGAGTGCCCTTTGTCTGCAAAGTTTTTCTACTCTCTCATACCCAACCTGGAAGTATCTGCCTGACCTTGATACTCAACAATTTACTTTACTCCCCTAACCACTCACATGATCTCATTTAAGGCCATGGCTCTAAACACCATATCCATGGCTCCCAAATTTGTTTCTATCCTGGAACTCTCTAATGAGCTCCAACCCTGTGTATTCAACAAGTTCCCTGATGAGTGCTCTTACATATGCAGCAAAAACCTCATATTTCTGATAACCAAAAGAAAACACCTGACTAGTACCTTCCCCATCCTATGTCAGTTTTCCTATAAATATTGCTAATCATCCAGCTGGTTACTCAAGATAAATAACAGGAGTTAGTTCTTAGTCTCTGAGCCCTCATAGTCAACTCCATCAACAAAACTGACCTGCTGTATTTCATCAACAAAAAAGACATGCTGCCAAATGGCCCACTTCTCTTCACCTCCACTGTACCATGATCTATTACAAAACACTGTGATAACCTCCCAATTGATTCCCTTGTTTGCACCTGTGCCTTCTTCCAGCTCAGCCAAAGGGATCCTTGTACAACTTAGATCATGCCATTTCCTTTTATAATAATACCCTACAACTCTAATCTCATACCAGGTCTACAAGACTTCTAGGCCACTACCTGCCTTTGTAACCACAGCTCCTTCTGCCTGTTCACCAATGCTCCAGGCCCCCTGGACTTCTTTACATTTTCTGAGCATGCCAAGCTTATCTTAGACTTACGGCTTTCTCCATCCCTATTTATTCTACGTTGAAAATTCTCTGTCCCTAGGTTTCCCGAGACATGCCTCTCACCTTTTAGTTATCAAGGGAAATGTTCTCTCTTTGGTAAAGCTTCTCTGATACCTCTATCAAAATTCATTTGCTCCAGCACAAATACTGTTATCATGTTACCTTGTTTCCTCTCGCTATCTGAGATGATGAATGTTTGTGCATTTACTTGTTTTTGTCTGTCTTTCCCATGAGAGTAATCTCTTTGAAGATTTGGGTATGATCTGGCTTCTTGTTCATACTGTATCCTCCAGAGCCCAGAACTGTAAGGGGCATTAAGAGCATTAGTTTAGGGGCACCTAGGTGGCTCAGTTGGTTGAGCATCTGACTCTTGATTATGGTTTGGGTCATGATCCCAGGGTTGTGGGACTGAGCCTCACATTGGGCTCCGCACTGAGTGTAGAGCCCGCTTAAGATTGCCTCTCTCTTCCTCTACCCCTCTCCTACTCTCCCTTCTCTCTCTAAATTTTTTTCTTAAAAAGATAATTTGTTTAATAAAAAACACCATTTGATTATAAGCTGACAAAATGCAAATAGAGGAAGTAAGATTGAAGACAGATGATGATACTGAGATTCCTATCCTATAGTCAGTGGGGATGGGGAGTGGATAAAGAATAAAAGTGAAGGGAACTTCTAGAGAGTGGAAGGAAATCTAATGCCTTTCCTGTGTTGAGTGTTACCCATGAGACCCTGGGGCTATACAGGTAAACAAACTGCCATGATCTCTGCCCTCACAGAGTGTGTGTTGTAGCATGTTGTTTGACCCCTTCGTCCCTATTTTAGGATAGGGCAGGGATAAGTACTCTATTTTTTATAGAAAGGGCCAGAGAGTGAATATTTTAGGCTCTGCAGGCCTACCATTTGTGTTGCAAATACTCAACACTGCTGTTGTAGTGCAAAAGCACTACAGACAACACAAAATCATGGCTATGTTCAAATAAAACTTTATTTACAAAAGCAAGCAGTGGGTTTGATTAGCATGTGGGCTATAATTTCACAAACTCTTATAATTTGACAGGCTCTTCTTTTGTATGAATTTCTTTAGACCTATCATATAGAAAAGTAGGCTTTAGAATAATCAGGGTCTTGTATAGAAACATCTAGATTTATTTATTTTTCAATATATGAAATTTATTGTCAAATTGGTTTCCATACAACACCCAGTGCTCATCCCAAAAGGTGTCCTCCTCAATACCCATCACCCACCCTCCCCTCCCTCCCACCCCCCATCAACCCGCAGTTTGTTCTCAGTTTTTAAGAGTCTCTTATGCTTTGGCTCTCTCCCACTCTAACCTCTTTTTTTTTTCCTTCCCCTCCCCCATGGGTTTCTGGTAAGTTTCTCAGGATCCACATAAGAGTGAAAACATATGATATCTGTCTTTCTCTGTATGGCTTATTTCACTTAGCATTACACTCTCCAGTTCCATCCACGTTGCTACAAAGGGCCATATTTCATTCTTTTTCATTGCCACATAGTACTCCATTTTGTATATAAACCACAATTTCTTTATCCATTCATCAGTTGAAACATCTAGATTTATTATTAACCTTAAATCCCCTCTAAAGCTCTTAGGAGACACTGAGTAGACTTGAGCTGTGGACCTGAAGTTCCCATTATTCTTTTGTTTCAGTCCACTAATCAACCAGCTTTTGTAAGAAACCTCACAATTATATGGAGTTGAATGTACTTCACCTGATGAAGAATAACTGAAAATGGCTAAGGAGATGGTGGAATTGCCATAATTGGTAAAGGATAGGATTTCCAGCATCACACCACTGATAGAAAGGAAGAGGATGCAGACTAGTAATTAGTTATCCTGACTGCAGGTTAAGCTAATAACTTGGTGTCACTATGACTTCAGTCAGGGAGGAAAGCTGTGTCCAAGTTTGTAGGCCTTCGTGAAGCATTTTTCATTTAGCTGTTGGCTCATTAGCTTGGACATAAGAAAGGATTTCTAGAAAGAAGATGTCATCATTGTGTGCCATTCTTGCTCTGGGGTGCTTTTGGAAACAACAGCTGTGATCAGAAAGTTAAATATTGTTAAGGGAAGAGCGGTAGTTGTTCTGGACAAATACCAAGAGCCAGGCTCCAGGAAACTGGAGACAACAGAATCAAACCTTCAGGTATGTATGCCATTTCTGGGCTGCTCCAAAGGTTGCCTTTGTGGCGGCTGTCCACCTGGTTTCCAGGGAGTCTTCAATTAGGATACTGAGCTGAGCTGATTCAAACCTGTGACCTGCACTGGCTCCATTACCATTAACACACAGAAGTCTTTTGTTATAGGAGGAAGGCACAGAGGGTATGGATGGCTTCACTTCAGGAAAACATACTTGTTTCAGAACGCCAGTTTCTTCTGTACAGAAAGCAACTAGATTGCCCCAATAACATTAACATTAATACGGAACAACAAAAAGCCTACATATCCTGAACTGGGCGTACTGAGTTAATCTTGCTTCCATACCAAGAAATCCTTAAGGCAGCGTGCTTCATCCACGAGGGCCATCTCCCTAATTCCTTTTCCTCTACCTCTGTTTCACCTGGACCTGGAATGCACAATAGAGCCTGTGACCCTAAACACAGCCAGCACAAAACACATTTGTTCAGTGGCTCACTGTGCTCCCAGCACTCAGCACTGTTTAAATAATATGTGAGGAATCTACAAATAGTAGGGAAACTCCCATCCCATCACAGTGCAAGGACTATGAAATGCATGGTCCCAGGGAAACATAGGAATAAAACTGACTGTCATGGAAATACCCTTAGGCAGCAGGCAGGCTGCGGTGTGACTTTCACTTACCATGTCACTGAAGGTCCTCAGCATTCCTGCAGAGTTTGTATTTTTGACCACTATTTCACGGACACTCTTACCACCTCCAATGGAAATACCATTACTCACACAAATCTTATGGTGGGAATTCATCAAGATATACTATCTATGAAGTCTGTGGCCAGTCTAGGATATGATATCTAAGTGTTTAATAGATGCCATCTATATGGATTATTATTGCTTGTCCTGTTACAGATAAAGAAATAGAGGCTGAGTGGGTTACAGTGATCAATCCAAGCTACAAAACGTGTCACCATTGGGATGTGGACCCAATGTATCTGGTTCTTTCTCTATTTACAGGAAGGAATAAGGAAAGTACACTGGTCCATCTTCCTTTGTTCTTTGCCTTCTTAGCTTTAGCCTGGAAGTTCCAGAGCTACCTCAAGATTGCTTAAAATTCTACTCTGAGTACTTTATAAAGTATCAAAAGATTATATTTTTAAATTTTCTATGCTATGTCTCTATGATACAATATAAAGATAATTCTTTGTATAACAGAATATGGATCTCTTCCTCTAAAAAGTCCTTACTACACTGAATGGATGTTCTGATGTTAGTTAAGCCAATTTCCACTTCCCAGGTAAAGACACTTAGGATCTTCAAGGCATTTGGTGGATCCCATTCTCTGGGTGGTGAGAAGAGCCTGACCGAGATGGTATGTAACATCACCCCTTTCATGGGTCACAAACACACAGCACAAGGTTTTCAAAATGTATGAGCATCCTTGGAAAATAAAAGCATTTCTAGGCATATGATTAACAAGCCAGAAAGGCCATGGCACTTGACAGAAAGGATGAGGCATTTCAGAAAGATAAGTCAAGATGCATTTATGAGCTGAATGCATCCCTCAGCTCACTTGGCTGTGCTACTTGGTTCATAAACCAGGGATTAAGTCAATTTTCATTTCAACTTTTTCTTTCACCTTTAAGCAACCCCTAAGGTTTCCAGAGAATTTTGTTTGACCTTTAGCTAAAGTTCAACCTCTACCAAGTTACCAATTTTGGATGGTCCCTAGGTGATCACTTAAGACAGATTTCACTATAATTCAAGGAAAGGATAATCCCTGGCCCAAGAGTAAACAAAGGAAGTACTCCCAGTGGTCTCAGGGATGGCAAAAGCTATGGATTTAGTCCTGCTAATGAATTTTAGTGGTAGTCTCACTGTGCAATATTGATCAGTGAAGTCAGCCTAGATGCATTTGCTGGACAGTGAACCCAGGGTATTTACCTCCATCTGCTCCTAAATGAGGATTCTCTCTGTGCTCCCTTGTAAGGGAAACTCGAGAAAAAAAAAGATGCAGTCCATGGGAGAAGGTCCTTTGGGAGTTGCCATTTACTTCCACAGTTAGGATGGGAATGTTGAACCCATCAATGGACTTTGGTGCCCAAACCAAGCAGGATATCTTTGCTATAAGCACTTAAGCTCCAAATATGCATTTATCTAACACCTAGCTTCCAGAGACCTCCCAGAAACACTCACAGAGGAAATGTGGAGGGGAGCAAGGGAGAGAAAAATCAGGCTTTTCCAATTTATAGTGAAGAATAGGACTCTGAAGTTGTCTACTTCTTACACATCCTAACTTTGTCTACTAGATCTGCCTGATTCCTAAAGAAGTATATAAAAGTTTTTCAATATGCCTATATATTTATTCAGAGGGGCTTTTCCCTAAAAATATTTGCTTATGTAGTCAACTACTGGATTGTTGTGTGCACATGATGAAGACAGAGTTGCTCCTGTCCACAGAAGTGAAACAGAGCCTCCAGTTTGCATGAAAGCCCATCCATTCTTATTCACAGACTCTACATTCATTGAATAAAGAGAAATTCAATGTCCATCTCATTCATGAATTAGAACTGAATGTCTGCATATACTATTTCTCTAACTTCCCAAATACGATAACATATCAGCCCCTCTTAGTATCCCAGTGGACTGGAAGCATGTTCACTATAGAGGAAGATCTCATAGCTTTCTGCAGATAGTTCAATACCATGATGCCTCAGATTCAGCTTTCTGCATTCTTTCTTATTGATTGGCATACCTCAGGCTATTAGGTTTATTAACTAAATGATAATTTGGGGTGTGTCGGTGAGTATACAAGGAGATAAATGTTTCACAAATAGACTCAAAGCTTGCTGGCAGGAGACATGCAGTGATTTACAAAGTATTTATCTTTCTGGCATTCCCCCCCCCCCCCAGGAAAAAGTCATTATTGCTACCATCCTCTGAAAACAGAGATGTTTGTTTCCTGGGCAGGCTTGGATACTAGCCAAAGCAGTGGGAAGATTCCTGGAATTTCAATACACCTGCTGGGGTGCTCGGCTGAATGAGCTCCTCCCGTAGATACACCTGATCTGCCTGGATACTCACCCCACAGCCTCTCCTGTCCTCACAGGAGCACTCCAGCAGCCCTACGTGTCTGAGAGAGCAGGGCTTGCTTTTGGCTGCTGTCTTCCAACTGGCTGCCCAGCCTTGCGTCTGATCCCAATACTGTTAAACTCAGAGGAAGCAGTGCTTCCTCACCCTCAACCTCCCTCTCTCCCCTAGTGCACACACCTGTAATGGCACACAGTCTATTCAATGCAAATAATAGTGTCCTGATAGAAGCAGTTGCCCCTCTATAGCCTTCTTTCTCTGCCATCATGCAACACTTTTTGGTGTTGCCATTGTCCTGCCAGGGGTCCTCAAACTCAGGCACTATTGGCATTTTTGGTCAGTTAATGCTCAGTTGTGGGGGGTCGTTTTGTGCATTGTAGGATGTTCACCAGCATCCTTAGTCTCCACCTGCTTGATGTGACTAGCACACCCCTCCCCACCACTTGTGACATCCACAAATGTCTCTGTACATTGCCAAATTTACCCTGGGCATAAAATTACCATGGTTAAAACTGATGCCGTGCCACAAGTGGGAGATAATGTGAGAAACTGAGAACTTCCCAGACCCCATGAGGAACCCAGAGGCACTACATCATTATCAACTCTCAGGCCTAGTTTGCAGACCTCACTGCAGAGGGATCTCAAAGAACAATGAGACCCACAGCAGGATGTAGGAAGGAGGCCTGGGGAGGGCAATAGGGATGAGTTGAAAGATTATGGATTCTTGGCCAAAAGCTGGTAGACCAGGTGGACTGACCTGGCTTTTTCTAAAGGTCTAGAGCCACATCATTTAGAAAACATTTTGAGTACCTGCTATGTCGTTCACTTAATCAATCAAGAAGCTTTATAGATTTCTTTTCCTTCTCTCCCTCCCCACATTCACTTTTCTAGTTTTTGCCACTGTCTTCTTACCTCTGGGTTCTTCCAAAGCCTCCCTGCATACCCTTTCTTCCAGCTTGCTCTTCACAGTCCATCCCTGGCCCCCACCCTCTGCAGGTGAGGGGTCTTTCTGAAATGCAAGTCAGACCATGCCAACCAGCCATCTGCTTGCTTCCCTGGCTTTCTAACCTTTCAGGATGAAATCCAAACTCCTTAACAAGGCCTGCAAAGCCACTCATTTCATTATCTCTTTCCCTGCATTGCATGCAACTTCATGTTCTCACTCCCATGGACCACTTGTGGGACATGTTCCTTTGGAGGTACACAGGTGGTTTTAGGTCACACAGAGTCATGACCTTAAAGCATGCAAAATCTCACAGTGATTGTTTAGTTTCAACATCCCCTTTTCCTTGTGCTCTTTCCAGGACTGTGCTGAGTTTGATGCTCCTTTGTCCTTCACACCTGCTCTAAGGCTTGATGATCTCCCATTTTTTTGTACCAGAAGAGAACAGGCCTCAGGCTCAAACAGCAGCATCCCGATGAAAGTTAATAACACCGTTTTATTTTTCATTATGTTTACTTTTGTAGTTGCCTTCTATTTATAGCACATTCTACCACTCTTCTGTTACAAGAATGATACAGCCATTTCTTTTTCCATGAATGTTTTCAGGTAGAAAAAGGAAGTTGATTTGAAGCAACATAAATCACAGTAAAAGTGGTTCCTATACATGGCAGAAACTGCGATTACTGGCTGATATTTGGGAAATAAGGAGGTATTTGAATTTGTACCATGCTCTTTCATATCCCATATTCACCTGTCCCTCAGACAGGCTAAGAACTAGAGGCAGGCAGGGACAGGAGGAACTGGATTGTTCCTTGTAATCATTCATGTGTCCTTTGGAATTTGATGTAAATGTCACCCCACCAAAATCTGAGTCAATGCCTCACCCATGTGCTTCCCTAGCACCCTGGACACCCCTCATAGGCTCCGACATGGCACCTGTAAGTTCTGGGCTTATGTCTGTCATCTTCACTGTGGTTTCCAGTGTCTGGTAAAGGCTTGGCAGAGACAAGATGACAAATAAATATGTCTTGATTGGATGGATGAAATGGAGAGAAGCACACAATCCTTTTCAAGCCAGCCCCGGGTCTCACCAAGAGAAAGGCAGAATGAGGTGACCAGATAATCCATGTCAATGAGGATATGAACCTACCTCCCTGGGTGACAGACACAAAAGACCAGATGATGTAAATTACTCGGGGTACAACTTCCATCTCCCCCTCCATTGTGAGCATGAGAATTTGTAGGTTGCCCCAGCTGGGTCTAGTGCCCAACCGGGGAACATAGCAAAGAACATACAGAAACCAACAGAACATAAGCTTGCTTGTCCCTAGTCTTTCTTTCTACTGGAGCTTTACTTTTACAAATTTGTAGCACTTGAAGGTATGTTTCCCCAGCCACTTCTGGATTGTAACAATTCCTTTTTTTCCTACTGACAAAATCTGATACTTAGCCTGGAGCACTTTCTTGCCAAGGAGAGAACTGTGGCAGACTTGTGACGCATGATAAAATACTACCGTAATGTGGAATAATGCTTTGAAATGTTGCCAGGGTGAGTGTGTATGCAGAATGATTGAAATCGCCTGCAAATACAAATGGTAGCTCTGTGGCTCATCTGTAACCTCAAAGTAGGAAAACTGAGATATTCTTTTCCCTCCTTTGCAATTTGCACAGCCTCTTGTTGGAAACTATGGAGATTATGCCACTGAAAGTAACTGCCATGTTTACTCCACGCACAATTTTTACTAACTAATACGATATCCCTGTATACTCATTGGTCTTCTGAGGGTCCCCTGATATTTTAAGCTGTTGTGTAGTTGTTGTTGTGAATGTCTCATTGAAGTAATCATGTATCCAAACCCAAATTTTTATAGGAGGATGTGGAGGTCATTTGTGCAGTGCAGAAAATGACATCCACTTTGTCCGCCTTAGAAATAAAGGCTTCATAACCAAATGGGATTCAGTCCCCACTACACTTGCCCCAGCCCCCACATAATGGTGAATTCAGTGGAAATGATCAGTAGGTTGGGCTACATGATTAGAAGAGCCACAACTGTGGGTGTTTGCTATATGTCAGGCATTTTGCCTTCTTTTAGGTAAACTGTATAACATCGAATATAATTAATAGAATTAGCTTCATTTTGCTGTTGAGAAAAATGAGGTTCACAAAGGATAATTTGCTTAAGCTCTCACAGACAATAAGTGTCTCAGCCAGGATGGAGCCCTAGGTCTGTGTGATTCCAAAGCTTGAATTTTTTCTATGATGAACAATGTTGAACTAAAGCCAGAACACTGCCTTCTAGGAGTTGAGGTCAAACCTTTACTATCTGTGGGCTTTGGACATTACTAGCTGGTTGTCAGGTACCCATAACTAGCTGAATACACAAATCAATGGGAGGTTACTCATGAAGAGCTAGTAGCCTAATGAGAAATTTCTCATGCGCAAAAGCTGACCAAGAGGTAGAAGGAAATTCAAGCCCATTTCAGAGGCATCTGCCTCTTTATAAAAAGTGAAACCCCATTTTCTTTTGCTACAGAGGGACAATAAGAAAATCCATTCACTATATCTTGATTACTTCACTTGTTCTAAGACAGTTACTATGGATTAGGTACTTCCTACAAGCCATAAACCACATGCAGCACTGCATGAAGGATAACATAATCCTTGCAACCCAGTGATAGAGGCACTATTATTAGCCCCACTAGACAAGTGTGGGAACCGAGGGTCAGAGATTATGTATCTTGCCAAGGTTGGTCAGCTCAGCTGGGATACAAACCCAGATTCTCTCATGGCCAATAGAAGTCATATACATAAGAGTGAGGCATTTTGCCTTGATGGAACCATTTTGATAGCTATCCTGATGGTTGTCAGTCAATTCCCTGGGGCTTCCTGGAAATGCAGGCACTGTGTCCATGGCTAAAAGCACTCCCTCCCCACCTTACCCTTGCTCTGGGTTCCAGCCCACTGCCTTCTTTCAGGTCTTGAAATTGTTCCTTGGTACCCCAGAGCCCATGCACATGGTGCTCGCTAGCTGGGAACACACTTCTTCCCCCTCCTCGTGTTGTTGTCTGCTCTCCCACCTTCAGATCTCAGCTCCAGGGCCACCTGTTCAGAGGAGCCTTGCCTGCACCTGTGACTTAGTAGCCTCCTTCATTATAGATGAGCACTTTCCTTCAGAGCACTTCTCTGAGTTGGACCCTATTTGTTCAGATGGATCAGTGCCTGGGGCTCCATCTAGACTCATGCTTGTGTTCACAGCATTCAGCCCTGGGCCCGGCTCAGAGGAGCCTCTCACAACCTATTGGTGGAACAATAGGCACTCTGACCTACTAACCATGTCTGCTTCCCCATGTCGATGAGGTGCAAGCAAGGGAGGATGGCAAGCCAACTGACAGTGGGGTTGCGAGGCTAGATCTCCTCTCTGTTCAAGTAATGTCTCAGAATCATGTGCTTTGCTGAGTTAATTTTTACATTTCTTCCCCCATCTCCAAACAGCAAGTAATCTTGCAGATCAATGCCTGGGACCAAAGAGACTTATGGAATGTTAAGATTATGCACATAAACGTACCAACTATGACAGCCACACTGAGAAGAATAGTAATATTGTACCAAGCGATAGTTTATCAACCTTTGCCACTTATGAAATTCACAGCCAATTTAATTAAAAATATAACAGCTCTGAAAGCTGCTAAAATGACTATGACAACAATCAATCATTTTGTAATAGTGTTGAAGATCCATTAGGGACGTTGCACTGGATGCCAACTTTTTTTAAGCCCAGATAGTAGGGGCATTTCATTCTGCACAATTAATGTCACTGCATTAAAATATTGACTATCTATAAAGAAGAAAATACCAAACATCTTTATAACCCACATTTTTTTATGGGCAAAACTTGCTTAGAAAGGTGCTTTGAATTTATTTGTTATAAGCTACACATTTCACATTCAGAAAATTAAAATGGTTTCTACTGACTAACTCATTTAATCATTTACTTGATTTAATGAAAACCGCTATGCATTTTTCTCTTTCTGTTGCTAAGATTAATGCTTTCTGTTCATTAGCAATCAAATATTGCAGGAAGGTTTACATCTTATTCTCACTTAACTCACTGCCTTTTATTTCAAAAAATTCTAATAGAATTTAAATGGTATCTTTTAAATCATTTGGGAATTTTTCTCCTAGTAACTCACTTTGTCTTGTGGAAGACACATTGCTAGCTTTGACACTGAGACATTTATCCCCAACTTCCTTTTCGAGTCTCTCTTTCTTGGGGGGGATGGTGGGGGAAGGAGGAAGTATATATATACATACGTATATATATATATACACACACATACACATATATATGTATACGTACATATACATACATATACATATATATGTGTGTATATACACACACACAGATACACACACACACACACACACACACACACACACATATATATATATATAGGACAGGGAGTCGAGACTTCAGAAAAAATTATGTACCTAGCTTCCAGGGCCCCTAATTCATTAATGCATCAGCAACGTTGTAGTATCCCTTGAAATTCTGATTAGAAGGGCTCTTTGATTTATTAGTGGGCCTTTATGAGCTACCTTGGAAAATGAACCCATTAAAAATGTTAACCATAAGAAATCTGGCTTTCATTTAATAAGGAATCGAAGCCACTGGGTACAAGAGAATCCAGGCAAACATGGCACACTTCTGCCATCCCTCATAGAGAGGCTCCCGTTGCAAATGCCATTTCATTACAGCTGTGTCATCTGCACATGTGGCCTCATATCTGCTCTCCATTTCGATTTTCAGGTGTGTACAAATGGGCAGGTAAATTCCACTTGAAATACCTACAAGGGCAGATTCTACAATGGAATCTTTTTTACGATCAGGATGGTTACAAAAGAGTATAATCAATTTCAATTACTAAATAATAGAGTCAGTAGTTTAAGAGCACCATGCCAAGTTTTCCATTCCTATGAGGACAAAAAAAAATGTTTGTTGACCCCCAAAATGCTTGACAGGAGGAAATAACAAAAGGTAGATGATGGTGTTTATACTGAATGTAGATACAGTGGTTTAAGGACTTTGGGTATAAAAATATAAGCATTCAATTGGGAACACTAAGAGGGTAAGGACAAAGGAATCTTTTGGGTAGTAAGAAAATGATGTATTTTAAGGTGATACTCAATAAGCCATCTAAGTACAGGAGCAGACGTGTCCCTAAGTTTTACTATTTCAACGTGTTTTCTGCTTTTCTTGTGTGCATGCATGCATACGTGTGTGGAAACGAATTTATCTGCCTTCCTCACTGCGTTATGTGCTATTGATTGGTTATGGGAGAGGGACGTAAGAATCTTCTTTTCCATGTTATGGTTCAGGAAACTGAAATGCAAGGCATAGGTATACTTTGACACTAGCATAGTGATCTTTCCTTCTTAAGCACTCCTAAGGATAGCTGTTTTATCATTTGTGCAATTATTAAGTGCTTGTCACTGTTCTAGACTGTAATATACATGAGAAGCACAGCAGCTTCTGTCTTGTCCATTATTGCAGCTCCAGCACTAACTTGGCTGGTAGATGCTTTGTGAACTTCTTTTGAATGAATGAATGATTTTCCCAGGTCATTTACTATTGGAGCATTAGCCAAAGCAGGAATAAATTACAGGTTACTCTCCTGTTCTATTTGTGACTTTCTATTTACCCTGTGACTTTGTTCAAATACCAATCCCTTTGGGACGCAATTCTGAGCTTTCTCCCTACTTTTCTGGGCTCCATTAATGCTTTACACCCATCCCTCTGTGTTTTGTATACACAGCTTTCCTTCTGCAATCTGTGTATGGCACCCCTTTCCCTTGTAAGAAACTATTGTATTCTTTGTGCTTGGGATGGAATTGTTTCTACATGGCCTCACACATGGACTCAGGATCTAGATCTGGTTGCTCAGAGCACCCTATCCCTCTGGCCATGGTTCCTGGTTCAGCAATGGGTATGTAACTCAAGTTGGACCAGAGTTTTCTGTGCAAAATTTTAATAAGCATTGCTGGGAAAAAGAATCGTTCCACTATAACCTAATAGGATGTAATCCTAATTAATCTAATCTAATGTGAACTGCTGGTATTCACATTACCTTCCTTGGGAAGAAGCTGTGTGAAAGAAGTAGAGAGACACGAAGTGACATTGCTTATGCTTCCAGATCCAGCCATGCCTGAATCAACTCTACCATTAGAATTTCAGTTACATGAACAAATAAGTCCTTCCTCCTTCCTTGAAAGAATTTTGATTACTGACCATGGCTTCTTGAGAGCATGGGCTAACTCCCTTCTATATCCCCTGCCCTTAGTAAAAGCTTGTTGAATGATAAACCAGCCTACTTCTTAGGGCAAGGACATCCCCAGGTGTTTGGGGAGTAAGACTATCAATAAAAGCTAAGGGGCTTTGTATCTTTTGGATCAAACTCTCATAAAAGAAGGAAGAGATAATACAGACACTCTGGATGTGGAGGTGTCAATGTCAATTGTAAGAGAAAGAGTAAGGTGCTCTGCCAGATAAAGAGGATCTTACAGCAGCTTACAATAAGACAGTGGGGACCATGCCACTACACAATGGATTTCACATTTTGGCATTCCTACAGTGACTAGGTCTCAATAATTATGCCAGAATTTCTGTGGCAAATGGAATTAACAATCCCACATGCTTTGGAAATGTTAAATTGTTAATAAGCCCCTTAGAGCTTTGCTTCTTCTTTGAACTCCATGACTGGTTTTGGGCCACAGAAAAGTGTACTAAACCATCTCAATTTGAGCTGGTAATTGAGGGCCTCTCAAAGCCTGCCCAGAAGAGAATGTCTTCCACTGTGAGGAGAAACAGATGCTATCGACGTTTGATTTTTGTTTTTAAATCTAAGGCCTGGCCTTAGATTTGATCCAAAAGATACAAAGCCCCAAGAAAACGTGCTTCTGCAACTATTTGGAAGGTGAAGGTTTCAGGTACACCCTCCCCATTATCCAAAAATCTACACTTGTGCTAAGCTTAAGAATCACCCAGACCTGAATTTAAATCCCAGATTTGCTACTTTTTATTTTTATTTTTTGTGGCTGGAGGACCTTGATAATTTAATATCCATGAGCCCTTGCGTTCTCATGTATAAAGCCAGACTCTATGACTTTCTCACAGATATTTTGTGAAGATTAAATCAGATAACTGATGTTAAATGCTTAGCAAGAACCTGGTACATACTAAGAGCTCAATATGCATTAGCTATGATTGTGATGGCAATGATCATTTAAAGCTTTTAAGCCAAACTTTGCAATGCTGAGTGCCTTATTAGCCATGAATTAACATCTCAAGTGTATCTGTCCACCTGTCATCACTTCTTCATGTATGCTCATACTAGCATCATGTCAATTTCCCTTTATTTCTGAAGCATTTATTCTTTTTTGTTTCTCTAGGTCTGAACTCCTGTGAAAATCTGATCGTGTCTGGGTGATGAGCCCTTCTCCCAACCTCCTGTAGCAGCTTATGTGTTTCCCGTGAACCCACCATACCTCTTTCCTACCACACCATGATCGCCCATTTACTCATTTCTAGAATCTTCCTGATTACAAAGGAGGCTCTGGGAGGTCAGGGACTGTATCTGCCCAGATCACCATTTTATTTCCCTTGCTTAGCTCATTGCCTGGAAGATAATAGGTGTTCAATATTTACTGAATAAATAAATGAAAATCATAAAGCTTTCCCCTGGCCCCTTAAATATTTCTCCTATATTGCAGCTTTTGCATCTCATTTAAGGGTCTATCTGGGGACTCCAGCGTAAGAACTTCTATTTTAGATGGTCATTACAAACAAAGAAGGGGAATTTGCAGGCTAAATAAAGAAGCAGCCATTCTTCATTACAGGCCAGAAGGAATTTGCACATCAAGTGTCTGTCTCCAGAGGGGAAGGGCAAAGCTGGTGTTGACACGGTGTTACAGATGAAGGGAAGCTGTGTCCAAGTCCCTCATGTGCCTTAGATGACAAGGAGAGCCAGGCCTTGCCCAAGGTCACATGGGTAGTGCCAGAGATAACTGGAGCCTTCCAGCTTCCAGAACAACACTCAACAAACCCTCCCCTCCCCACTCCTATGCTGCCTACCAGAAGCACAGTCATTGCAAGAATTCAGTGAAGGCTTCCTTCAGAGCATGGCCAGAGAATAATTTAAGGAAATGCAGAATTTACACGACCTTGGTGAGATTAGGGGACAGGTCTTTCCAAGAAAGATTTGATTCAAGTTGATAAAACCTTTGGAGGGAAGTTATTGCCTTGCTGCCTCATTTGAAAGAGGAAACCTTTCTATTTCTTTGTCCTTAACGGGGGCATGACTTCAGAGAGAAAAAGACCTGGTGCTTGAGAGCAAGCCCAATGAAGGCAGCAATCCTGTTTTCTTCCCCATTCAGGTTCAGCAGTGCCCTCAGCCCTGGCCTGGCCCACGAGAATCCTCAAGAACAAGGCAGATACAGGCCACAGCACTTCCGAACTGCATTTCACATTAACATGAACCCTTGGTGAGCATGGGACACAATTCTGGAATCTATTAATCTCACTGCCACATATGCAGGATGTTTCAGATGAGCTCAGCCAGAGATCTGCAGTATTGGTGTTGTTTTTAAATCAGGAAAAAAGAAACTCACACTCTCCGTCATGCCAGATGCTCTATCAGATAAATATCACACACAGTTTTTTAGAGAAATATTATGTGATTTGAGAACATCTGCAATTCTCTAGAACATACTGTTATCAGAATCTGACTTATACTAAATATCATACATCAGACTTTCCTTCAAAGGTCTTGCACTAAATTTGTCCACTGCAGCACAAATGTCTCCTTCTGAAACAGTATCAGACAGAGTTAAAATGTGTCAGCTCATTAGCATTACCACAAGTTGATTTCAGATGTACTCATGTTATCAATAACCGAGTTTTTTCCTGTTTCAGAAATGATGAGTACAGAAGAGATCTCCCCAATTGCTACTTTGGTTTGCAATGGGTGTTACAAATTCAAGACATCATTTGTTCTTAGATTAGCATGAGCGCCACCCCCCCCCCACTATTTACAGGGTGCAGAGGAAAATACCAGGTGCTGTGTTAAGAACTTTGCAAACTATCATGTCCTCAAGAGTCCTCTGAGACAGCTACTATTAACTTGCATGTCAGGGCACCAAGGCCTAGTGCCCACATGACATGGTTTGTGGGGCACATTTATTGTGTGCTAGGCACCCTCCTATGTGTTTAATTATATCTCATTTCATTCCACCAAACACTTTGAAGTCAGTGCTGTCATAGCCCCTGGATTACAGTTGAAGAAACTGTCACAGGTCTCCAACTCAGTCCTAGTTTACTCCCAAACTCATGCACACTCTTTCATTTGACAATATATGTGAGGGTCCTTTTTTGGTGAAGTTAAATCTCCTGGACTCTATCTTCCCTCTCTGGATGATCTTGGGTAAGCTCTAGTTAATCTTCCTGTGGCTAAGTTTCCGCCTTTGTAAAACAGCATAATAACAGTAACTACTCAGAAGGTTGAGAGAATGCAGTGAAAGCACTTAGCACAGTGTCTGGCATATAGACATTACTCAGCAGACTGCAGGTATTGTTAATGATAATGACAACAGCTCTTATTATTTTTATGAAAATAACGCTACCTCAGAAAGTATATAGCGATTAAAACAAACCAAAACAGCACAATGAGGGTGAATTTAATTGTGTGTTAAGGACTATGTTCAAAGAGATGTCCCCACCAAGAAGAAGAGAGCTCCATTCAATCAGAAGTGGTGGCCGTAGACCCTTATCTTTCTCAGCGTTGCCCGCGGGGGTGATACCCCCTCCTACGCTGCATCACTGCCATTCTCAGACCTCTGACAAAGCCCAAGATCATTCAAAAGAGGATCAAGAAGTTCATCTGGCACCAGTCAAAATGATATGTCAAAATCGAGCACAACCGGCGGAAACCCAGAGGCAGTAACAGCAGGGTATGAGGAAGATTCAAGGGCCAGAGCTTGAGGTTTATGCTCACAATGTCTCTTCCAAGAACAAAGCCATTGTGGAAACAAACCCAGCTGGACATCAGGGTCACCAATCCAATGCCAGGCTATGCGGTAAAAAAAATAAATAGCGTATGTGCACATCTCATTTGTGTTAATAAAACCATAAAACTGCCATCTGGCAAAAACAAAACAAAACAACAACAACAAAAAAAAACTAAATGGTGACTGGAAGGCAAGCCTTCTCTTTTTAGCTCCAATGGGTTTATATACCTATTTCCTTGCAGGAAGCTGTGCATTATTCAAGTTTTGTATGACACACAATGAACTTTTCTTCATTTCTGTCTCTCTCAGAATCTCTACTGAATGTCCTGCCCTGTGGTCCTTGTATATGTTCCAGTCCTTGGCTGTGGGGAGGAGGTGGGGACAGGGAGCCACGCGTAGGAGTGTGCACTGACAGCAAGACCTGGTTTGCTCTAGTTTGCATTCAAGACAAAACTGTGTCCAGTGACTGGGTACATGTTGCTGTGGAGGCCAGCCACAATGTCTCCACTCTGTGCTCAATGTGCACTGGGTTGGGTTGCTCTGTACTTAATGCTCTCTTCTAGGTGTCCAATAAAAGAAAATTAAAATCCAAACCCCTTACCCTGGTCCTGCATGATCTGGCCCCAGCCTACCTCTTTCCTTCTCCCCCAAGACCTATTCTCAGGTATCTCTTGAACACACGGGACTCCTTCCATCCTCAACCTTTTGCATCAGCTTTTCTCCCTCTGCTTCTGTTTCACATTTTGTTCCCAAGAGTCTTCATCATGGATCCTTCTTCTGCTGGATTTCCACTCAAATGTCAGTCTTCAGGGAGAACTTCCCTGCAACTCCCTGAACTAGTGAAGCTATGTCTATCCAATTATTTTCTTCATAGTATCCATTGCTACCTAAAATCATCTTATTTATTTGTGAGTTTATTATCTGTCTTCACCAGAATGGAAATTCCTTGAGGGCAGAGACCAGGCCTGCTTCGCTTATTGCTGATTATCTTGTGCCTGACACATAGAAAGTGCTCGATAAATACGTGTAGAATGAAAGAATGAAAGCCTGACAGAGCAATCAATAGAGCAGGAGTCAGGAGCTGTGCCTTTTCATTCTAATTTACTCCTCCTCACCAGCTATATGCCCTGATTTAGTACCGTCCTTACAGAGTCTTGGGATTTGGTCTGCTAACTAGGACTGATAAGTTTCTCCTTTGCTCACAGGATTTCCCTGATGAGCAAATGAAATTCATATGTATTTGTCTAGGAGCACACTTTATAAATTGTGACTATCAAGGATACAAAATAGGTTTCAATTCCCATGTCAAGTCTTAGAAGACAGGTTTATCTGAAGCACAGGCCCGAGATAAATCCCAGATTGCATGGCTCAGTGAGAAAGGGTGCAGCAATCGTTTAGTGATGTCTGCCTTGGAACAGGGAGAGGGAATTAGGGACAGGGGTGTCACTTATTTGCTATCTGTGCCAAAGAAATGTCAAATATTAGAAGGCAGAGATTGATAATGTAGAAACAGCTTCCTCACACTTTCAATAGCAGTATTTCTGGACAGTTGGGTTTGATATTTTACTCTCTTCCCTCTGTGCTATTTCAATTTATTTCACTGACCATATTAGTTTTGAGCTAAAAACTCATTTGTAAAAACCTCCTCAAAGGTTCTATCATATATTTAATATCATTGTTAAAATGCCTTTTATTTTAATGTTTATTTTTGAGAGAGAGAGAGAGCACAAGCAAGGCAGGGGCAGAGAGAGAGAGAGAGAGAGAGAGACAGAGAAACAGAGAGACAGAGAGACAGAATCCAAAGCAGGCTCCAGGCTCCGAGTGGTCAGCATGAGGCTCAATGCAGGGCTCAAGCTCATGAACTGTGAGATCATGACCTGAGCTGAAGTTGAACACTTAGCCAACTGAGCCACCCAGGTGCCCCAGTAAAATTCTAAATTATTTGTGGAAGTCATCCCAAGAGACAAGCATTAAGAGCAAGGAAGCAAAAGCTGAAGTTTCCCATGTAGGGCAGTATAACTCACTCACCGCAAAGTATCCTTTTGGTATTAGAAGTATCTTAAATAGTGAAAGGCAAATACGTTCAATGAAGCAACAGTATCATTGATATTTCCTCATATAAAGGGTGTGTGTAGTTCAGGAACTCTCCTTTTTTACCCCTTGGTAACCAACCATGGCACTCCCTCTGATGCTGCTATTACATAATTTTGAAGGCGGTGAGACAAATTTTAATTCATTTAATAATTAGGTCAATAAAAACCATTATAGCTGAGAGCTCCATTAAAAGTCCATAATGTTACCTTAATGGGGGAAAAACTAATATAGTTCTGTTGGAATTTTTCCATGAAATTAATATTAGAGAATTTTAGTGGGCGTCTTAAATAGTTTAAATAGACATTTTTATTAACAGAACTAATCATGGAATTAAAACAAATGAAAATTGTTACATTTGCGATGATAAAGTACCCATGTTCGCAGGATTTTATCAGGCCTGTTCCTGTGAAGAACATTTACTATCACAAGTATATTAAACTTGCCTGGAAAGCTGCTCATGGCCCTTCACAGCTGCCAACCTGTGTTTTGGTGATTGCTTCTTGAATGCTATGGTTCCATTTCTTGGAGCCTCTCTGCTGGGAAACATTTCAAAGCAATAGCCCCCCAGATGAAAAGGCTTCTCTCAAGTCTTCTCTTTGATGTATAATATTAACCCCCTATAGGGGGTTAAGAGCTACTACATCTGAAACTGCTCAGAAAGACCTAAGACACAGAAGGGGTTGTGTCTACACTGCCCACAGATGTTTGATCACCTCTGTGTCGTTGGCTTAATCACTCAAGGTCGAAATCAAGGTGAACTAAAGTAGACTTAAGTACAGGTTATGTGATTTGGGTAAGTTTTGACCAGGAAAGCTAGATAGTGGGAGGGAAGAAGATTAAACCAAGGGCTCAATTCCAGGGTGCCTGGGTGGCTCAGTTGGTTAAGCACCTGACTTCAGCTCAGGTCATGATCTCGTGGTTCGTGGGTTCAAGCTCCGCATTGGTCTCTGTGCTGACAGCTCAGAACTTGGAGCCTGCTTCGGATTCTGTGTCTCCCTCTCTCTTTTCCACTCCCTGCACTCTCTCTCTCTCTCTCTCTCTCTCTCTGAAAAATAAATAAACATTAAAAAAAACAAAACCAAAAAACCATGGGCTCACTTTCTGTTCACATGAATCCTATGATTTTGGGAGTTATTCAAACACACAAGTCTCCATGTATGGCTGCATCATTGCTACTTAGATACTAGCAACTATTTTCATAATCAAACATACCAGATAAGGATTCAAGGTGATCAATACTGACCAAAGGTCAAGGCTACAGACATGCTTAGAAATATTATACATTAATGGACATTGGCTGATACACACACACAAGTAGTGGCTGGAGTATGTGAGGACATGCAAACAGCATGGGATTTTGGAATGGGAAACCCTGCATTTAATCTCAGCTCTTTTGCTCCCAACAGCATGACCATGGGCAAGTCAGCTAACCTCTCTACTATTCAGTTTCAGCATGTGGAAAATGGGGATTGATGGGGTTTTTGGTGGTTGGAATATTTGAAAGAGATTATGGATGAAAACTACCTACTGCCATGGCCAACAGAGAGTAAGGGTTATTCTTTAGTGGAAAGAGAGACCTCTCAACATGCACTGGGGCAATTCAAGGTGTTCTTTCCCAGACACTTTTAAGGTATAAATGGGAGGCCTTGTCTAAACCCCAGCTACACTGGTGTGCTCTCAGCAAGGCTTACACATGGCCAGCCAGGCTAATTCTAAATACCAGAGGAAAGAGGCACATCTTTGCAATTCCTTCATTTCCTTCCCTAGGAAGATTCCCATGGATTAGAAACACTAGGAAATCTATGAAGATATATCTATTTAACTCAGTTCTAAATGGTGTCTGTTGGAAAATGTCATTCTATGGTATAGGAATCTTCCTTTGACGGCTTATGTAGGCGGATGTGTGCAACGTTTGCAACTGATTAGTATTTCAGGTGAAAAGGCACAGACAGGCACAGTAAAAATGAACGAAGTCATTGGATCTTCCGGACTCCTAATCAAGAGTTGGTGCCTGACAAAGCTGAGACAGTTCATATTGGTCATGGTTATAATGCCATGCAAAATGGAGAAGGAATGCTTTCCAAAAAACATTGGTTAATGGCAAAATACATGCACTTCCTTTCTCAAGGTCTATGATTTTCAAACAGATGGGGGTAATCTGCGTGGGTTATTTTGTGCCTGGCAAGTAGAAGGGAAAAGGTAGAAATCACAACAATTTGAAGTTGTTACTAAAGATTCACATTTTGAAACCAATGGGACACTTTGCCCTAAAATAAATATATCCTGTGAAAAAGAAATCTTGATAGCAAGAAAGCATAAAAGAAAATACTAGGGGCACCTGGTGGCTCAGTAGGTTGAGCTTCCAACTTTGGCTCAGGTCATGATCTCATGGTTTGTGGGTTCGGGCCCCGTGTAGAGCGCTGTGCTGATAACTCAGAGCCTGGAGCCTGCTTTGGACTCTGTGTCTCCCTCTCTCTCTGCCCCTCCCCCACTCGTGCTCGCTCTCTCTCTCTCTCTCTCTCAAAAATAAATAAACATTAATTTTTTTTTTTTAATTAAAGAAAAAAAAGCATGGGGGGTGGGGCACCTGGGTGGCTCAGTTGGTTGAGCGCCTGACTCTTGATTTCAGCTCAGGTCATGATCTAACCGTTTGTGAGTTCAAGCCCTGTGTCAATCTCTGTCTGATAGTCCAGAGCCTGCTTCAGACTCTGTGTCTCCCTCTCTCTCTGCCCTCTCCCTCCACCCCCTCCCTCAAAAATAAATAAACATTAAAAAAAAAAACTTAAAAAAACCCTGAAATCATTCCAAAAACTATTTTTGGAGGGGAATGTTGGAGAGAACTGACTCATTTTGCAACTTCTTTCATTTAGTTTGTGATATTATTGGGCATTAACTTGAGATTCACTATTCCTGTGGCAAGTACTTACTTTTGCTAAAATTACCAAATATTCTCTGGAACAGAGAATCTTATCAGAAAATTGATCTTTAATACATAAAGGCATCTTGCAAGAAAAAAGTCCCTTTGGGGGGATTTTTTTTAATGGTTCACTGCCAGCCTTTCACAGTCTCATGGAAATTTGGAGATTGCTCAGATATTGTTTCCATAGGAAGAGGGAAAAGGGAACAAAGAGAGACATAATACTTGTGACTTTAGACACTACTACCATTTTCTGGTTTATTCAGTGAGGGCAGCAGAGGTTAATAACAAGGAAGTAAAAACCATTCAGGAATACAAAATTATTTACAAAAAATCAGTTTGTGCATTGCCTTTTTTTTCCTGTGACTCTGACAATTGCCAAGAACTGTAACTGTACTCACTCAGTATTATTTAAATTAAATTATCAAATGCAAATGCTAAATGTGAACCTCTCAGCAAAGCACTGGATTATAACACCACATCCTCTATTCAGACTAAAAGCTGATTACTGGTTCTGGAGCTATAAACATGCCAGACAATAATTTAATTGCTTTGCAGGTAAAGGAATATGCAATATTCTTGTTCTCATTCTGGAACTCAGTGCAACTCTTTAATACAACATAATGATCATAAACATACACAGAGTCTTCACTTGACACGTGCTTTATGGTAAAAAGCAGCTATAGCAAATTTCAGCAAAGCTCAAGGAACCAGGCAGTGCCAGATTTTTTAAACACTAAGCAAAATGGGTTTCTCACCAAGTGGCCCAGGCTTTTTCTCTGGTTCATAAAGATGCATTTTCAAAATGGGTTAAAATCTATAATGAATTTCAGGTGCAAAGGACCACCTTCTAACAGCTAATTTGCTTCCTGCCTTCAGCTGAGTTGTTAACCAGAGGCAGCCAACATGTGTACCCCCTTCTTGGGCCACCGGTGAACACAGATGTCACAATCAATACTCATTAACTATAAAATCAGGATCAGAGGAATACTCAGGAAAATAGGGAGGGTCTAAAATGTAACCAGGAGGACTGTGTAAGCACGTTGTGAGCATTCCTTGCTCAGTGTTAAACCAAAACCAGAAAGAGGTGGAGCAGGAGGGGAAGAGGGGGAGAGGGAGAGATGAAGAGAGGAGAGGGACTGACATTTCTTGACTTCCTTTGTGGAACTCTCCATGCATCAGCGCACAACATTCCCAAGGATCATAAGAGGCTGGCAGAACTGTTTGCACCTTGCCGATGAGAAACCAGAGGCTCAGAGTGACTCATCTATTACCATTCAGTCAAAAATGGCAGAGCTAAAGCACAACTCACCCTCATCTCCCCCTTTCTCACTTGCCACAAGAGGTGTTGAACATTTCTTTGCAAACTGAGGATGAACAGGAGACCTTTGAGTCTGGGGTCCAACTTGAATACTAGACACCCACTAAATGCTATCCAGAAACTACTCTATAGAATTGCACATTTGGGCCTGCCATTTACAGCATGCTGCTATGCTAACTCCTCTGGCCCAACACCTGGTGAGCACTATGTGTCAGGCCCATGCTACTTCTGTACTCATGTAATCCTCACAGGAACCCCATAATCCTTTAGGAAGCACCCATCCTTTTATCCATGGTGCATGTAAGGCTGCCTTAGATGACTCACACCCAATGGAATCATGGCAGGATGTAAATGTGTGTCTCTCATTTTCTGCAATGTACTACTTTTTAACAATTTCTTTTGATGGTTATATTATTATTTTTTACATAATAAAGAATGATTTTTTGGAAATAGGCTAGATGCGAATGCAAATCCACCAATATATGAGGCATAGTTAATTCTGGGTGGTAAGCACATGGATGATTGTTATTTTCTTCTTTGTACATTCTGGATGTTTGGTTTCCATAAATAAGTGAAAATGTACTCTTTAAAAAAAGAAAAAAAATAGCAGCTCTTCACTACTGCTGCAGTGAAAGCAGAATAGTTTTTTTATTAAATAGTAGGAAGAACCAATACTTATTAAATACTCTATATCGATGCCAGGCGTAACACCTGGCATCTTCTATGCTCGACCCCATCAATTCCTTCTGACAATTCTGGAAGGCAGATTTCACCATCCTCATTGTACAGATGAGTACAGTGAGGTTCCAAGTGGGTAAGTGACCTGCATGAGGTCACTGGAGCATCTGGCCTCCACTGACTTCTCTGGCCTAAAGTTGCATGCTGGTCCCCCAACGCTTGCTCATGCCCTGGGCTCCGGCTCCCAGGATTCTTGCCCTTTCCTGACCACAAGCTCCAGGTTCTCAGGTCCATACCTTTGCTTACTCCCTCTCCTCTACGTGAGAAGCCCTTGTCCTGCCTCCATTCATTTTCCCAAGGCCATATCAAATATTGCTTCTTCCACAAGTTTCCCTGAGACTCCTGGCTGCCAGTCACCTTTGCCTTTCCCACATTCTCCTCAGGGTGTGCCAGAGTTTGCTAAGTGGCAGTTTCCAGGCCGGTTCAGGCCCTCTGAATGCTTTGCATGGCTTGTTCAGTGTTGTCAATACTCACAAATTGAGAGATTTTACACAAAGCATTCTGTATATCTAGTGGCTCTGGCCCCCCAGTTCCTGCTTTGCAATAATTAACTGTAACTAAATAACCATTATGCTATTTAGATATGAAGGACTTGCTTGGGCTCTTATAAGCCTTCTGTTAATCTCAGTTCCTACCCTTGACACATTTCCCTTTGCTCATTGCTACTGTCTGGCCCCTGAGGACATGTATGTTTAAGGCCTTGAATTAGAATTTGCCTTGGATTGTTATTTTGGAAGTATTTTGCCTCTTTACCCATCTACAAACCCATTATCTACAAACCCATTATATGTTTGGTGTTCCCTCCTTCCCACCGCCCAGGACAAAGAAGGTGCTCAGTGTAGGCCAGAAAACAGTCAAGTCACTATTGCCATAATCTCAGGGAAATGATGGTGGTGGTGGTGTCCTGGATTAGAAACAATGAAAATAGATTCAAAAGAATCTCTCCTCCAAAATTACAGCCCATATTTATTTCTTTTAATACTTTCCATCTTGAACTGTAATAATATGGATCTACTTCTTACGTATTCTACTAGATCGTGCCTTCCTTAAAACATGTTGGGTGCAATACTTGCCCTGCAATATCCCCAGCCCAGCCTGGCAGCATGGCTCACACAGACTAGGCACTGGATGAATGTCACTTGTAGGACCACAAACCCTGACCCTGAAACCCAGCATTTCTGTTTCTGCTACATTTAAAGCCAACAAAACTCATGTCCTTTCCCCCCACTCATTAAATTAAAAGCTCAATACATTAATGATCTGAATGAGAGTCAAGAGTCTATGATAGTCCTCCCAGTTTACAGACAGGGGCAAGATCAATTTTCCCCAAGTTGTAGGGTGAAAAAGAAGACTAAAGACTGAAGACTTGAAAGCCATGCACAGGGCCAGGCAAGGTTTCTGTGTTCATGTCATCTCAGGGTCCTCATTAGTGACCCTGCTCTCCTTGTGGCGAACTATAGTGCCTGCATTGATGAGAGACCTGTGAGCTGGCTCCCCCTGCATTAATAGTCCCTGCCTATGATTTGGCAGTCATGCAAGTCTCATTAGAGTGTAGCACACGCAGTTGCAGAGGGCCTCATTTTAAGAAAATACTTTGCATATGAACAAAGGTGGAAGGATGTCAGGCTTTTAAAGAGAATCTCCATCCCACTCATCAGTCAGCCAAGTTATCTGGAGATTCTGTTAAGTGAAGAAGCTCTTGACCTTTGCAAGTTATCAAAGGTGACCCAACAAAGCAAAGGGGCTTTGTTCCCCCCTTTTCTTTTTCTCCGTTGCCTTGGACAACCAAGCCTGAACAAAACAGCATCAGGGAGACTGTCATGTAATAACTCCCTTTTTTGCTTCAGCAAGGGACATCTGAAAGAAAGGATTTTTTTAAATGAAGAATATCAGAATGAAAGAAGGCACAGGAAATCTGACAATTCAGGGCACACAGATTCTGAGTAGTGATAAATGCATGCAGGGACTGATTTTCGGGGTTAGGTCTTTAAACATTTTTAAGTAGCAGCTTGGCATCAGTTAAGATATGAATATTCTTCATTGATGTGGCTTTATTCACAAAATATCCTGCTTCCTTGAGCAGGAAGGGGGCCACAAAGACATCTCACAAAGTTACCATCAAATCCGGTTGTATCTGTATCTCTAATTCTTTTGGGGAGAGAAGGAAATCATAGAACCCACCAGAGGGGCTCATAGCTTCACGTGCACTTAAATCCAAGCAGGGGTCACTATGGCTTGGTCAAGTTTCAAAATATTTAAAAGACCACACATTTTCTGCACCGTAGCATTTTAGGGTACATATCTGTCTGCCTCCTTATCCCACATATCTGGGTTTTTCCTTAAGGAATAAAACACTGCCATCTTGGTCTCATAGAGCTCTCCTCTTTGTTGACTCTTCCAGGAACTGGTAAAAAGCAGGTCATGTTCAGGGGCTGTCCCAACCTAAAAAGGCTGGAGTGAACTGCCCAGGTCAGCTGTACTCTTATGTTTTTGGGAAAACCATTCTTTTCTTTCTCCCAGGTTGATGGGCTCTGTAAAGACTAGTATTTTCTTACTATTAAAGTGATCTAATCTTCGAGTCTGGTGTGGGCTTAAGGGAGGGGAGGCAAGGAGCTAAGGAAACCATTCAGTGTGCTTTGCTTCTGTCTGTAGTAAAGAAAGATTCCTCTTCTGTCTAGCTTGAAGCAGTGGAAATCTAGCTTAGAGCAGTGGAAATAGGGCATTAAATCAAAGACTCAGAGAGTGCCTTTGTGTGATTTCATGATCTGTAGGCACCTAACCTTTCAGATCTTGTGAAGGAGAGATAAGGGCTAGTGACTCATTGGACTAGTATTTAGGTGATTCTTACCCCTAGTTTTTCTATTTCCTATAGGAATATTAAAAGTGATTTAATGCAATTCATTTTGAAGATGAAACATGGGGGTCCAAAGTTAGGGAGAAGATCCATCCAAGGCCACAAAATTCACACTGTTCTTGCAATGTCCTGTACTTATATTAGACATGTCCACTGTCCCACCATCCTCAATTTGCCAGGCATGGACTCCAGCCTTCTATTTATTCTTTTTCCCCATGCTACAACATATAAATCTTTTAGGGTTCTTGCCTATGTCTTGCTTTCCAAGGAGGTCAGATAATGATCAGAGGTTAGATTGAGGCCTAAAAGTTGACTCTTTAGGTCTCTTGCCAGCTAACGCAGTTGATGTCCTGGGTTTTATGCATTCATTTTCATGTAGATTTTGTCATATGATTCTTATAATCAAAGAGGAGTGGGAAGGGTACATCTGCAGAGTACCACACCACATGCTATGCTCACTACACAGTTAAGCTTCATTTAAGTCCCCAAAAAATATGCATTTTACAAATAAGGTAGCTTATAATAATGAGGCACAGAGAGGCAAAAAACTTGACTATGGCTGTAAGTCTGGTATATGAAGGAAACT
The DNA here is from genome assembly GCF_018350195.1 of Panthera tigris. Lineage (NCBI taxonomy): Eukaryota > Metazoa > Chordata > Mammalia > Carnivora > Felidae > Panthera > Panthera tigris. The sequence goes on from NC_056661.1 coordinate 27,444,398, forward strand.
GAACCCAGCTCCTGGATCTCCAAATTGTATGTTCTTTCCAATGTTTCATCTTACTACTATAGTCTGACTAGTCATGGCTTCATCAAAATCTTTCATGTGAAGCTTCTAAATCCCTAGTGATATTTCCAACCAGTGTGACTTTTTACCCACTTGCCTCTCACCCATGATGCACAGTCATTATTGCCTCAAGTGAATTATTGCACATTCACAAATGATATATATCCCCAGCTGTCAGGGCCAGATGCAGCTATGGAATGTGGATACATCCTCCTAGTAACTTGACCATCATCACCAGAGAAACAAGAACAACAAAATCAAATGCCAACCACCAAAACACAAGTGTACATCTCATCTCAAGATAAAGACAAGGGAAAGACCCTCAAAAATCACATGGCTTCTTTGCTCTACTCTTTTTTTTTTAACGTTTTTATTTATTTTTGAGACAGAGAGAGACAGAGCATGAATGGGGGAGGGGCAGAGAGAGAGGGAGACACAGAATCGGAAGCAGGCTCCAGGCTCTGAGCCATCAGCCCAGAGCCCGACACGGGGCTTGAACTCACGGACCGCGAGATCGTGACCTGAGCTGAAGTTGGACGTTTAACCAACTGAGCCACCCAAGTGCCCCTTCACTCTACTCTTTAATTGTCTAGTCTCAGTTCAGACAGTTCTAGAAACAACAGTCATAAACAGGGCCATTGCCATACTTTTGGGGAATAGGGAAAGTACCAGAAAAGAGGTTCTACTGTTGTCATGGCTCTGGCTGTGACCCTCTCCTTTCTAAAACTCTATTCAGGGACTGGCTTGAGGACATGCCCAGATTTCTGTATCACAGCAAAACAGGAGGACTATAAATAGGTTAGATATTGCAATGGACATCTAAGATTGTATTTTAGAATGTTGAACTATATCTAACTGGATAGGACTTCATCAAAGTCCCAGGGAATCTTTCCTTTAGCCTCAAACCCAGTGTCATATATTTGGGGGTGTGTGTGAAGTGGAGATCTATCTTAACACTAGCGAGAAAACAGGAATTCATTTTGGGTGCCATCATCTGGAATGAGGTCCAGAACAAGGCAATGGGATATAAAAATTGAGAGTTATAAAACACTTCAGAGGTCCTCTTTCCTCTCATTTCACAGGTGGAGAAACTGAGGCCCAGAGAAGCTGATGGCTTTTTAAAAGTTACACAGTGAGGGGTGCCTGGGTGGCTCAGTCAGTTAAGTGTTTGACTCTTGATTTTGGCTCAGGTCATGATCTCATTGTTCATGAGATTGAGCCCTGTATTGAGGATTCTCTCTCTCCCTCTCTCTCTTACCCTTCCCACTTGCATGATCTCTCTCTCTCTCTCTCTCTCTCTCTCTCTGAAAATAAATAAACATTAAAAAAATGTTACACAGAAAATAATAGAGTCAGGACCCAGGCCAGGACCCAGGCCTCCTAAGTCCTGGGCCAAAGCAGGAGATTATCCAACCATAACATTAAAACAATGTTCCCATGAAAGAAGAATCAGATTTTAGGTTGGTTTCATAGGGCAGATAGGGAACCACTGGGTAGATCAGAAGGAAGCAGACTTAAGTTGTGGTAAAACACACATAACATTCACCATTTTAACTATTTTAAAGTACATAATTCAATGGCATTTAGTACATTCACAATGCTGTGCAACCATCACCACTATCTAGTTCCAGAACATTTTCATTATCCCAGAAGGAAACCCTGTACCCATTAAATAGTAATTCCTCATTTCCCCCTCCCTCCAGTACCGGGCAACTACTAATCTGCTTTCCGTCCCGATCGATTTGCCTATTATGAGCATTTCATATAAATCGAATCACACAGTAAGTGGCCTTTAGTGTCTGGGGAAGCAGATGTTCTTACAAGGCACTCGGGATGGCAGAACTGTGTGCTTTGCAGGGGGCTGGGTATTGCCTTCCTGAAGGCTTGAGCTTCAGGCCAGGGCTAGATGTCTGCGTGGGGTGGTGGTGGGGGACTCTGGCAAGAGAAGTGGGCTGGTGAGGATGGCGAGTCAGGGCTTCTTGGACAAGCTTTGGGGATGACCTCCCTCCTCAGCACCCCAGCTCTGCCCCGCAGCCACACTCTGCTGAATCATAAAGTGCAAGTCGGGCAAACCCTACTCTTCCTGCTGATTTCCTCTCTTGCCTTTCTTCTCCCACCTCCTGTTCTGTTGACACTTGTTTGCCAATTTGCCTGACACACCACGGACAATCTTCTCACTTGAGCATGTTTGACCTGAATGTACAGCTTTCTGCTGAGCTGATCTGGAGTTTCAGTTGGCCGTTAGTGCAGCCAGGCATGTATTAAGAGCAGGGATAAATGAGGATCGCCTGAGCTTTAACTACTGATTTGGCTCAAGAAGCTCAGGGATAATCTATAAAACCTGACAGTTGAGGGCAATAAAATTAGCTACAGAAGGAGTGTAGGGTAGAAACATTGTCTTCTGGTGCTCTGTGTGCAGTATACACTTACACACAGAAGCCACTATAAACACTCTGACACAAGCCTTACAACAGCTTGGAGGAGAGGCATTGTATTTGAGTAGCTGGATTAAAAAAATCAGAGGGGAAATCTAAGGGATCACAGAAGTATCATTTTCCAGGTGGTAACAATAAATTTCATCCATGACCTGGAAATCATCTTAGAACAAGAATATCAGATCTGCTTTGCGTGTAGAACTAAAAATTAAAACATTCTTAAAAAAATAATTAAGGAACGTGTACCAGGTTGAATAGCACCCTCCAAAAATTTGGAGGAAATTGGTCTTTGGTGATATAATTAGTTACATGTGGTCATACTGGATTAAGGTGGTCCTAAATCCAATGACTGGCACCCTTATATAAAGAAGGGGGATTTGGAGACACACAGACACCCACAGAGGGAAGCAGGCCATGTAAAGGTGGAGTCAGAAATAGGACGGATGCAGTTATAAGCCAGGAAATGCCAAGGATTACCAGCAACCACCGGAAGGGAGGAAGAAGGAAGGGAGAGTTCTTTCTAGAGCCTTCAAAGGGAGCATGGCCCTGCTGATACCTTGACTTTGGACTTCTAGCCTCCAAATTTGGGAAAGAATAAAATTCTGTGGTGTTAAACTACTCAGTCTGTGGTAATTTGTCACAGCTGCCCTAGCAAACTATTCTAGAACACTCCTGACTCCCTCTTCTCTTATACCAGGGTACAAACCTATTTAAAAAATGGAAAGACTTCAGCCCTCATAACAAAATCTCATTCTATCTATTTAACTTCTGAACATGGATTCATAAACAAGTAGTAGCCAATTCTACCGACTGAAAAAGTGCTTCCTATTAACCAAGCTTTGTTTTATGTATTTGTCTGCTGGTTTTGTTTGTTTCCTAGTGATGAGAAAGACTGACCCTCAGATCTGTTTGTCTTCAGATTTGCCCCTTGCTCTTTGGGGAATGGCTTCCCTTAAGCTGCCCAGCACAGTCTTCTCTCATTCTGCTTATCCTTGGCTCCCCCTCTCATTTTCCAGAGAGAGACCCAGGGACTCAGAGACAAACTCACAGGGGCTGAGCTATGATTCCTCCATGTTGATTATAATTTTTATCACATTATATGGGATCCCTCTGGTGGTTACTGAGGGACACGTCAGTTTTGAGAGATTAGGGACAAACCAAAAACTTCACATCTACAGGCTAAGAGACTCAGGGTTTACAAGTTCTAGCAAGACAGACAGATGCTGCACGGCTTTGGGCACCTTCTCCAGGTTTGAGTGACAGCTCCCAGGGCCAAGTAATGTTCCATTTGTCTGGGGCATGAAATGCTGCACTGGTGATCCTTGAAAATTAGCATCATTTGTGTTAACAGGAATAGTGATGCAGAGCTCTCTTGCCATAAGGAAAACAGCACAGAGGATACCGGCCACATCAAAGGAGTGCTTTCTGGCTACAGGGATTCAGAATGACAAAAAGACCAAGAAGAGATGTTGATGGGGACAACATTACCAGACCCTGATATGGGACAGATTTCTGAGCACCTCATCAAACAGCTCCAAGAAAAGCTTCTCTCGGTGACCCTCCAAAGACAGTCAAAGCCAGCCCCCTTTCTTACTTACGATTATACATAAAAACATCTATCTGGCTGAACCCAGCCTGTCCCTCGGTTTAAAACAATGGCAGAATAAGATATAACTTAGGAAATGAGTCATTTTCTTGACTGACTGGAGCACTCCGAGTTGACATTGGTAAAGCTCTATTAAAATGCCTTTATGTCCTGATATGCATAGATGTGTTAATTTATAGCATATTCATCAGAAGACCTAAATTAATTGCTCTCTGATGAATTTTCTAACACCTCCTTTCTGCTTTTCCACCTCCACCCCCCGCCCCAAAGTACACTGATAAGGTCAGCAGCACTATCAGATGCAACACACTTCAACTTCCTTCCAAGCTTGTAATTAAAGCTAATTAGTAGTTTTAGTCATTAGCACATGTAAGCTTTCTACTCTCTGAATTAATAAGACTTACTCAGGTTTGGAGCCAAGTAGACTTTTCACTCTGTGGTTCTGATTCCTGAACTGCTTGTGGTTGGTTAATTTAAAGCATGTCTGTTCCAAGCGGGATACTAAAAAGACACCCTTACTTACGATGGCCTGCTCTCAAGCCGGGGTGTGAGTTGTGTATTGACACAAGAGGAATTGTGGTCACCGGAAAAAATCAGAATGCTATGAGTTTGCAGTAACTGATCAGTCTCAGCCCCTCAGTGTGAAACGGGTTGTGTCCAGTTACTGTGTCCCTTGGACTCCACACACCTCCAGGATGTTCTTTTTCACTTATGTCACCTAGGGACAACATGTCTGCACTGAGCACATCAAATCCTTTTGATCTTAACAGAAGCAGGGGCGCTGGTGGTGGGGTGTCAAGAAATAACTGCTCATTTTGGTTCAAATAAAAATCAAAAAGGAGAAAAATCATTAAGTCAAATCAGTTTCTGCTTCTGTGTAGACAAAGAGATTCTCCAAATAGCTTTCTGTTTCTTTTTTTAGTCAGTGTGTGGGCATCCTGCGTGCCCAGACAGAATTAAGTGTGTGTTTTAAATCAAGAAATCAAATCTATATTCTATTAAAAGGAAAAAGGCTCTGTGATTTGTTTTCAGACCTTAGAAACAGTTTGAGAAAAATCTTCCACGGGTGAGCTCATTTGCCACCCTTTCTCAATACTGATCTCGGTGTGGGGTGGGGGGGAATAGCTCAGTGATTTACTGGACTCCTTATGAGTCCAGAACAATAGTGGGGTGGGGGTGGGGGTGGGGGTGGGGGTGGGGGTGGGAGCTCATAGTACCAGTCATTTTGATGCATAAGGGAAAGAAAACAGTCACTTCTGCATGAAGATTACCTACGAGGCAGCCCCAGGTCACCAGAGTGAATCGTTCTTATTTTAATGGCACAGGGACTACAGCTGTGATAGCCACATCTGGATCCATAAGGGGCCACCAACGTTACTAAGAGCAAAGGCACATTTAGTCCTGTGGATATCTGTGACTGTGAAGTTGACCAGGGACTGTGGGTTCCCACAGCCTCTCAGGCTCAATTCAGTGGGAGCCTGGTCTCCCACCAAATGATTCCATTCCAGGAAGTACTTGACTAAGTTGCATAAATAGCCTTTCTCAAATAGTGCTGATCCTCCCCCCAGAGGGTATTTGCAATATCTGGATACATTTTTGATTGTTGCATCTGTTAAGGGAGGTCTGAGTGGCAGTAATTACCACTAGCATCTAGCAGGTGGAGGCCAGGGATACTGCTAAACGCCCAACAGTGCATAGGACAGATGCATACAATGAATATTATCTGGCCCACGAGGTCAGTAGTGTTGAGACTGAGGACCCCTAATATAGAAGGCCTAAACAGGGTCTGAGCCCTTCACTATATTTGCAAAGTAAGAGCCAAACACGCATTTTCTTGTTTGACTATGTGCTGATCTTGGCCTTGTAATGCTGAGAGGACTTATAACAATGATATTCTGTGGAGGGGCTATGGCTAAACCAGGCTGGAAGGAGCAGGCACACTGAGAGTGATTCCAACCACCCAGAGCCAGGCGCTGGGCATTTTCATACTACAGCTCAGGCTGACATACTGCATTATGGATGAGCTCACATGCCATGGCAAACAGTTTAAGAACGATGCTTATATTTAATGAATCCTAAATGGTTTATTACTGAGGGTCAAGTTCCCGCTTCCTGTGGGAATTTGACATTTATGAAAACGCCCGTGCATTAATTATTCAGCAGAGATGTCCTTCCTATGGAAATTCACTTTCCTGATACACTTGACAGCACTACATTCCCTGTCTGCACGGGCTACTTTGTTGTTAATCCTCTAAGCATTCATTAAATAAAATTTACAGCTGAGCCAGGATACATCTACCCTCAAATATTATGCAAAAGACAGCTAAATGCTCTTTGATTTTTCCTGCTAGTAGCCAATCATTACCCATAGCTATTTACATCCTTCCTTTTGTTCTTTAAAGCATAAACCTGGTATCTTTTCCCACTGAGAAGAAAACTATGCTTAGTAATTAAATTACACCGCATTAAACTTACTTAACTTAAGTTCACCAGCAGGGAAAATTCCATGCCCCTGGGTTTAACAGTAGCTCCTAATCACACTTGCAAGCCATATCTTTTCTGCGAGTTGTTATAATTTTCGTTCCTGGGATTCCATTAAAAATGGTAATGTCATTACTCCTGTTAATGCTCAAAACCAACAGCATAATCCTGCATTTTAATTAGTAATTATAATTAATCATTATTTCATTAATGAAATGTTTCGCTGGTAATTGTCTTTGAGCACCTTACTCCCTAGGCTTATGAGCATTTCCTAGCATCTAATTCACTGCCTATTTCTGATCAAGTGGCACTGTCAACCTTACTTCATTTTAACACCTTCTTGTGGCTCCGCATCTCAGGCCCTTGACACTGGCTGCGTATTTACACTTTGGAAACGTGTGGCTTCTGGCTCTCGATAAGGTTTGCGTGAAGACGTACCCTCGCGTGCTTCTCTGCCAACTTAAGAAGGCAAGTCAGTGTGCTCCCGGAGTGCATAATGCGTGAGGAGAAAAATAATTCTTGGAACCCTTGGTTAATAATAAATGTGGGATCCAAATTCATGGATTTTTTGAGAGAGGATAGAACAAGGATTTGGAGGTACTCTTTGGAACAGGAAGGTTGATTTTAGAGCTTAAAGAATTAAAAGTAAGGGGCGCCTGGGTGGCGCAGTCGGTTAAGCGTCCGACTTCAGCCAGGTCACGATCTCGCGGTCCGTGAGTTCGAGCCCCGCGTCGGGCTCTGGGCTGATGGCTCAGAGCCTGGAGCCTGTTTCCGATTCTGTGTCTCCCTCTCTCTCTGCCCCTCCCCCGTTCATGCTCTGTCTCTCTCTGTCCCAAAAATAAATAAAAAACGTTGAAAAAAAAAAAATTAAAAAAAAAAAAAAAAAAGAATTAAAAGTAAGCTGGGAGGGCTGTCAAGAATTTCATATGAGGCAAGATTTTTGTTGATCCTTTTACAATTATCAGAGACATTCTTATTTACTTGGGTGGTCTTTTAGGGGTAGGAGGGAACCATGAAAAGGTAAACACCAAAGGGCAAGGACTCATGTATGCCTTGTACACAGTTGTATTCCCAGCTCCCGATGCAGGCCTGGCATATATACTATTCAACAAACCCCTGGATAAGTAATTGTTCTCGTATAGCATGTGGTTAGGCCATGGAGAGGGTAATTGAGGTACAAGAGTTGACAAATTTAAGTTGGGACTTTGTGATGGGAATGCTAGGGGATACCATCTCGGTGGGCTGCTGTGCCTACAAATGACCCAGAATCAGAGCTGTCTCTAGTAGGGAATCCTAAAAGGAGAACGGATTCATCTCATTGCTCTCCACGCAAAATACAATTTTAAAATACATATGCATACATACACACAGAAGCACACACACGCCCAGCACTGAACATAGAGAATAATTCAGTGAAGGGAAATCTGCTATCTTCAGGAAATTATACAAGGAGAATCTGAGCAAAGAAAAGATAAGGCTGCTGGTGTTTCAAGGAGGGATTCACAGCTTCTGAGTGCAACTGAGATAGAACTAATCTCAGGCTGGCTGGAGAATGTTACTGTGCATTACAGACAAGCTAGTCAGAAACTTGCAAATATCTGGAAGAAATAAACGATGGCCAACATCTTGGTGTTGGCCTAAATATCAGAATGCACACAGCTGTGGTCTGTGATGACTGAAAGCCCTCTGAGGTCTTGTGGGATCCTGCCCATTGGCGATCTTTGAGGCTGCTGATAATTTACAGCATGAAGGAATGTCAGGACAAAGCTTAAATTTTTGTTGTAGTTTCTGAATGTTTGCATTTAACAAGTTAATGTTTTAGCACATATACACCATATGATAACTCATTGGGAATTAACACTAGAAGTCACAGTTTGAGACCCTCTGTGAATATGAGTGGAGGGCCAACTAGACCCCCATAGTGATCCTTTGTTTCCCTAGGCCACATGGACCCTAAAATAATATCCCTCCCTATTATCCTTTTAATTTCCATAGAGCCCCAGACTTCTGTGGAAAACATGGGAATGGAGTCCCTCCCTCAGGGAGCTCCCAATCCAGAGCCATTTCCTTTTGGACTTTTTATTTTTATGTTTATTTATTTATTTTGAGAGCAAGAGAGTGAGAGTGAGAGTGAGAGTGAGAGTGAGAGTGAGAGCGAGAGCAGAAGGAAGGAAGGAAGGAAGGAAGGAAGGAAGGAAGGAAGGTAGGAAAGAAAGAAATCCCAAGCAGGCTCAGCACTGTCAGCGCAGAGTTGGATGTAGGGCTTGGTCCCACCAACTGGGAGATAACAACCATGAGATCATGATCTAAGCTGAAACCAAGAGTCAGAAGTTCAATCTACAGAACCACCCACGTGCCCTTCCTTTTGGATTTTCTTTTATGGAAATCACCCTTCCTTTTCCAGTTACCTTTGCCGAGTCTCTACTTATCATCCAGGTCTCACAAAGGCTACCATGGTGGTGGGGGAATAAATATGAAAAAAACATTAAAGACCATTACACCCTAGAATGAAGAAGCAGGTCGCTTAATAATCATGAGTCTGTACTCTTGCTTATGAGGCTTGAGAAGGACTTTTAACACAAATGCTATTTTTTGGAAATTTATCATGTGTGGTGCTAAGCTTAGTACATCACATGGATTATCACTTTCAATCTGCTTCAGAGAAACTAGACTAGGCACAATGAGAATCAGGACTGGGCTCATCCCAAATAGGTCCAGGTCCATTATATGCTTTGCTGAATGCTCAGGGACAAGTTCATGCGCATTTGTTAGACTGTAGTCCAGGCCATGTGGAAGGGAAGGGAAGGTAGCCTCATATAAAGATCATACAGGAGAGTAATGAAAGTGGCTTCCAGGAAAACATATGTAACCCTCTCAGCCCAAAACAGAAAACAGTTGGTCTTTTCTAGCTGTTCTCAGGAAGGAGAACCCACTTCCCCATTGGGTGGTTTCTTGCTAAACAAAACCTGCAAAGGCCAGCTCAGTTTGGACCTGGAAGGCCATGTTTCGTGCAGAATGACACAACAAAGACTTGGTTGCAGACTGAATACTTGTGAGACCACGTGTGAAACAGCTGATCCTGCTGTGCCTCTGTTTCCTCACGTGCGAAATGGGAGCAGTGAGTCCGAACTCCAGGCTTGCTGGGATGATCATGTGGAATAAAGCATGCAGAGACGTAAGCATGGCAGCCAGCACACGGTAAACCCTCGGTTGTTATCATATTGTCATTTTCAATATGGTCTTTGCTTATTTGCTATAGTCTTTTTGCTTTCGCTAAAATTTTAAGCAATACCAACAGCCTCAGCTGCAGCCAGGGTGGGCCTAGATTTAGAATAAGGTGGATTCTTTTCCTGGTGTGATTTGAAAAGTAGGACCATTCCATACAATGCTTTGAAGTCCATGGCAAGGTGTGATAGAGAATCCTGGCATCATGCTCACGTATTGTCACCAGTGGGAACAAGAAGAGCCATGTGGGGTGAACAAAGTACACATTTTTTCCCTGAGAGTTATAAGTAAGGGGATCAGGAAAGTCGAACACTAATTCAACTGGAAGGCACAAATAGAGACAATAAGGTGCTCCACAAACACACAATGTGAGAAAAGTGTGTTCTCTAAGAGTCCAGGGCAATAACCATCTGGTGTGTCAACTTCATTCTCTTTGAACTCTTCTCATCCCCTTTCCTGAACCATATTCCCTCCCTTCAGAGCAGGATCCTGCCTTATTTACGTTTACATCCCTCTTAAGGACTGGCGATTGTTTTTTGCTTAGGAAATGTATGCTGAATGAATGCTCTGAAGCTCTATAGAAAATCAGCATACTAGAAGTGAGGCAATAAGCAAGTGAGCCAGGAAACTGGCTGGGACACGGGGTCTCCTGGATAGCACCTTGTTTGGGAACTGGTATGGACACACAGGACCTGCATAAGAGTAACCCTTTGTTCAGTGAGAAAGATTCCCAGGGATGAGGCAGAGGCAGATGGAGACAGCTCCCCATACAGTCTGTGCTCTCCACAGACCCCACATCTTGGTAGATCTGAGGTTTAGCAGATGGTGTTTTTGCATTAATTGTCTAAATTACCATCTATAAGATCCTCTGTTTTCTAAAAACTGGTTGCCGTAAGGCTTTCAGATTTTAATTTAACTTAAATGTTTGTGTGTGTTGGTAGTGTACCTATGTTGCAGACTGGCCATCCCAGAGGGGATGCACAGGAGATCCTGGGAAGAAGGTCAGTTGGCAACAGAACCTGGCCCACAAGACAAGACTATGGCCCTTGTTCTCTTTGCAATGCCCACCAAACAAGTGTGGGAAGGGTGTCTTAGTATCGCCCAAGAAGAGATTGTTTGCCATGGTGGCTGTCTGTGGTTATGCTGGCATTAATGTCAGAAGAAAGACGAACTCTGGAGCTACCATAAAGGTAGTCCCAGAGATGATCCTCCAGCCTTTGAAAGGCACTAGAAAGCTTTGTGTCACATTCAACACAACTTCCACACCAGCTCGTGTTGTCTATTTCATTGATTTTATTCACAACTTTTTTCTCTCCAATCTCTTTCTTTAAAAAAGAAAAAAAAAAGGAAGAAAAGAAAAAATATCCAATAGTCCTTGTTTTACCAGCAAGAAATGAGGCTGCAGAGCACTTCAGACAGCCAGTAGCTGTTTTCTATAAGCTTTGGCTGAGAGCTTCTAAGGGACTCCAGAAAAGGAAAGGAAAGCACAGGGACGGAGGGGAAGAGGAAGGGAAAGGGGGAGACAGTAGAGAAACAAAGGGAGGGAAGAAGGGAGAAAAGACAGAGAGGAGAATGCAGACAGCCATAGCTTATGACTGAGGCTGGAGGTGTGGGCAGATAGGAGACCAAAGGAGTAGCAACGACAGGAGGGCACTGTATGAAGAGCTTGTATGAATTTGGAAAGGAGAGAGACAGAGAGACAGAGAGACAGAGAGAGAGAGTTATCTTTGATCCATTCCTAAGAGTGAGACAGAAAACATCAAAGCAAAATAAGTCTCCTGCACTTGCCTTGCTGTGAATAGGGAGCATTCATTAGGGAGCAGCTCAGCAACCCTGCCCCAAGCATGGCCGTCTGGCTGCAGCAGCCACAGATCCAGCTTGCTCAGCCTCCCAGAACACAGCACGTGCAAGGCTTGAGAAAACAGATTCTGGAGGCTGCCACTCCTATGTGGGGTTAATTCACTGATGTGGAAGGAATCTCTGTCCAGGGCAGTTGCTGCTAAATACCAGCTTCCCTTGCAAGATTCAGAGAAAGGGGGTGGCATCTTGTCTCTCAACACTATGAGTCCGTCACAGCGAGATACGGCTAAATAACAGCCCAGGAGGAAGATACTTGATCTCCTCAAACTCTTCTTTTCAATCTCTAAAATAAGGTGTTTTTTTGAGGTAGAGGGGCAGTGGGGATTTCTTTACCTTTTAAAAGCCTCCAGCTCAGCTGGTAGACTTTTATAAAAAGTAAAATTTGCTTTTATTAAAGGCAACAGATCTGCTAATCTGAGCACCACAGACATAACTGAGATTCATTTTCCCTGGTTGTCCCCAAAACTGTACAGACTTCTGGCTCCCATGGACACGGGAAGTTATATGGTGAGATCATGTTTACTGAGCTACCTCTCCTTAAACAGAACTGCTCACCTGGACAGAGTTGGGGGACATGAGTCCTCCCAAAGTAAAGACACACAGGAATGTCCTCCTTCCCAGCAAGGCCCTCACAAAAGAAGCTAGACACGTCATCAGCACAGAGAGATGAGCTTCCTTTTCTTTATAGCGACTCATGTGTGTCATAGTCAGTAAAAACGGCAATGCAGCAAAGAACACAGATGAAAAGAAACATCCTGGAGAATTCTTCTGTTTCTTTTTTTTAAAATATTGTCTCTGTTGACTTGAAGTGGTGTAGAAACAGTTCCATATGCTGTGTTTCTTTTTTTCCCTTGCATCTTATAGTTTAAACATAGATCTACTACCGGATACAACTTCTGTTAACAATATGGCGTACTGGGTTAGCAAAGGAACCATTCTTTTCTTACATGCTCTGGAACGGGGAAAGCTGCCAGCCATCTTGAGTTCCCTGCTCACATGTAATTATGGGAAGTATTATGCTCTTAAGTTCTTTGCTACTTCTTTTCTGTGACACAAACTAAAATGACATACTCATTTCTCTAGGTTCTTGCCTGGTTTGGACCAAATTAAGTCCCAGAAACTGTTCATCTTAGCAAGCCTGTCTCTTTTATTTTATATAGTATGTTTGTCTGTATTTCACGTTGCTTTGTGTGGACGTTACTACCAGTGCTTCTTCACTAATTTTCTTTTTCTTAAAAAATCATTTTCATGTCTACAGATGAACTTATTCCTATATTTGTGCAGTAAATATCAAAACACACATGAGATTATAAGCCCTTTTGACCACCCTGGCCTACTTCTGGCCCCCTTCTTAGAGATAATAGTACTACCAGATTGGCTCACATTTTTCCAGATATTTTTCTGTATATTTTCACAGATCTATGTACACAGTCATATGTCTTGTTTTTGTTGCTACTATTCTTAGATAAATGGAATCATGCCAAAAAATGGGTCCTTCATGATTTATTTACCCATTCCTCTACTGAGTGATATATATATGTGTGTGTGTGTGTGTGTGTGTGTGTGTGTGTGTGTATACACTTTGCCTGTTAAGTCACTAAAAACCTAGGTTCCATTTTCAACATTTATAATCAAACCAAGCTGAAGCAGTAGAAAGAATACGAAAGTGGGTTGAGTTTAATTCCAACTCTGTCACTAATGACGATGTGGCCTTGGCCAAGTCACTGTCTCTTTGGGCCAGCATCTCCTGACCTGTTGGGGAGATGGGCAAGTGCAGTGATAAGTTTGTTCAGACCACAGTCCTCTAGTACTAAGGTCAGGCTTTTCACACTGCAGTATGAGTGATTTAATTCAATAGATACATTTAATGCCAAATATGTGCCATTATTTTCTGTTATCCAATTGCCTCTATACTTAGAATTATGCAAGTTTCATTGGAATCATTGGTACCACCATATTCCAACTCAGAGGTCACTGGTAGATTATTGAACCTACACATGTATTTTCTCTGAGTCATGCAAAAGTTTTGTTTTAATTGAATTAGTTATCAGTGTTTTAATATCAGGAAACTTCATAGAAAAATATAGTCTTATTACTTGTCTTAGAAGAAAACAATTTTTGGCAAAATTTTCATCCTTTAGAAAGATCCCAGTGCTGCCCCCAGACAATGGGGAAAGCACAAAAAGGCAAGAAGCAGGAACAGTTTACAGTGGTTCAGGTAGATCGGAATGAGGGCAATCCCCCCCTAAATCTTCCTCAGAATTCCTACTCCTCCTTTCCTACTTGTTTTTTCCCCTATCACCTACACATGCCATCTGATATGTTTTACCTTTTCCTTATTTCATTTAGTGTCTATCTCCCCTATTCCAATGTTAGCTCCACAAGAGTGAAGATTTTTGTCCATTTTATTTATTTCTCTGTCTCAACACTAAGAATGCCAAGTACATAGTAGACACTCAAAAAATACTTACTGAATTGATGGGACATGATGGATGGATGGATGGATAAATGGAAGGAAGGAAGAGTGGAAGGAAGGAAGGAAGGAAGGAAGGAAGGAAGGAAGGAAGGAAGGAAAGAAGGCAGGCAGGAAAAGGGATGGAATTAGTTGGTACAGGTAATCTGATGGGCATAGTTACATGGAGAAGTTCCTCTGTTCTTGAAGAGAACCAGTCTAGAATTGAAGACACCCATGTATACAATTATTATAAACATATAATAACAGGTATAAGCATTATGAACAAATTATTAATGCAGGATAGAGAAGAAAGAAATAAATTTAGCTAGAGTATGTAAAGGTCTTAGAATAGGTCCAGAGAAAAATGAGTAGAATTTTTCTAGCTAGAGAAAAGAAGGATGTTCCAAGCACACGACTGTCCATGTACACAGGCACAGAAGCATAAGTGTACACGAAGGCTCAGAGGGTAGCACATAAAACCTAGTGGACTAAGAGTGGCATGTATGGATCAGAAGGCTGGACAAGAGCTGAGAAAGTGGGTTAGGACAATATAATGAATAAAACTCTATTAGCCACGCTAATACTTTTTAATTTTATACAGTTTGTCAGTGTTTCTCAGGGTACAATCCATGGCCAACAAGCTTCTCAGAATCATCCAGGATAATTGTTCAAGCGTCGATTCCTAGGCAACCTTGAATAACCTAATGGGTCTTCAGCAATGCTACTCAGATTTTTTTTTTCATAAATGTGTTCTTCATGTGGTTCTTATACCTACTAACATCTGAGAGGCATGAATTTAGAAGCTATCCATTCTCAAACATGTCTGTTCACTTGAATTACCTGAGGGACTTTAATAATAAGATCACGCCCAAGCCTCAGTCCATTACTGGTGATTCTGATCCATAGCCCATAAAGCCTAAAATATTTGCCACTGGTCCTTTACAAATGTTTGCATATCTCTGCTTTAGAGTGCTTACTGGCGATATAAAGAAGGGGAAAGGGAGCCAAATTAGAATGGTGAGGGAGGTTTGAACCAGGGAAAGAGAAAAGAGTAAGGTGAGAGACCTTGACGTATCCATAGACTTTTCTGACTGACTGAGTATATGAAATAAGAGAATGATAAAAGCCATCAGTTTCATATTTTCAACTTGAAGACTTGGGTGAATGCCACTAACCAAGATAAGGCTCATGAAAGAAAAAGTGAATAGGACCTTCCATGAAAGGAATGTGAGTAGGACCAAGTTACAGACTTTCTGGACTCAAAGTGCAGATAAAAATGCCCAGGTAGCAACTGGGGATATGAATCTAATATTCAGGAGAGAGGTAGGGCTGGGGATACAGACTTAGGGACTACCATCTTAGGGATGGGAGAAGTCAGGGAGTAGACCAGACCAGACCACACATGGAGGCATGAGCCCAAGAAGTAATCAAAAGGGGGAGAGAAAATAAAACTAAATAATATTTGTGGGACAGAGCTACTGGTATAGGCTTTTGGGGTGGTCTTCACAGGCCTAGGAGGTATACAGAATGCTCTGGAGATTGGGCGCCTCCTGCCAGCTTCCTGTGGAGACGACCATGGAAAACACCCAACACCCATCATCTGCAAGGAGACAGCTGCAGTTTTGCCTCTTCATGTGGTTTCCTCACACCCACCCCCTGGGAAGTGCAATATGATTTTCCCACAGAGCAGATGGGATGCTAGCTGGCGTCGCCCCTGCCTTGCAGAGTTCCTCCTTGGTTCAGCAATGACAGAGCCTGGTAGTGCAAACAAGGCTGGCTCACCGGTGCCTGGCACCCAAGCAACCACTGAGCATGCCCTGCTGATGCTCTGCCATGCACCAACTAACAAAGCATTTAGTGCCAAGATCAGAACAATTCTTAGAGAATTTCCCTCCATATATCTGGAGAGAGAGAAAGAAAAGGAGCAAGGGAGAAGACCAGGAGGAAGAGGGAAGAAATGAAGGAAGGAGGGAGTTAAAGAAGGAAGGGAAGAAAAGATAAGAAAAGAAGAGCAGTGTAGACACTGAGCCAGGGGACCTCCCACTAGTTAACTGACCTGCTGTGGAGCCTTGAGAGCTACTGTGTATATTGAAGGTAGCAGCATGTGTGAGGTGTCTAGTGCAACACCTGATACACTGAACACCAATTACCTATCTGTTATAATCATATTTTGAATATCCAGGGAAAGTAGGTCAGCCTCTAAATTGATAGACCCTTTGATAACTTACGCACAGTCATGCAGCAAAATCCATGTGAGAAAGGTTGGGGAAATTCCATATTATACTACATCCTTTCTGCAATCTTAGTGGCAATTGTGTTTAGCTTGGGTGCAATTTGACACTTAAAAAGAAGTACCTTGAAGAGGGAGAAGGGAGCCCTCCCTTCTCTTAGGGAGATACAGCAAGTACAACCCTACTTGAAGGTTCAATGTGTTACAGCAGTACATTGAAAGTACTTTAAATGTTCACTGCCAGTTTCCAGCTTCCAAGATTTCTCTGCCCCCTCTTTCCCTTCTTTCAACCAATCCCTCCTTTATCCCTCCATCCATTCCTCCTTCTCCCTGCAGTGGTGGACTAATTTTTGAGGGGCATCTTCCTAAGCCTTTGCATATTTCTCCTGCTGGGAAGTTTTGCTGTTGGGATTTTCCAGCTGGTTCTGCAAAGGGGCTTTCAAAGAACTTTTGAAATCTGCAGTGCTGTGTATGTTTTGATAAAACGAAGGAAGGTTTTATTTGTTTGGTTGGGTTTGCTGTTTGAAGGGTTGCAGCCTCCCCTGGGACCTCCTACTATCTTCTGGCTAGTGCTTTTAGAGAATTCCTTCCTGCTGACTTGCAGAGGGTTGGATTCTTTTTCAATAGTGCATATGCTGCTGTATTGTCTGTTTGCTTAACTTCATATTTCTTCCCTTGATGGATTTTCTATGGAGATTATCCCTACTTGTTTGATCTTTAATTTCAGATCTTGTCATATTCTTTTCAAGTGTGTTTTTTTAATGGATGTTTCTTTGGTCAGAACAAGTTTCCATGGGCCTCAGCAAGTGTTAATGGCACTTTCATTTATTATCATAGACAACATCAGTTTCTAGGGGGCAAGTGAGTTCTGTGATGGTTCAGAGAAGAAATAAATTGTCTTACAACTTTGGCAATTTTATTTCACACCTGTGGCCTCAGAAGAGGAGAGAATCTGAGAACACTGGCCATATCTGTCCATGAAGATTTCTCCATTATTACTCGACTCCCCAGCCTGGAGTACTGAACACTCAGAAAAGTACTCAGCTTTACTCATCTAACTCAATGGACTTGCAGAAGAATAAAATGATGTCTAAGAAACACAGCTTAAGAATCAGGCTTTGAAAGAAGGCCTCAGTTTATCTTATGTATCAGTGAGTTTTGTTCTAGACAGGACTCATGGCTCCCATGGGGGCTTTTGGTGAAGGGGCACAAGTTAATCGACTGAGGCTCTGTGGGTCCCAGAAAACCTCCTTCCCAATCTGCTTTGGGGCAGCCTTGGAAAGCACCCCCCAACAGAGCTGGCAGTCTGAATTCATAAAGTGACTGCATCCCAAAACAAGAGATTTCAATATTCTTTGCTGACTTTTTAGTGACCGTTTCCATGGCAATTTTACATCCATCCAACCAACCTTCCATCCATCCATCTCTCTATCTGTCATTAGTATAATGTCCCTAAGGCTGCTTTCTTGCTAAAAACAAGGAATCTTGACAGCTGAAACTCATTTCACTATCCTGCCACAGCTCTGAGTCTCCTCCAAAACATGGATCTTTTTGCTATCTTCATTTTCATTCGTTAGTACAATTCTATATCCAGAGTAAATGGGAGGGTATGCACATCTTACTCAATTCTCTTCTGTTCTGATCACTCTACTCTCAAATAGTGATATAGGTTCCTTTTTTAGCAATCTTATTCCCCTTAACCTTTTCTGTTTTTCCATCCCATTTATCACCTTCTGGCTTTACTTGTACTGTACCCATTTATTATGCTTATGGCTTATTGCCTATGTCTAGAATATAAACTCCATGAAGGTAGGCATCTCTGTCTTGCATGGCCCCTGTTCTCCAGTTGCTAGTAGTGCCCTGACCCCACAATGTAACAATTAAAAACATCCCTGCCCATTTCCAAATTCCTCATATGGCTCTATTAAGGCTTTGCTTGATAACTACTGCAAGTTTTGTTTGTTGGTTTTTGTTTTTTGTCTTTTTTTAAAAACTGAATTTCCATGTAGCCAATAATCGGTCTACTTTATGGTGTCTTAGGGGCCCTCTCAAGGATGATACACTTTCCTTCTTATATGCCTCATTCAACAGATTTCAAAATCCTTTCACACAATTAAAGACATTGATGTTTTATGGTAAATCTCAGCTGTCAAATATGTCTTCTATGCCAGTCATTAAGAAGCCAGTAAATGAATATTTACTAAGTGCTTTTGAGTCTAATACCATGCTGTGCAATGTACATTTCAAAGCACAAATGACATCCTGTGGTCGCGTTCAGGCCACTTGAGCTCAGCCTCTGATCTAATCCTGCCCCCACATTGTAAGCTTAAGCTAGGCACTGCAGTCACAGAACAAGTTTGACTGATTTCTTTTCACTGTACTGGTCAGTTATTCAACCATGATGTACAGACTGATGAGTTAAATTGAAATAACACAGTCCAAGAGAATGACATCTAAAATCAATGATGGCAAAAATAACAGACATTTCTATGACAGAATATCAACAAATAATTACTGATTGTCTACTGGATACAAAGTACTGTGCCACAGGACAACTTAAGGTATGGTTAACATGGCATCAAATGTCATTCTGCTGGGGGTGGTGGTGAGAATGTACTATGTGCACAGATATTACTACTCACCTAAGTGTTGATAATGAGAGTTGTTATACTGAATACATGCACGATCTCATTTAATCACTAACATGAATATTCTAGGCAACCCTGTTCTGCAGATGAGGAAATTGAAGCCCAGAGAAGTGAAAAGGCAAGGTGTCACTCAGCTGGGAATTGGTGAGCCAGTATTTAAACTCAAGTTTGTCTGATGCCAAGGAGTGTTAACCATGATGTGACAAATTAACATTTTGGAATTGCCAGAAATGTGCAGTTTTCATCTTTTTTTTTTTTTTTGGTTGTGTAGGCACAAACACAAGGAGATAAGCAGGTAATATATAATTTTAAAGTCTGTCTTTAAAGTGATGTGTGTTGGATTGCTCTGTACCTTCCGCCCCATCTAATCTTTATCATTTTAATCCACTGGTCTCTGCAAATGTGATGTTTGATCACAAATTGCTCATCTTGAAATGAATTACAACATCTCACACTAAAGAAGCACTTAGAGGTCCACCTCTATTCTATTTCAGGAGGCTTCTATACGAATCCTTTTTGATCTTTCCTAAAATTAAAATAAAACCCACACTTTGACATCACGGAATAACACAAGTGTTCAATTCTGTGAACACAGAAGAAAAGCAACGGATTATTTGGAGTTGAAGGAAAAGAAATAGCTGTTTCATTTGATTCTTCATGTTTGAACTCTACTGTCAGATTGTGATCCTTTTTTTTCTGCCTCATGTAGCTTTTTAAAAATGATCATCAAAAAAACACGAAACAAAGAAAAAGAAATAAACTACACTTTCTTGCTTCCAGGACTGAAGACATTTTCCCCTTGGCATGTAGTCTAGTAAGTAGGAAAATCTAGAATGAAAGTTATGGTGTTGCTTCAGTAACTTCTAAGAAATCGATATAATTTTGGTTTTCTGCTACAACTCTCAAAGAACATTTGATGTATCTCTTAGTCACTGACAACTTTCTTCATACTCTGAAGCAAAGCCATCCCAGCCTCAAGTGTATGTGCCTGCAGATGATAAAGAGTGATTATTTGAAGTCTGCTTTATTTATTTTTTGTTTATTTATTAATTTTAAATAGAGGGAACATGAGTTAGGGAGAGGGGCAGAGGGAGAGAATCTTAAGCAGGCTCCACACTCAGCACAGAGCCTGACAAAGAGCTCGACTCCACACCCCTGGGATCACAACCTGAGCCAAAGTCAAGATTCGGACACTCAACCAACTGAGCACCCAGGTGGCCCAAAATTTGCATCTTTAAAAAGAGAGATGCTGGGGCACCTGGGTGGCTCAGTTAGTTAAGCATCCAACTTCAGGTCAGGTCATGATCTCATGGTTTGTGGGTTCAGCCCCATGTCAGGCTCTGTGCTGACAGCTTAGAGTCTGGAGCCTGCTTTGGATTCTGTATCTCCCTCTCTCTCTGCCCCTCTCCTGTTCATGCTCTGTCTCTGTCTCTCTCTCTCTCTCAAATATAAACATTATTTTTTTTTAATTAAGAGATGCAATGTTCCCAAATAGCTACATGTGACATGTTCCCATAGATATCACCAAGCACATGCCTGAGTTTTGGGGACAAATTCCATTAAGACTTTGAACCACGATAATTAACTTACCATTAACTGAAAAATACTGTTTCAACCATGTTACATCCTTGGTTAAGATAGATTTATGGGAAAATCTCTTTCTGATACTATATGTGACTTTTTAAAAGTAAGCAGCCTGTTGAGTTTGGTGCTTTTAAGGAATAGAGGGTTACAAAATTGCCCTGTGCGTGTGTGTGTGTGTGTGTGTGTGTGTGTGTGTATAGTCATCAAGTCACCTAGCTAATAAGACAAATTTACTCAAGCAACTCATCTGGTGTTATATGAACCTGCCAAGAAAGAAAGCAAATCTTAAGTGTTTGAAAGGCTCTCTAGTTTAATCATCACAATACTTGTGAAGAAACAATCATAAAAGGATTAAAGGATGAAAAGTGGATGCAGAATTATGTTTTACAAGTGTATGGCACCCACTGGATACCAAGAAGTAGGTGGTGGTTAATTACAAAAATCACATCCAGTTGATTAAATAACATGGAACTAAACATCGATTTCAATTGTGGACAAGGATAGAAATGGGTTGAGACAATCTCTGCTTTAGCCCCTGAAAATTTATCTTTGTTCTATATGGATCCATGTGATTCTAATTTTTTTTAATGTTTATTCATTTTCGAGAGACAGAGCATGAGCAGAGAAGGGGAGAAAGGAAGACACAGAATCTGAAGCAGGCTCCAGGCCCTGAGCTGTCAGCACAGAGCCCGATGCGGGGCTCAAACTCACAAACCATGATCATGAACTGAGCTGAAGTCAGACACTCAACCGACTGAGCCACTCACATGCCCCTGGATCCATGTGGTTCTAACTAAAGGATTCATATTCACAAATCAAGATCGCAGCCAAGGGAGGTTAGATGTTTCATTTCCCTATGGTATTGCGATATTCCTGTGCCTCTTCACCCCTATATCTCTGCACCAGCAGCAGGAGGATGCTTCAATATTAGATATGTAGGAAAAAACATGCAAGACTCAGCCAAGAGAGTCCATGTCTGGTCTTAGCTGTAACACTTAGAGCACACATGATCTGATACCTTCACTATTCTTGGAAAGTGGAACTGATTAGGTGGTACCAAAGAGACACGTACTGCATGGGGGCGTATCCATATGTTCAACTGCATGTCTACGTCCTTGGCAGATAAGGGGGCCCACTCTGACCTGTCCTGACCAATGGACTCTGAGTGAAAATGCTATATTGAGGACCAAAGACTTTGAGAGCCAGCACATGAACCTCTTGTTCTTTCTTTTCCTGCCTCAGCAAGGTGGAGGCTGCTTGTCCAGATGTGAGAATTATAAGATACACAAGACCTAATTGCTTCTAAGGGAGCTGGGGAGCCCCCAGTACCTCAACACTGTTTGTGTGAGGAGGAAATCAAGTATATGTGTCACGGTACCAAAATGGAGGGAAGGTATTAGCCAGAATAGCACAATTTACCCTGATAATCTCTATCCCCTGCTAAGATCATCAAAGCACTCTGACGTGTCATAGTAGGACAAAAATGCTAACCTACACACTTTTATTTGTGTATCTACTCCATTGTAGAAATTCTAGATACCCAATTAGGTTATCCATATCCCCTGGTAGAAAGAAGGAAATTCTAGGCAAGTTTTCATTTGCAGTAAAAGCTGGGAATAAATATGACTTCCCCTGAAACATGTTCAGATACTCAGAGATATGCTTCATGCTAAGTTCATGTGTAATTTGTTCCCTGTTTAGGGGCTCGGAAATGTGCCATGTCAAACCTGTTTCCTAGATAAGTTACACTGCAATCCAAAAAGCAATCAAAGGTTGTTAAAAATCTCTGGGATTTTTCAGTGTGCAGTTTTTTTCCACAGGCATAAATTTAATCATTATAAGAAAAATACTCCAATTTCCCCATTCTCCCATATGTAAACCCTAAATGCAACACCATAATTCTGCAGATATACATTTCCTCATTATCTGTGGACCAGGCCAACCACAGCAGAGACAGCCACCCTAGCAGATCTCTGAGTGGGGCTTTATGCAAAGGAATAGCGCTGGGCCTCAAAGAGACTTACACTTAAGCACTGCAGGAGGCTCCAATCTTGCACAGCAGCCAACTTTTATAATTGGGTCATTTGTTCACTGGGTGATTTATACACAATGTGGGGTCAAGGCTGGTGCTCTCAGAACAGCGTGCCTGCCTTCCCCCAGCTGCAAAGGATGAAGCAGGATGGGGGTCCTGGCATTTATAACCTGTCCACTCACTCTGGTTCCAAAGAAATGCTGATGTGAGCCTCATTTGTATGTTATTGCCTGTGCGAGAAGCATGGGGTATGTTGCTAAGAACATGGGCTCTGTCACCAACCTACCTGAACAGAAAGACCTACCCTACCTCTTCCTCATTATGTGACCTGGCAAGCTATTAACCCCCATGAACCTTAGTTACTTCATCTGTTAAATGGGGGGTTATAATCCTACCTGTCTCATAGGGTTCTTATGAAGGTGTGCTTGAGAAGAGCTCAGAAACATGCCAGGAATAAAGAAAGCATTCAGTAATTCTTACCCCTTCGTGTTACTAAGCATTACTGCCATGGAATAACAGGGATACAGTAATGATACAATTATTACCATATTCATTATCTCTGATAATGGTGATGATGTGATGATGATGATGATGACAACAGTATTAATAACCACTTACTATGTGTTTGGCACTCTACTGAGTGCCTTATGTGGATTATCTCATCGAATCTTTAGGCAATTGTTTAGATTATTGTCTCTCTCTTTTTAATTTTGTTAATGTTTATGTATTTTTGAGACAGAGAGAGAGACCAAGCATGAGCAGGGGAGGGGCAGAGAGAGAGGGAGACACAGAATCCAAAGCAGGCTCCAGGCTCCGAGCTGTCAGCACAGAGCCTGATGTGGGGCTTGAACTCACAAACCACAAGATCATGATCTGAGCTGAAGTTGGACACCCAACCGACTGAGCCACCTAGGCACCCCTAGATTATTATCTCTTTTTTATGGATGAAGAAATGAGATTTAGAAAGATTAAGAAGCTTGCCCAAATCAAAGAAGTAAGGAAGCCAGAACAGAAGCCAGGCAGACTCAATCTAGAACGTGTGCCCTCAGTCACTACCCCATACTCCTACACTTACCCAACAAAGGCACAGGCATTAGCTGTCCTTTCAGTGACTCAGCCCCATGCTATGGGGCTGTATGTACAGAACAAAGCCACAGGTTATTTAAAATAGGTATTAAACAATTGTGAGAGACATGCACACCTACAAGGACATATCTATGCATAAATCCATAGTTACAAAAGATCTATATCTCTATCAAGCTATATAAAAGTTAATTAAATAAATTATCAGGAAGCAAGTAATCATTCCATTCTCTCAATGAATTCCCAAATAGTTTCAAATTAATGAATACATTGTACAATTTGTGGTACTTCTGTTTTTTTTTTTCATATGGAATTTAATCAACCCAAATGTATATAGATAGGTTGACCTTGTTCTGTAAACACCCCAGTCTACTGTTTTTGCAAAGACAACCTTTCCCTGAGAGTTACAATCTGTTCTTGCCACATTGATTGTATGGATCAAAGGCCTCTGCTTTATATCAGCCTGTGCCAAAACAGCCATTACCATGGATTTTGTACTCTTCCTCTTTAATGGACTAGGCATTTATGATCTGGGTAACACTTTGGAAGTCAGAATAAGATCTGAAAACTTCTTTAGGTGCAGAAGACAATGAGAAGGATAATATTCCTGTAGTTCATCAATCGAGTTTTTTCTTTTCCTATCTATTCTGCTCAATTCTATTTTGTACCCAATATAAACCTCTCTTAATCTTCGATCACCCTTATAATAAGGAGAGCTCTTGCATAGATCATTTCTTGTATACTTTCAAAGACAAAAGAGTCAGGGGTTCTATGCTGAATCTAGAACTACTGACATTTTTTCTAGATGGTAACCAGACCTGTCATGAGTGAGCCTGATTCCAGAGGAAATTCTGCCTCAGTTTCCACACATGAAATATCAGGTCCTGACCTACCAAGAAGCAACATCTGGAGTAGTGATAGATTGAGAGTAAGGCAAAGGGGCACAAACCATCTAAGAGAAAATGGTTCATAAATGGCCCCAGGGCATCCTGTCTGGATGGGCATCCAGATTTCTACCATTCTCCCTCTCTTCCTATAGGGCCTAAATCAAGACTATTCATGGACATCAACAAAGACAGCAGACCCTAGATAAAGTCCTTCCTTGAGTTCATTTAATGGATAAGGCTCACAGATCAAAGAGATTTGAGAGACTAGGAAGTACACCCAATCCTGAGAAGGGAGGAGAAAGTTTCTTGCTAGACAGGTTGCAATTCTCTCAAAATTTCCCAGGTGGGGCTGTTCTGTGCCACCCCATAGTTAGGCTGGCCCTTCTCATCCTTCAGGACTGCTGCTTAATGAAGAAAGCAACCCATACTGTGCCTCTTCAAAGGCACTCAGTGCTGGTTTGACACATTTGTTAATAGGTTCAGCTAACTCAGTGGGAGACCCAGTAGGTGGGTGGTGGCTGGCAAGGACATCAGATGTGATAGTGCCCAGCAAACCCTCTTTGGTTCTGTCTTCCTTCTCTAGTGTCATTGCTACAGGGCAGCTGACCCCTGCACATGCCAGATAAGCTTTGCCCTAAGGTTTTCCTCCTGCGTCAGAGTGTGAAGCATGTCCTCTTTAGAAGTGCCATTGGAAATTCCATTATTATGGACTGAAGAGGCTGGAGACTGCTGTACCAGTGTGGCAGCTCAAGTCCAAATTTGTGAGAGTGACTGGGTTCAGGCAGTTAACAGGTGCAGGAACTTCCTACCAGGGAGAAAGAAGCCTGCCATGCACCTTAGTCACAGACCCAGCAGGAAGCCACGTTCAAGAGAAAAGCAGGGACTGGGCTGGGTGGAGAGGCCTGGGTGTGATGCCATGCCTGAGAAGCCTGAGTGATCAGTGAATGAGGCCCCTGCAGGAGCTGGACAGGCCCTGCTCCTAATTAAGATGCTCCCTTCCTTCCAAATGGTCGGTTTTGACTCATTGCAGGGCTATTTCTGGTTCCCAACTCACAAAATGTCTATGTTATCGTTTCCTAAATTATATTCCACACAACACTTGTGCTTGGAGAAATACAAGCTAATTTTCTGTGGAGAAAGGAAAAAAGTTATGCTTCTCAAATTTGCTTAGGAAACACTGCTATTCGGCAGACTCCTCCTGGCAATTCTTAGGGCACATTATCCCACTAAAATGTACCTGAGGAGTCCTGGAGTGTAGAAGCCTGATTAATTTTAAGTCACTACTTCACAAACCAATATATATTTTCAGGATCTCTTTTATAGATGTCCCCTGGATTACTATTTGAGCAACGGTGGCTTACAAAACATGCAAAAGTTGACAGAATTCGTTTTCTGTATCAAACCTTGCCAAAGGTCTTTCTAGCACTGGTTTACTTTCTATGGGAGGTAATGTAGCATTGTGGTCAAGGGAATGGATTTGGGGCCAAACGGCCTGAGTTCGAATGTTGCCCCCAATATCCATTAGCTATGACATCATGGGCAATTTCCTGAACATCTCACCCTCTCTGTACCCAGTTTTCTCCAGTGTAAAATGGGGATACTCACAGTATCTTCTCCAGACAACTGCAGGCAGGTTAAGTCTGGTAGCATGTGTAAAGTGTTTAGACTGTGCCTGGAACCCAGTAAGCACAAGGTCAACGTTCACTGGCATCACTCATTACCACCATGTCCACCCATTGTTCCAGATTTGAATTCTGGAAGTTGCTTTGTCTCTAGCTTCTTTACCCAACTCTAAAGCCATTCCTTAGCCCTGTCCTGCCCCTGCCTTTGAAAAGCACCCCACTAGGGGCATCTGGGTGGCTCAGTCGTTAAGCCTCTGACTTTGGCTCTGGTCATGATCTCGTGGTTTGTGGGTTCGAGCCCTGCATCAGACTCTATGCTGACAGCTCAGAGCCTGGAGCCTGCTTTGGATTCTGTGTCTCCCTCTCTCTCTGCCCCTCCCCTGCTCTCTCTCTCTCTCTCTCTCTAAAATAAATAACATTAGAAGGCTCCCTGTATCTCCAGCCCTCCTAGCCAGCCCACATCCTTCTCACTCCATGCCGGGATTTTACAGCTTCCCCCAGCTGGGTCCACTGGCTTAGGTCTCACCCTCCATATGCATCTCCTGCTTTCCAAGGCCACACAAGTTGCCTCAAACCCTCTTCTTGACCCCACCCTACTTATGACTCTACAGTGCTTCCACCCTTGCTGTCTCTCTGGCAGAGCTCAAAGTTACCTTGGATTGCAAGCCCCTCACAAACCAGCCCAAACCTACTTTTCAAACCTCATGCACCCTTTTATGCCCAGTCTTTACTCCTGTGTTTTTCCCCACTGCAATGTCCCTATTAGTCCCTACGTGGACTTAAATTGCAGGTAGATTCCAAGGCGCAGCTCAGTTCCTGCATGGACATCAAGGCCTTCCCCAGTCATGCCAGTCTGCTCTGGTGCAGGGCACTAGTGCATGCACTAGGGCAGGGAGCTGGGGTTTAGGCCCAGAGGCCTGATTCACCTCCCAGCTTCAACATATGCACCCAGGAAGATGTTTGCATGAACTGTACAGCCTTTCCACATCTCAGTTTCCCTACTTGTAAAATGGAGATTAATTCTGTTCTCTCCACAATATCATTAGGAGGTTTAAATAAAAACACCTGTATAGGTTCCAATATGTTCCCAGAGTTGTCCTGTCTACTTTTGGAGGAGGCTTCAATTTGGTGACAGTGCCTTAGAAGGCAGGGGTAGGGAACAGAACGGAGGCCAGAACTGAGACCTTCAGCCCCAGTCTCTAGGCTTCATCCAGAGCTATGTAACCTTGATCAGTCTACCTTACACATTTAGGATGGGAGTAAGCTTTAATTATTTAAAAAACAAAAGGTCTGGAATAGTCCAGAGAAGAAAGAAGAAAACCATTGCCCTATGTGATATCTCATCATTAGCAGTCCACACACACCACGATGGCTGTGACAACGTCCGGCTCCCTGGGTGTTCTGTGTGCACCAAAGGAGCACAGCTCTACTGTTCCCTAATTATTCATTTTCCCCAGTAAGTACTTAAACTTGTCAGTGACGAAGCACCGCCTTGCTTCCTACCAACATCTCTGGAGAGCACCCGTTTACAAGGTTAAGCCCACCAAGATGCTCCTTTCCACTTGCCTGTGCACATAGTGAGGCCTCCTTATCTCCTGCCCCGTCTTCTGGGAAGATCTACTTCAGCCCCAGCTCCATTATCTCTCTCTCCTCACACCAGATGCCAGCCGGAGAATAGCCTCTGAGATCTATGTTTCCTTAGAAGGATTCAGAGGATCATAGATATTAAAGATGAAGGAGGAAAAAAATCTATCAGGACATCTTGTCCTCTCCTTGTGCAAAATGGTTCCGGCCTGAACATTTTCTAAATATTTGTCAGGCCTGGTATTAAAGGCTTGAAGTGACAAGGCCCCTCAGGGGAGAAGTCGGCATTAAACCTCACTCTTAAAGATGATTTCTTTTACTGAGTTTTTCAGCGTCATGTTTCACCACCAGATCTCACTTCTCACTTTTAGTTAAAGCCCTTAGTACACAGGTTGCGGTGAGTGGGGACTATAGACGGGCCACAGGAAGGGTCAACAGAGGGCAGAGCTGTCACTCAGCAGGCTATGTGCCCTTTTGGCTCTTGGTAATTAAAAAGGAAGGCCAATGTGAAATCCTGATTTCCAGCTTAACTTGTATCTTGAAGAAAAGACACCACCTTCATCTTGCAGATTTCCACTTCCCATCCAGAGAGCCAAAATGCAATCTTGTCATTAGGAGATAAAGTCTTAGGTCTATGTCCCTACTGAACTGACCGACCTAGCTGCCAACAGGGTCCTTTAAGAGGGGCAAATCTTCCCACGTCCAGCAGGTTGCTTCCTTATAGGAATGAGTCCTCCGTGTGACCAGATATTCTACTTTTTAAACAGAAAAACCAGAAATCATGAAATCTCCTAATTTGTAAATGTTGGCAACTGACTGCTTTCCTGGACAGCCTGCATCTCCTAACTGACAGGGTTAAAAATCAACCACTATCTCTTCAGCATATATGTGGGAGATCCCACGCTGTTTACTGATAAGTTTATGTGTAGAAATTTTGCCTGATGATTTTCTTGAGGGCAGGGACTATGTCTGATACTGCTTGATTCTAAGTGCCTAAGATACACAGATGTTTAATTCTGTCGTCTTCTGCAAGGCAATGTCCCCAGAGCATCCGTTCATAAAAATAGCCAAACTCTCAGGGAATGGTTAAAACTGTTGTGAGGCTAGACCACTGGGTTTATAGCCCTGCCTTACTACCTGATAGCTCTGGGACCTTGAAAAACTTCATAGAGCCTCAGTTTTCTCATCTGTAAATGGGATAACAGCTTTGACTTCATAGAGTGGTTGTAAGATTTAAATGAGACATTGGGGTAAAAAAAAAATCACTTAGCACATAAAATAACAGCTCAATGAACATCATTTGGTAGCCGCTTCACATTCCCATTATATCAAAATACCCAGAAGCCAAGAGTGCCCTCACTTCGTGACTATGTATTGCAGTTTCACAGGCCTAATTGTATTCACCTATGGATTTTGGATTTTTCTATGAAGATCAAATTGGCTTGCTACATTCTTGGCAGAGTCCATAGCCCTCTTGATGGTTGACTACGATATGAATAAAAAAAAGGTCAGATAATCTTGTCATTCAGAAAGATCACAGTTTCATGCTAAACTAGGTCTGTGTGGGGGTGGGGTGGGGACAGGAAGACACACACATATTGTGGTAGACACATACATGCACTGTCCAAATTCCCCTTCAAGAAAGGACTTACTGTCCAACTGTGAGGCAGGTAGCCTGCAAACAGTGTCCAGCCACCAGCTACTTCAAACGGGCCCCAGCAACAGAGAACTGCTCCCCTAGAGGTCACACCCTTCCTGGGCAGTCAGCATTTCCTGAGTAAGGCAGACATGTAAGGGCACTGTCATTTCCACTCACTACAGAACAGCGTTGATGGATGGTATTTACGCCAGAGCCTGTCTTGGGTTGGGTGATATTTTGCAAGGCCTGCCTTACAGTCCCAACTCTCTTGTGTCCTGTTCTGTGTCCACCACTTCCTTTTACAGGCGCTGATGCCTAGTAAACATCCTGCACCCCAGACTCCATCCCAGTGCTGCTTCCGCAACCCAGCCTGCCACACGCATGAGCACACATGCACACCTAGTCCTAAAGCCCCAACAAACCTTTAATAAATAGGAAGCAGGCAAGGTTGCTCATTAGGATGATGACCAACTTTGTACTGATATCTAAAGGTTTTATAGTCAGAGGCATCCACAATGTTGGCAAAGATGATCAATTATACCTTACTACATCTCTATGTATAGAGAGGGGACACCAAAAAGATAAAATGACAACACAGTCTCTCAGCAGGTTTCTGGATCTTTGAGTTGTTTCAGTAATGTCTGCGTCTTCTAAAATAATATTGGAGTTCTGAGAAATTATTAAAAATAAAAATAACAAGTAACTCCTTTGTGTTAACACTCAATAATTTTCTCTCCCCGAAATACTCATGTTTAAGAGTGTATTAGAGAAATAAGGTAATGAAATGGAAAGATGAGCTTATGTGAAGGCGCTTGGCTGTGTTATTATGCACAAATGATGCCATACAACCTGCTACCATTTAGAAGGGGGCCTCTGCAGTGTGGTACCTTATACATAGCACTGAAAAGCTCTACCAGAAAAAAAAATAGTAGTTCCAAGATCATTCCTTATATTTCCAGGAACAATAAAATACTTGGGGACAAAGATAGTATTTCAGAGTTCTTGTCCCGCATCCTTCACCTGGAGTATTTAGCTGTATCTGTCATTCTTCGTTGCCTTTATATTCCTCTTTGCTCAAATATCACCTGATCTCAAATGGAATAAATTCTGTTATCATGCAAATTCTATGTAGGACACACTCTCATATATGAAAGTCAGATTCATATCCTTTCATAGGCAAATTCCATTGAAGCTAATATGTATAGTTGTTAAGAAATAAGATTCTCCCATTGTAAAATGCATACAGAAAAGATGAAATCATGGTGCATGTGGCGTGAGCTGTGACCAAGCTATAATCCAACTGAGGCACAATATTGAAACATCAATCGGCCTCCAACTCACAAATAATATGAAGACATGCAAAGGAGCAGGCTGCTGGGAATTTGTTCCTTAAGCTTTCCAACAGCATGTACCTGAGGGCCTGGGGAAAGGACGAAAGAAGAGATGCATGTTCACTAGAAAGGAGCTAGCTGTATTCCAATCCAGAGCAAAATGTCTAAGACTCTGTAGTTCTCTAAAAGAAAGACTAGCATTGTTTTCAGAAATACACATGGATTGCTCTGAAGTGATCACATATATTATATATGTAGTTCAAAGACTATACATTATTTCTGCAGCGAAGAAAAAAGAAAGCCTAGGTCAATTGTGGACAGAGTTCAGCAATATTATAAGAAGACATACTAAGCACACAGAAGCTACCTTTGACTTTAGTTCATTAAAATAAATTATACATACACAACTGTATGTATGCACAACCTTAAAGCCAAGCCATGCTTTTTTTCCCCATACAATTTTAATTAGGTAGGTTTTTTCAACAGTCTTTTGAAATTATCAATTAGGACCAAATGCTAACATGAAATTTTCCACAGGCTGGCAGATAATTCAATAATATTAGAAAGGTGAAGCTCTATTCCCTGGAAGGGAGAGGCCCTAACACAAAACATTCATTATTTCCATGTAAATTGCAGAAGTAAAGATGCTGGATTTCTCATCTGAGCAGAAGGAAACTGTCACTTTTCATTATCAGTGCAAAAATATTGTAATTTGCAAAATTCCCTAGCAAATTTTGATTTGACAACTCAACCTCTTTGTCAATGTCTACCTTAATTTATAATTTGCAACTTCTTAAGTACTATGTTGGGCCAATGGCTGTGGGGGACTTTCTTTGAGGTAATGGCATCCTATATGTATTTTTATTTTCTGCTGGCACTGTCTCATTAAAATGAAACTCAGACTCAGAGTAACCCTGAAAGACCTAAGCCTTCCAATAAAAAATTTGGTATGTCTCTCCTCTTAAATAACACAGCAGTGTGAAATTTGGAGCATCACACATGGAAGTGAAGTCAAAGGCCAAGCTATCTGAGTTAATGAGCCGATACAAGCTCAGGCTCTCTAACCAGAGAGGTTAGGGATACACAGCATGGCCACCGCCAAGAAACTTTGTTTAAAATATCAATTAAAAGTGAGTCACTTCTCTGCTCAGCTCCCATGCTTACCACTCAACACCCAGACACTCGGGGCAATGACAGAAGGACTCACACACATCTGAGTAAAGGCACCTTGGAAGTGGGACCTGCTATAAGCAAGAGCCTCTCTGCATTTGTAAATGTGATGGTAAGACCACAGGAAGGGTACAGTGTAAGCAGAGGTAGAGGTGGCCATCCTGGTATACTAACCTTGATTTTATGTTCTACTCCAGTCTGGCCCCACTAGAGCTCCTCTTTGTTAGAATGACCTGGATGACCGCCAGAGGTGTTGGCTACATATAATAGCCCTCCAATCTCATTTGTTCACAAGGGGTTGGCAAACCGAAATCAGCTAAAGAAGCAGGGTCTTCTCCATCCTAGATTGAGACGAAGTTATGATACTCTGCTCAAGAATCAGAGGGTTCTTCTTGGCTCCTTGGGCAAAGTCAACCTGGCTGAGTCCAGACCATCAGCTGATGTATGTTCTCACCTGTGGAATCTCAAGTCGATGAACGTGGCCAGGGTAGAAGTGGTGGTAATTCTCACAAGCTTAAAAACTATTACAGTTCATTAATTATTAGTTAACTAAAACTTTCATAGCTCATTAGCTGCTGGTTAAATGTCAGTTAAAATGTAATATTTAATATGAACCATGAAGATTAGAAGCAGCAACTTACAGAGCATTTCTTATGTGTCAGTTCCTAAAAGAAGTGTTTTACATATATCTTTGTACTTGATCCTTATAACCTCCATGCAAGTGATGTAGTTTTAGCTCCATTTTACAAATAAGAAAGCTGAGTATGAAAGTAACTAGTTAATGAGTAATAGACCCTGGGTTCAAACCCAGTTTTGCACAATTTCAAGTCCATCTGATTATCACTTGATACATACCCAACATATGCAATGCTTAGCTGTATTCTCAGTCACCTCTACACTGTAGAGAACTTCCTTTCACCCCCAAATCACGATATTAAATGTACTTTTGTTCTCAACAGACAAGAGTGTCTTGTCCAAAACTTACAAAGTGTCACCATTAATAGTTGCCATTCCCAGTAGAATTTGCCTTGACCCCTAATGGTGCTACATTCATTGTCATGCTAGTTTTTACACGGAGGTATTATTTTTAAACTGCAAGTTTAAAGCTTCTACAAGCTTCTGACAACATGCAAATCAGACATTACTTTGGAGTTCTTTTTTAAACAAATCAGTAGGAAGATTCCAATTAAGTGACAAAGAATAGTCACACATACCTGTAGAACTGATTCTAATTTACACCTTAATCTTGTTTTAATACACACTGTGTGAGTCTTAGCTCTGACAGAGATATGATCCACCCAGTAGGGGATATTAGTTCTTTCTAAGTATTTTAATTAAAAAACTGTTATACAGAGTAGCTCCTGCAAATTGCGTATGAATGACTTAATGTATAGTGGAGTCCTGTTCTCTAGGGCATGGCTATCCAATGAGCCACATTCCATCTCCTTAAGTAAACTAGCAGGAAAGTCTTCCATGTAAGCTTTGTCTTTGAAAAAAAACAAAAAACAAAAACCAAAACACTTGAATGGTGCTTTGTTCTTGGAGTAAAGAGTAGAACAAGGGAAAGAACTTCTAAACTGAACCACCACCACCAACAGTGGCCAGCATTGATAGCACACTTACTTTGCAACAAAAATATGTTATGTCCCTTGCATGAATACCCATTTTTGAAGTATCCTCATAGGATGTTATGATCCTCATTTTACTGTTGAGGAACATGAGACTCAAAGAATGTAAATATCTCAAACTAGTCATTATAAGCCTCAGAGGAAAGATTCAAATCCAAGTTTAGTGAATTCCATAGCCCATGATTTTTATCACTGCAGGAGGATATACTTAAATTGAACCATTATATAACAAAGTGTAATCTTTGACCCATCAAAATATCTTTTAAATACTTCTAAATGTCAAATTCAAAGATTAATCTAAATTAAATATTTAATATCTCATCATGAAGGGATGGTGTTTTATTTTTTCAAGTTCATTTATTTATTTTTAGAGAGAGATAGCAAGCAGGGGAAGGACAGAAAGAGAGGGAGAGAGAGAGAATCCCAAGCAGGCACTGCACCATCAGCACAGATCCCAACTTGGGGCCTGATCTCACAAATTATGAGATAACAACCTGAGCAGAAAGCAAGAGTCAGATGCTCAACTAACTGAGCCACCCAGGTTTCCTGAAGGGATGGTGTTTTTAATTGGGGAGCAACAACTTTAAAGTTTTGTGGTATAGAATAATTTCCATGGACATATTTTTTATTTTCATCATGTTCTATTATGTGGGTGTGTGAGAGGGAAAGAAAGACAGAGAGACAGAGTGGTCACTTTCCTCTTAATGCTATTTTGGAACTTTCTGGAGATAGTTAAAATCAGCTACTTTATTTCCATAAAGTACCAAAGCGAATTACACTTATTTAGAATACAGCATTCCTATTACAAAGACTCAGTAGTTGAAAAGCAGAGTATTCATGGAATCCCTGAATCCCTGTGTTCCCTTCCTGCAATTCCACACTCTTACCACCATACAAATCCAAATAATAGGTAAAGTCATCAGAGGCTAATTAGTCCTTGAGTAAAGAAAAGACAACAGATTCCTGAAGGAAGAAAGAAAGAAAGAAAGAAAGAAAGAAAGAAAGAGAAGAGAACCCACTGATAACACATCATTTGAAACAGAGTAGAGTACATGATAATTGTGAAGTACATTAATTAGCTTTGCATCGATTGGTATCAAAAGTCATTAGCCCTGTGCTGCAAGGAAATCCCGGGAAGCCCCAGATGTGCGGAAGAAAAGGTTGTGAATGAAATCAATCTCTGTTCTTTGATATTGATGCTTTAAAGGGTCCCCACTGTATAACTTGCCCAGAAGCATTCCAGGGGGAAGAACTCATGGATTTATATCTGCCACATGTGTCACTGAGCACAAATACTCCTGATAAATAACTGAGGCTCAGTAAAGCAAACTCCTCCATTATGCTCATGCTACATGGCAAAAAAACAGGGTGAGGAAGGCAAAGAGGTCAAGTTTCCCATGTGGATTTCCCCTTGGCATCCTGCTCATCAATTAGATCATTACTCTGACTCATGAAAGTATTGGCTCATTGTCTTAGGGAATCCAGGTGCTAGTATATATTCAGCAAATCTGGTTTCCTTCTCTCCCATACTACAGAGACCTTTTGAAGAGTCTGAGCAAAAAGGGAAGGGCATAATCCATAATCTTCACAAGAATCTCATGAGTTTTATAGATGAAGAAATTGAGACCTGGGGGACAGAGTATTGTTTATCACAGGCACAAAGCTAGCAAAGAGTAGACCGGGGATTTGAAACCAGGTCCAGAAAATTCTAGAGCTCATATTACTGCCACAACAGTCCCCCTTCCTAAATAACTTTTATATTAAGTGAGCCAAGGAGGGGCCAGACTGCTCCACATTATTTAGTATTATTAATACAAGGAGACCAAGAAGCTCCTGCAGCTAGACTCTTTTTCAATAGCACTTTCCTGGAAGGGACAAATAGTCTCCGCTGGAATCCTTCCATCGACAGGGAATTCTCTACCTCACAGTACTTCAACTTGCCCTTCCATAACTCATATCCAGTACTCCCAGGCACAGCCCCTGACATAGCTTGATCAAATACTGGTTGAGCTCAGTACTTGGATCCATATAAAAACTGAAAGAGTAAATAATATCTTTACCTGTAAGGGTGCATGTGAAGACTCAATAAGTTATAACATGGGGACCGGCACAAGGTAAGTACTTGTTCAATGTGAATTATGAAAAAATTCCTGATTTTATTTAGTAAGGTTTTTTGTTTGTTTGTTTGTTTGTTTGTTTGTTTTCAGAGAGAGAGGAGCAGAGGGAGGGACACAGAATCTTAAGCAGTTTCCACACTCAATACAGAACCCAATGTGGGGCTCAATCCCATGACCCTGGGATCATGACCTGAGCCAAAATCAGAAGTCGAATGTTCAGCCGACTGAGCCATCCAGGCGTCCCATTTGGTAAGTTATTTTTAAGAAGGGAATATGTATTTATGAATGCCTCACAAAAAACAAAAGCTATCACATTAACAGTGACCTCCGTGTATCCATCTGGACTTCCCCCATTTTACCTCTTCGCCTCCTTTACCTAAGGTAATTATCATGTGGAGTTCTGGGTTCATCCTTCCTTTGCCTTATTTATATATGATTTCACTATATTATCTTAGCTCAGGTGGGCTGCTATAACAAATTACCATATACTGGGTAGCCTAAACAACAGACGTTAATTTTCCGTCAGGTCTGGGAATGCTGGAAGTCCAAGATCAGGATCTGGTATGGTGGAGTTCTTGTTAGAGCCCTCTTCCTGGTTTGTACGGTGTTGCCTTCTTGCTGTGCGTTCACAAGGCCTTTTCTAGGTTTGTGCACAGGAAACAAATGCTTTTTCTCTTGCTCACTTCCTCTTCTGACAAGGGCACTAATCCCATCAAGAGGGCACCATCCTCAAGATCACATCTAAACCTCATTATTTCCCAACAGTCTCACCTCCAAATACCATCACACTGGGGATTAGGACTTGAATATATGAATTGAGGAGGGCGTAAAAAAAAATTCACTCAGTAAGTAATATGCATCTAGAATTATTCCTAAAACGCTTTATAAGCTATTTTTAACTTTATATAAAGGATAATATCCTTATTCAATCATATGTAATCTTTGTGGGCTTATTTTTCCCCACTCATTGTTTTATTACTAAGAAATTAGAAGATACCTACAACTGAATGAAATACACATTAAAATCTGCAGGTATATTGTAAAACAGTCTCAAAATTAACAGGATAAATGTCAGTGTTAGGTACAAAACATGGACAAAAACCCCATATTTAGCAAAAGAAAAAACATAATTAATATAAGAGCAAATATTAATAAAACAGAAAACAAATATTTGCAAGAGGAGAGCAAAAATTCAAAAGTTGGTTCTTTGAAAAAATTGAAGACAGATCAACCTCTAGCAAGATTATCAAAAGAAAATGAAGAACAAGCTTTAGTGTTTTAAATGAAAAAAGGTGGACATAAATACAGCTCAAATAAGATAACAAATGGTGATTATCAACAACTGTATGTAAAAATCTTTAAAAACACTTAGATGAAGTGGTCAAGGACCTGGAAGTATTTAAGTCAACAGGATGGGCATAGGAAATAAATACCAAAAGAAGAACTATTAAAGAATCAGGGAGCGGTGATTTAAAATCTTTTTGCAAAGAAAACGCCACATAAGATGGTTGAACAGGCAAGTTTTTCCAAACTTTCAAGAAAGAGATTATTCTAATTCTAGGCAAACTTGTCACGACGATAGAAAAAAAGAGCTTATTCCCCATTGATTCTATAAGGTCAGTATAATCCTGTTACTAAGACCAGACAAAAACATTGCAAGAGAGAAAAATTATAGCCTCATTTCACTCTTAAATACAGATGCATATCCCCCTTCTTAGTAGTGTACTCAATTACAGTCCATAAGAAACTTTATTTCCAAGTAGCATGTTGACATTATAGAAGGATCACATTAGCTCACTTAAGCTCTCAAAAACTTCTATCCTCCTCTACAAAATGTTATTTCATAGTATCTGTCTAATTCTGGGATAATTAATGATTTCAATAATATAAAGCTCTTAGCTCAGTGTATGGAAGTAACAATAAGCAATAATAAGTCATAGCTACAATTTAGCAAGTGCTTAGTTACTTGCTCACAAGTAACTCACCAACAAAACTCACAAACGAAAAACAAAACAATTTTCCTTTCATACTCACAAACCTCACTAAGAGGTACTATCCCCACTTAATGAATGAAGTAATTGAGTCAAGAAGAATTTCACAACTTGCCCAAAGTTACATAATTTGCAAAAAGCCAAATTAATATAACGATCATGTGCCAACTGAACACTGGTGTAGAGTGGCTATTTCCAGTTAGAGGCAATTTTAATAGATGCTTTTGGGGGACATAGTGCTTCCTCTGAGAGGCACTCTGGTTCCTTCCATGAGGCATGGGATGTGTTCACCTTTTTGGAAAGGTAGTTTTCAGGTTGGGTTTGATTTGTGACATGTGAGATTAAATTGCAGCCTTTCTAATGGAAAGTCTTCAGAGGGCAGGAGTGAGTGATACATCGTCATTTATCCATCCCTGCGTGGGGAACCTTGAACGTTAATGAGATCAGACATGTCAT
Organism: Panthera tigris; assembly: GCF_018350195.1. Lineage (NCBI taxonomy): Eukaryota > Metazoa > Chordata > Mammalia > Carnivora > Felidae > Panthera > Panthera tigris. The sequence goes on from NC_056661.1 coordinate 27,482,519, forward strand.
GGCAGCTCCCTCCACTAGTGCCACAAATTCTAGGTCAGAAGAATTTTTTTTTTTTCATTCTGGCCTCTTCCCTGCCCACCAGGAACTCTCTTCCAGGTTCCTGGGAAATAATATTTATGATAATTAATCTTAGGCAGGGCTTATGGCTTTTTTTCCATTAAGGTTATCAAGAATGTTGCCAATAATCCATTTCATATTTTCATAGGAAAAGCTAATTTACACAAACAATGCATCTAGAAAAATGAATGAGAGTTCTCAATTGGAGACAAGGTGAGTGGCAGGAAACATGAGGCTTGTGAACTCTGCCGGCTTGAAAAATCAGTCAGGGGAAGATATAGTGTGCCATTCTATTCTTTCCCCAGAGAAGTTTACTGATCAGTTAGGCACAGAAGTTAACAAAGATTTAAGAAACAATTTGCTCTCTGAGTGCGGAAAACACCACCCCTGTCAAATATTATACAGTGACATCATTTATTACTATACTGTGCAAGGTGATTTTCCCGTATCTTAAGAGACTTTATGCTTGTGTTTGTACCACTGGTGCCTTGGAAAGGAAACCAACAAGAATGCATTTCTCACCATTTATATCCATACTGGTACTGCGAACTGTGAGTGCAAACATATTTTTCAGGAAGTTTACGATAGAAAAAGCAAGATAGTGAGAAGGGGGTTTTGAAGACATTTGGATACAGAAAGATTTCGAGCTGAACCTCCAGGTATCACCTGCTGGTCCCCTGCCCATACCATCCAGCTCTCCTACTTTTCTCTAGGGTCAGAGCTTCATGTCCAGTTGGCTCAGCTGAATATTATTAAATGATTCCTGTCTTCAACTATACTTATAGTCGTCAGCCTTGGAGAGAGGTAGGTAATACTGAGAGACTGAAGTGGGTGGATGGTGAACATTTGAAACGCTTGTTCATTCAACCCAGATGCAAATGCATTGTGAAAGATGTACGGTATGGGAGTTCCCCAAATCCATCCATCAGTGAAAAGGCATAAATGGTGATCTTCTCTTTCTTTCTCATCATACCTCCCCCTTTTCCTGCTAGTGAGAGATGATAACATCTGAGGAGGAGGGGGTGAGAGGGACTAGCATCTCATGGAGGTCAGTGGTAAAAGGCAGCATGTGCTGTGGCTGTAGATGTAGGACAGCATGGGGAGCGGGTGTACACAGAATTGGGGAGAGTGGTGTGTGCAGGATTTGAGGAAGCAGAGAAGACGGGATGGCAGGTGCAGAGGTAGTGGGCAGGGAAGGATGAACAGACTGTTTAGGAGATTGCTTATACTGAGCAAATGAGTACGTATATTGAGGACAATGAGAACCAGGTTTCTTATTGTCCGCGAGGGCATTTATTAACATGGAAAGGGAAAAAGAGTAAGATGTGAATTGGAAAGAGTTATATTTGGGGGTACCTGGGTGGCTCAGTCAGTTAAATGTCTGACTTTGGCTCAGGTCATGATTTCACAGCTCTTGAGTTCAAACTCCACGTTGGGCTCTGTGCTGACAGCTCAGAGCCCAGAGCCTGTTTCAGATTCTGTGTCTCCTTCTCTCTCTACTCTTCCCTCACTGGTGTGCACGTGCTCTCTCTCTTTTTCTCAAATAAAGAAACAATAAAAAGATTTTTTAAAAAAGGAAAGTTATATTTGAATTAATATGAACTCATGGTGGGGAGTATATGTAGACACGCATACTCATGCACACAGATATAAATGTACGTGTATACATATATGCATGTATTTCCTAGCTCTATGTGTTGGGAGGATCTAGAAGCAAATGATATCCCAGGAGCAATGAGCACACAAAGTACCTGGATCTTAGTTTCTAAAACTGCCCTCTGCTAAAAAGAGCCAGGGCTGCTTAGAGTAACAGGTGATTCCAAGGCTAGACAGGAAAGGGATAAGATGACCCTGGAACTTCTTATTTGGTACCAGAGAGTAAAGAAATGTTCAAATAATGCTGAGGAAACCTGGAAAACACCAACTTGACTAGAAGATCATGTGAAAGGATGGGTCATTATAGCATGCCTTCTGATGTGATGCACTGAGAAAAGCTCAACATTACTTCTGCAGGATTCCTGCCAAGAATGCATCCAAGAAGAAGATGTGAATCTAATTATGAAGACATTTTGGAAGATACAGGTAGAGGGTCATTCTATGGGAAAATGTGAGACAAGGAACAACTGAGAACCGGTTCCAGATCAAAGGAAACTAGGAATGATAATGCAAGTTCCTGGACAGGATCCTGGATCACCAAAGAAAACAAGTCATTGTTGAGACAGTTGACAAAATTCAAATGTGGTCTGTGGATTGGATAGTAGTGCATATCAGCACCGATTTCCCAATAGGGAGAGTGTTTGTAAAGAGAGTCCTTGTTTTAGGAAGATAAACTGAAATTTAGGTAGGGGTCATGGGGCATGATGTAAGAAGAAGAATATTTCTATTTGAGAGAGAGAGAGAAAGAAAATAAATGTATTGACATGTTCAAAGTTGGGTAATTTGGGTAAAAGGAATGTGACAGTTCTTGCCACTCTTCCATAAGTTCAAAACAGCTTCAAAATTAAAAAAAAATACTTAAAGTGCTGAGTTCTGAAGAGAAAAAAAAAACAGCATAAAAGAGGGAGGGGAGGGTTACAGGGTGTGTTGTGTGTGTGAGAAAAAAATGATTGGTAGATATTAAGAGAGAGAGAGAGAAGAGGGAGGGAAGGAGGGAGAGAGGGAGAGAGGGAGAGAGGGAGAGAGAGAGAGAGAGAGGGAGAGAGAGAGAGAGAGAGGGAGAGAAACACATGTGCAAATAATTACCACAAGGAATAGAACTAGTAGGAAAAGACGGATGTTGGAGAAAAGTGGAAAAAATTCTAATGTGGAATATAATCCTTCCATTATTCCAAGGCACTGCCAGTAACGTCCACATTATTCATCAACACCATCAGCACAGATACTGTGTGTTACCTTGTTTGATTTAATGTTAAGTGCAAGGCTGATTGGAGGACAGGGGCTGAAGGAGCACAGGGAAGCCCAGAGTGGACAGGTACATTCGGGTTTCAGATAAAAAGTGACATGAAACATATACCTAAATGCTCTAATAAATGGTAGAAAAGAATCACACTGAGCCTCCAGGGAGTGGCAGATACAGTATGAAAGGACTTCAAAGGAATGAATGAAAGAGAATATTCCAATTCCTTCAGCTCCATCTCTGGACTAGGTACTTTGTATCCATTGTCATGTTATTCCTCACAGAATGCTCAGGAGGTAGAAATTAGTTATAGGAACTGCAAGTTATAGAGATTCAATAAGAGACCAAGGTCCCCCAACTAGTAAAGAGCAGAGCCAAGATTCAAAAAGCAGTCCACAGCACCACAAATATCATTTTTATTGCACCACAGTAGGCTGCCTTCTGCCAGGGATATAGGGATGGAGCTCTGTTGAAGAAGGCTTTGTGGAGGAAGTGAGCAGACATGAGGTAGGGCCTGACAGGCTGGCAGGAAGAGAAAGATGGAATCCTCATGGTCATGAGGGAGGCTGGGTGATGGTATAGGGGCAGTGCAACTGATTTCAAAGATGTCTAAAACACAAGGTGATCCATTATTCCATGGCCAATATGGATTCAAAAATGATGGTGGTTAGAAAGACTGAGCCCTTGGTGCAGAAGACAGAGCGCTGGCAACACTTCTGTGTCCTGCTTTCACGCCCTGAAGCTTAGGATCAAAATCACCATGGACAGACTCATAGGGAACATTTAAAAAAACATTTATTTTCAGACATCATTTAAAGAAAGCAATGCCTGAAAGACTGAAAGTACAAACTTTCAAGGTGCTATTTTCAAAACTGCAGAAACTTCCAGTTTGGATACATTTTCTGAAAATTTCCCCCATCATTATTAGCACTTCTGCCAAATAATCACATCCCTAAAAATATTCCCTCCTTAATAATGCACAAATGAGGTCTCTTCACGGAGGAGGAGCAAGGCAAAGAAGGTGATGAATTGCAAATCATCCATAATTTATGCAGATATACCACTGAAAACTACATTCATTGCCTTTCCCAAATAGCACCATAAGCATTCCCTTTAAGTAAAAGAAGACTATAAATTAGACTCTAATTTATTTCTCTAATCAATGTATTTTTATGCCAAAAGTCAAATAGTAAGTAATACAGTTAGGGTAGGAATTATAAACTGGAAGAAGATGGAACATGGTATTCAGGGGAAAAGAAAGAAAGGAAAAGAAAAGACAAGAGAGGAAGAGAGAAAAAGAAAGAGAAAGAGAAGAAGAAAAGAAAAGAAAGAAAAAAAGGAAGGAAGGAAGGAAGGAAGGAAGAAAGAAAGAAATAAAGAAAGAAAGAAAGAAAAAAAGAAAGAAAGAAAAATATTTTCTGTGGCTTTAGTTCTGCTTTTAAGTGTTTTTTTTTTCCAAAGGACTTTATGATGTAACTGGTTCTAGTCATCCTGAATATGAACAAAAAAGGCCAAATTATCATGAGATGCATTTGGAGGAAAAACTGCACTTGGTGCTTCAGTGTACCTGTGAGCTGCAGATCCTATGATGAAATGAGCAGAGCTTTATCTTCCAAAGCCAGTCATAACAGTAATCAGCTTCTAAGAACAAATAGACATCCATCAGGACTATTTCTCTGACTTGTCTATGTCAAATGTCACTTTTTTTTGTAGCATCCTATTTATAGGACAGGAGATAGAGAAAAGTTCAAAGACCCTGACTCTTGTGATTACTGGTTCAGTGTTTAAATATGCATGTCTTAGGCTAGTTTATTCTAGAGAAAATCCTGATACAAGATTGTGACGGCAAGTTGATTTGGAAGGTGATTCCAGAAATTACCAGTGGGGAAGTGGAGAAGTGAAATAAGTGAAGGAATATATCCACTAAATGGGTTATTTCAGTGGGCTAGACAGACTGAATTCCACAGGAGACATTTCTCAGAGTTATTCCAACCAAAAGAGCAAGGGAAGCTGGGTATTTATCCATTAATTTCCCTTAGTTATATGTGATGACTGCTACTGTGGGGAGGTAGGATGGCAGGGAATTACCTTTGCAATTATTTTTGTACCACACACAGGCACAGTGGACACCACCAGTGGCCAGCCAGAATAACACAGTCTATAGAGATAGAAGCCAAGGGTCAATGTATAGTGGAATGATCATTGTCCAAGGGTGTATTGGCAGCATCTGGTGAAGGATCTTTTAAGGGGCAATGCCGAGGAGACTGGGTCAATACTTGATTCCAAGCCAAACACACACACACACACACACACACATACACACACACACACACACACACTCCTCAGGATAAAGTCTTAATAAGCATCAAATAGATCATCAGCTGTCCATTTTAAGACCTGCTCTGAGATGCACATGAGTGCTTAGACTATTCCAGGGTTCATCAATGTCTCAAAGACTAAGCCATCTAAATTATCTGCCCCTTGGTCTAATTATCTGCTTAAACAACCCAAACTGAAGGGGAAAGTCAAGACACTGCCATAAGAAGGAAAAATGACTGCAATGTATAGCTTATTTAGTATCATATTATCCCATGGCACCCTATATATCTCCTTCCATTAACATTCATTACATTTGTAATTATTTCTTTTTCATTATCTGTCTTCCCTGAGAGGCCATAAACTCAATGGGGCCAGAGACCATGTCTGATTATTCAGAGTTCTATTCCCTATGTCTAATAAATAGTAGAGACTTGGTCACTCACTTCTTTTGAATGCAAGAATAAATGAATGAATGAAGGTTATTGCCATCATCCATCAGGCAAAGTGAATTACATAGCTGAGGTGCTGGACCATTGCTAAATATGAGGTAACTTCTGCAAATTAGAAAAATGTGTTTTCTTATTTGGCAGATAAAGCCCTGAGCCAGGGCTCACTGTTTATCAAAAGGAATGCAGGCTGAAATTCAGCCTCTGCTTACCCATTAGTAGAATCACTGAAAGTAAAGATGACATATTGCAGAATATCCAGCTAATTCACAAAGGACCGTGGCATCAAGTATAAGTCTACAACCATTTTTTATAAATTGGGGATGTTTGTTATTGCAGCACACTTAGCTCATTCTGACTGACACCATGCAGAAAAAGCAGCTCTATATTTGGTGACCCTGGGTAGGTTAATATAACTTGCAAACTGTCTGGTCTCATGAACTTCTCTTCATACCACACCCTCATTCATGCATTATCCCCTCTTCGCATACAACAGAAACTCTAATAAGCATTGCTTATCTATGTGGGGGAGAAGACAAAGGGCTTAACCACTTCTGCCAATAGAGGCCCTTATGAAATCATGTGAAGGAGAAAAAAATTCTACATGTCTTTCATTTAGAAGGGAGTCCTAATTCTTCCATCCTTATGTAATCTCCAGAGCAATTCCTGAACCATCAAGGCCACCACTCCCCAGGGGGTCAGAGCTTCAGGCTCATAATGAGTTGTACTACTATGACTATCACTGCTAATTAATGGTTGATGTTCAGCTTAAATGGAATACGGCCCATTTCTGACTCCTACACTGTAAGTCAAATACAGTTCCCATTTCCAAATTGTGCACTTCATCTTAACAGTATAATTCTATTTTTAAAAAAAGAAAAAATTTAAATCAAGGAAGAAATGACATTTTCCAAACTGGTTGGGTTATCAAAATTAAAAGCATAGAAAAATTAATAACATGGGATTAGTATTATTATAGAAATGCATTCAATCTTATATTAAAATACAATTCTTTTAAGCCATGGCTGTCACAGTTAAATGTTAATAGTATTTAAACATAAATCCTTCTCCCCATGAAGCAAGAATCATTGTGCAGGCACGTTAGCTATTCTATTCACTTTAGAGATGCTGCCTGGTAGAGCATTTTAATGTAAGCCTTGTCAGTGTTAATCCTGATGTCTGATGCCGAGATGTGTGTTATATTACTTTACGTAACTGAAAAATGGGAAGCCTTTATGTCGGATTACAGGCTGAAATAATGACCTCGTCTCAGAAGCAGGGCCTGGGATATAACGAGGTGCCAAATGGGATTCTAGGTTGGAGCCTCTGTAAGACTTGAAAAGAGCCAGGCCTTTTGTTCAGACACATTCTCTCACTAACAGAATGCTTTTGCCCCATGCTATCTACTTAAGGCTCATTTACAAAGAAGAGTAAGCAAGAGAAACAGACATGATCCATGGAGGGATAACCAGCCAAGCTTTGGACTTGGGTAGACAATGGTGGGAATGGACCAAGCCACCCCTTCATTGCCATAACCAACAGTCTAGTGGAATGGTGTTCAAAATGTGTTCATGGAGTCTAAGGTGGTGTGCAAGAGCCTGAGGCTCAGTAGGGGCTGGGTCAGGGAGAGAGAAGGAGAGACCCCTTGGATTCAGTGCCATCTTACTGCATGCAGAGCAGTTCCTCTTGTATCTGCTGGTATGTTTTATATGGCATATATTTATATGCCAGTATTTAATGATGGCATATAAAATATGGTTCTACTCTTAAAAGAGTTCATTAATTCAACAAATATTTACTAGGCATAGACAATAAGTTCGTAAATAAATGAGATAATTTCAGATAGTGATAGATAGTATGCAGACAAAAAAATAATAATTATGGGGTAGAAAATATGTAGGATAAAGGCCATAGTCATATACGGTGAGACAGGGAAAATCTGACTGGGGGCGGGGTGGAATCTGAGTTGAGACATGAATAAGTAGAAATAGTCCATCATGTGAGATCTAGGGAAGAAATATTTCAGGCAGAGGAGTAGCCAGTACAAAGATCCCATGGCAGGAACAAGATCATGTTTCTAAGAACAGAAAGAGGGCAATGTGACACTAGTCTGTAGAGGAAAGCAAGGCATAAAAAGAAGGGATAGTTCAAGCAGGGCCTCAAAGACTCAGACAACAACTTCAGATGTCATTGTCATGTCAGGTGCATGGAAGGCAATGGAAGGCTGAGAAAAAGGGGAGTATGGCAAGATCTAAGTTCTAAAGGCTTCTGCCCAATGGGAAATAGACTTTTAGGGGTAAGAATAGAAACTGGGGGAGCAGTAAGAAGATGGTCGCAATTTTTCAGGCAAGAGAACACGAGGGCTTGGAATAAAAATGGAGAGTGAAGATAGTAAAAATTATTTGGAATTGGGGTATGTTTAATGGTAAATCTGATAGGACTTGATTTAAAATCCCTAATCACAATTTGAGAAGGGGAAGGTGGAAATATGTTACATGTAGGGAAGGAGGAGGTGGAGGATAATGTTCAGAAAGAAGACAGTAATTGTCATTTCTGTACATAGTTCTAGCTCAGTGGTGTGCCAAGTATCAGCACAGTGTTTCTGGGCTGAGACCTGATTGTTTTGCCATTGTCTTTCTTCAACTACTTCATTCTTGCTTCCCGATCTGACAAAGAACTTCTTACGACACTTCTTGGCCTCCTTTTGTGTCTAGATTACCTATTCTCTCCCTTCACTTGCAGGTGGCCATACACAGAATGATCTCTATTTTTTTACTTCCTATGACAGGTAACGGGTCCGTGAACTTCATTAGCGTGGGGACTATCTTTTTCCTGCTCAAAACCAACCCATATAAATAGCATCTAATTAGTTAAAAGACTCAACAAATTATACCATCAGAACAATGTATGGCAAAATCTGATAGCTCTAATTATCTTAATAATCAGCAGAACCACTATCAACCTAATAAGAGGATGAATCATTAATGACAGTTTATGAAGATTACCCACTTTCTCTTTGCTGTGGAGTTTGCCCTTTCCATGTTAAAATCTGGATGCACTTTCTACTTGAATCTAAAAAGGGTGATTTCTAAGAAGTTCCTGAAGCAATACAAGATCAAAACATAAGTAATAACGACATTCATTCTCAATTAATATTACAGTGAATTTATCACAGAACACATAATTAGGTTATAAATTAAATATCAAGAGAGAAGCTCCCCCCACCTTTTAAGATTTCTCATTTCCCATGCACTCAAAAATGAGAAGTATTTTCTCATTCTGATCCTAAATCTAACACTGAAATGGTGACTTTACTTCCTTTTATGCAATTTGCTTTATTTTGTGATTACCTTATCCCTCCTTTCCTCCCCCCTGTGTGATTGCTTTAATCCTTTTATCTAGAACCATAGGAACATCTATCAGCTTCACCTTTTTGGTTTGCTTCAGCTAAAGAAAACTATGTAATTCTAAACTGGTCTAAAATTTAGGACCCAATGTCATGCATTATACACTCCCTAGACCTTTGAGTTTCACTCTGGATCTACAAACAACCCCCCTCCCTCCATACCTCTACCCTAGGGTATGTCTTCAAGCATTCCAAATCATGAGGCAAACCTATATGTGGTGAGAATGCAGGGTGAGAAGACAATTTAAAGTGTGTCTACTTTAATAACTTCTTGATACAGTGAAGAAACTGACTCCAAAGAGAATGTAAGGACCAAGGTCATTCAAAGAGCTGGTGATAGCCTCAAGACTAAAATCCAACATATTTTACTGTTAATTAATGCTCTTTTAGACCCAGTGAATGAACTACTGTAGAAGCGTTTTTAAAATAACATATCTTTTTTCATTATGCTTTGCCACCATAAAGACTGAACATGGCCCTACCAAAGAGCTAATTTCAATATTAAAAAAAAATCTCAAAGAATCAAGATATGCATCAAGTGATATCTCTTCTCTCTGCACTTCAGGTCACTAAAATGCCAGTCCTCTGTACAAACATGCTTTCTGGATTCTGAAGCAGAGAGATTAATGTTCTTCCATTTCCTAGTCACAGTATAATCAGTATGAAGGAATAAGATTAGTGTTATGCCATTTCCACACACAAAAAATGTTCTCAATGTGTCTGTCAGTGTATGTGTTTCAAAAGGATAATGGGGAATGCTTAATAGAAGGTATTGCTCCTTATCTATGTATTGTGAAAAAAAAAAGTTAGCTCACACATCCCGTGATATATAGAAAGCACATATGAAAACCTGAATTATACTATCTTGCTATCAATACTGTTTGGCTAAAAGCCAGTTTATGGTCCCCCAAGTACCATATGGTTCAACAGTGCATTTCTCTGATAGTCACTCAGAACTCCAATCTTATATTACTCTTGCCTTCAAAGTAACCACCATTAGATGTAAGTTCTACTCCTCAACTCCATGGCATTTGGAAGCTCAAAGTAATTTCCTTTAGGATCTCCATCTCTTGTATCTGATTTTCTATGGGTGTTGGGTTAATTTCTTGCTCAGCTTGGGGTAGAGGAGCCTGGAGGAGGAAGTAGATGGGTTTAGCCATTTTTAGGTTTAAATTACACCAGTTCAGTGAGTCCAGATTGAAGGAGGAGGAGAAGGAGAAGAAAGAGAAAGGGAAAAAAAAACCTTTCCTACTGTTCATATATAAAATTCTAGGAAAAGAGTTTAATTGACTGTTGGGTAATATGCTCACACTTTAGACCAGTCACTGTGGCCAAGTGATGGTATACACTGATTGCATGGTCATATCCCTATTCTGTGACTGAGAGGAGAATATTTTGCCATTCATTTTTGCCTCCTGATCTGGCTGAGAACTTTGTATTTCATATCACCAATATCATGTACTGGTATGAATACCATGAATAGGAAACCACCCAAAACCAAGACACGCGAGAGAAATGGTACCCAGTGAAAATGGGCAGCTATTATCAGAAATGGTAGAAAGTTATGCCTGGAAGACAGAAATAACAGGTGTCCACTGCTGTTTCAAATGAATTTAGTAAGAAATGAAAGTCTGTATCCTCTTTATTCATGCACTTTAATTCCAAAATTTGAAGGGTTTTCTCCAACCAACACGCTCAAATAGTTCAGCTCCTTCTACCACATGAGTCAAGAAGAACAAGAGAACAAGGAATATATAAGGGTCTCTCAAGTCACTCTTTCCTGTCTAAATTCCATAACTACAACCATAGCTGATAAAACTTAGATAACACATTAAGGGAAAAAACCATTCATCAGGTTGTGCTCAATCCTGGATGCCTGCATTTTCACGTACAAGTCATTATTCCAAGCTTTCTTAAAGTACATTCTTTTTCTTTTCTTTTCTTTTTTTTTTTTTGACTGTTTCATGTAAAGTTATCAGATGAAATTTGCCTACTGTAATTTCAGGGAGTTTTTGTTGACTTTCTTCTTCCTACTCATCCTAATCTGGGTGGTTTGGAGTTTTCTTCTGGCATAAAATTAATCCTAATGATAGGTGCCATTTATTAACTACTAGTTATTATTAAAGCCTGACTATATATAGCATCATCTACATTGTCATTATTCCTCATATTAGTAGTTATTATCTTCTTCATTATATAGTTGGGGAAACTGAGCCTTAGAGAGCTCAAAGGTTTGCTCAAGGTCATGCAGCTGAGCAGTGGTGCAACATGAAGCCAGACTCTTGGTGCACTACCAAACCCTTGCTTCTAACTCTACACACTACTCCTGCCTTCTGATCTATCAAGTACTTGATCTCTTCCCATTACCGTGGAAAACACTATCCATGCATGACCTCATTTAACTCTAACTTTACACTTGAAAGAGATAGATTCACATTTCCATTTTACAGGTGAGAAAGCAGAGGCTTAAAGAAATTAATCAACAGACCTAAGTTATCTAACAATAACTTTAAAAGCCCAGATAGTTTTATATATGAATCTCTTGTTACCCTCATTTTGTTTTGTTCTGCTCAACCCAGTCATAATAAGCACTTGGGCTACAAATCATCCTACAGTAAAAAAAAAAAAGTTTTTAAAAAATAGAGTCATCTTGTAAGGACAAGGACTGTCTCCATTCTTCCTGGAGCTGGTTACTTTTGGCAGTGGGTAATGCCAGCTCAGTCATATTCAAGGAAGCTTGCCTTGACTTCTTAGGTGTTATAACGGTAGAGTGGATTTCTGAAAGTAGAGTCCACCTTAACAATGAAGGAAGAAAATGCAAGATGCAAAGGACTAATCTCTTGTTACCTTCCTGTTAAAATTCCATGTATATCTGCCAAAGAATCAGAATCAGGGGAGACTGCCCAGTTTGAGAAGATCTCATATTTCAAAAGTTCTGGGTACTATTTGAAAGGTCATTCATTTACCCTGTTTTTGCTAGAAACAGACACACACATAAGCACACATGATTCTTCCATATCAGTGCTTCTCAAGCTATCTGCAGTGAAGAACATATGTGTGCATATGTATTTAACTTCTATTCATGGAACACTGATACACTGCCCTAGGGTGGATGACAAGATACAGCTGACACCACCTGACTCATCACACAAGTTTAACCACACTCAAACTGGTCTTGACCTTGTTCAATAAGACAAGTCTATTTTTTTTTTATTTATTTTTTTTTTATTTTTTATTTTTTAATATATGAAATTTACTGTCAAATTGGTTTCCATACAACACCCAGTGCTCATCCCAAAAGGTGCCCTCCTCAATACCCATCACCCACCCTGCCCTCCCTCCCACCCCCCATCAACCCTCAGTTTGTTCTCAGTTTTTAACAGTCTCTTATGCTTTGGCTCTCTCCCACTCTAACCTCTTTTTTTTTTTTTCCCTCCCCCATGGGTTTCTGTTATGTTTCTCAGGATCCACATAAGAGTGAAACCATATGGTATCTGTCTTTCTCTGTATGGCTTATTTCACTTAGCATCACACTCTCCAGTTCCATCCATGTTGCTACAAAAGGCCATATTTCATTTTTTCTCATTGCCACGTAGTATTCCATTGTGTATATAAACCACAATTTCTTTATCCATTCATCAGTTGATGGACATTTAGGCTCTTTCCATAATTTGGCTATTGTTGAGAGTGCCGCTATAAACATTGGGGTACAGGTGCCCCTATGCATCAGTACTCCTGTATCCCTTGGATAAATTCCTAGCAGTGCTATTGCTGGGTCATAGGGTAGGTCTATTTTTAATTTTCTGAGGAACCTCCACACTGCTTTCCAGAGTGGCTGCACCAATTTGCATTCCCACCAACAGTGCGAGAGGGTTCCTGTTTCTCCACATCCTCTCCAGCATCTATAGTCTCCTGATTTCTTCATTTTGGCCACTCTGACTGGCGTGAGGTGGTATCTGAGTGTGGTTTTGATTTGTATTTCCCTGATAAGGAGCGACGTTGAACATCTTTTCATGTGCCTGTTGGCCATCCGGATGTCTTCTTTAGAGAAGTGTCTATTCATGTTTTCTGCCCATTTCTTCACTGGGTTATTTGTTTTTCGGGTGTGGAGTTTGATGAGCTCTTTATAGATTTTGGATACTAGCCCTTTGTCCGATGTGTCATTTGCAAATATCTTTTCCCATTCCGTTGGTTGCCTTTTAGTTTTGTTGGTTGTTTCCTTTGCTGTGCAGAAGCTTTTTATCTTCATAAGGTCCCAGTAATTCACTTTTGCTTTTAATTCCCTTGCCTTTGGGGATGTGCCGAGTAAGAGATTGTCACGGCTGAGGTCAGAGAGGTCTTTTCCTGCTTTCTCCTCTAAGGTTTTGATGGTTTCCTGTCTCACATTCAGGTCCTTTATCCATTTTGAGTTTATTTTTGTGAATGGTGTGAGAAAGTGGTCTAGTTTCAACCTTCTGCATGTTGCTCTCCAGTTCTCCCAGCACCATTTGTTAAAGAGACTGTCTTTTTTCCATTGGATGTTCTTTCCTGCTTTGTCAAAGATGAGTTGGCCATACGTTTGTGGGTCTAGTTCTGGGGTTTCTATTCTATTCCATTGGTCTATGTGTCTGTTTTTATGCCAATACCATGCTGTCTTGATGATGACAGCTTTGTAGTAGAGGCTAAAGTCTGGGATTGTGATGCCTCCTGCTTTGGTCTTCTTCTTCAAAATTACTTTGGCTATTCGGGGCCTTTTGTGGTTCCATATGAATTTTAGGATTGCTTGTTCTAGTTTCGAGAAGAATGCTGGTGCAATTTTGATTGGGATTGCATTGAATGTGTAGATAGCTTTGGGTAGTATTGACATTTTGACAATATTTATTCTTCCAATCCATGAGCAGGGAATGTCTTTCCATTTCTTTATATCTTCTTCAATTACCTGCATAAGCTTTCTATAGTTTTCAGCATACAGATCTTTTACATCTTTGGTTAGATTTATTCCTAGGTATTTTATGCTTCTTGGTGCAATTGTGAATGGGATCAGTTTCTTCATTTGTCTTTCTGTTGCTTCATTGTTAGTGTATAAGAATGCAACTGATTTCTGCACATTGATTTTGTATCCTGCAACTTTGCTGAATTCATGTATCAGTTCTAGCAGACTTTTGGTGGAGTCTATCGGATTTTCCATGTATAATATCATGTCATCTGCAAAAAGCGAAAGCTTGACTTCATCTTTGCCAATTTTGATGCCTTTGATTTCCTTTTTGTTGTCTGATTGCTGATGCTAGAACTTCCAGCACTATATTAAACAACAGCGGTGACAGTGGGCATCCCTGTTGTGTTCCTGATCTCAGGGAAAAAGCTCTCAGTTTTTCCCCGTTGAGGATGATGTTAGCTGTGGGCTTTTCATAAATGGCCTTTATGATCTTTAAGTATGTTCCTTCTATCCCGACTTTCTCAAGGGTTTTTATTAAGAAAGGGTGCTGGATTTTGTCAAAGGCCTTTTCTGCATCGATTGACAGGATCATATGGTTCTTCTCTTTTTTTTTGTTAATGTGATGTATCACGTTGATCGATTTGCGAATGTTGAACCAGCCCTGCATCCCAGGAATGAATCCCACTTGATCATGGTGAATAATTCTTTTTATATGCTGTTGAATTCGATTTGCTAGTATCTTATTAAGAATTTTTGCATCCATATTCATCAGGGATATTGGCCTGTAGTTCTCTTTTTTTACTGGGTCTCTGATTTAGGAATCAAAGTAATACTGGCTTCATAGAATGAGTCTGGAAGTTTTCCTTCCCTTTCTATTTCTTGGAATAGCTTGAGAAGGATAGGTATTATCTCTGCTTTAAATGTCTGGTAGAACTCCCCTGGGAAGCCATCTGGTCCTGGACTCTTATTTGTTGGGAGATTTTTGATAACCGATTCAATGTCTTCGCTGGTTATGGGTCTGTTCAAGCTTTCTATTTCCTCCTGATTGAGTTTTGGAAGAGTGTGGGTGTTTAGAAATTTGTCCATTTCTTCCAGGTTGTCCAATTTGCTGGCATATAATTTTTCATAGTATTCCCTGATAATTGTTTGTATCTCTGAGGGATTGGTTGTAATCATTCCATTTTCATTCATGATTTTATCTATTTGGGTCATCTCCCTTTTCTTTTTGAGAAGCCTGGCTAGAGGTTTGTCAATTTTGTTTATTTTTTCAAAAAACCAACTCTTGGTTTCGTTGATCTGCTCTACAGTTTTTTTAGATTCTATATTGTTTATTTCTGCTCTGATCTTTATTATTTCTCTTCTTCTGCTGGGTTTAGGCTGTCTTTGCTGTTCTGCTTCTATTTCCTTTAGGTGTGCTGTTAGATTTTGTATTTGGGATTTTTCTTGTTTCTTGAGATAGGCCTGGATTGCAATGTATTTTCCTCTCAGGACTGCCTTCGCTGCATCCCAAAGCGTTTGGATTGTTGTATTTTCATTTTCGTTTGTTTCCATATATATTTTAATTTCTTCTCTAATTGCCTGGTTGACCCACTCATTCGTTAGTAGGGTGTTCTTTAACCTCCATGCTTTTGGAGGTTTTCCAGACTTTTTCCTGTGGTTGATTTCAAGCTTCATAGCATTGTGGTCTGAAAGTATGCATGGTATAATTTCAATTCTTGTAAACTTATGAAGGGCTGTTTTGTGACCCAGTATATGATCTATCTTGGAGAATGTTCCATGTGCACTCGAGAAGAAAGTATATTCTGTTGCTTTGGGGTGCAGAGTTCTAAATATATCTGTCAAGTCCATCTGATCCAATGTATCATTCAGGGCCCTTGTTTCTTTATTGACTGTGTGTCTAGATGATCTATCCATTTCTGTAAGTGGGGTGTTAAAGTCCCCTGCAATGACCACATTCTTATCAATAAGGTTGCTTATGTTTATGAGTAATTGTTTTATATATCTGGGGGCTCGGGTATTTGGCGCATAGACATTTATAATAGTTAGCTCTTCCTGGTGGATACACCCTGTGATTATTATATAATGCCCTTCTTCATCTCTTGTTACAGCCTTTAATTTAAAGTCTAGTTTGTCTGATATAAGTATGGCTACTCCAGCTTTCTTTTGGCTTCCAGGAGCATGATAAATAGTTCTCCATCCCCTCACTCTCAATCTAAAGGTGTCCTCAGATCTAAAATGAGTCTCTTGTAGACAGCAAATAGATGGGTCTTGTTTTTTTATCCATTCTGATACCCTATGTCTTTTAGTTGGCGCATTTAATCCATTTACATTCAGTGTTATTATAGAAAGATATGGGTTTAGAGTCATTGTGATGTCTGTATGTTTTATGCTTGTAGTGATGTCTCTGGTACTTTGTCTCACAGGATCCCCCTTAGGATCTCTTGTAGGGCTGGTTTCGTGGTGACAAATTCCTTCAGTTTTTGTTTGTTTGGGAAGACCTTTATCTCTCCTTCTATTCTAAATGACAGACTTGCTGGATAAAGGATTCTCGGCTGCATATTTTTTCTGTTTAGCACACTGTAGATATCGTGCCAAGCCTTTCTGGCCTGCCAAGTTTCAAAGGAGAGATCAGTCACGAGTCTTATAGGTCTCCCTTTATATGTGAGGGCACGTTTATCCCTTGCTGCTTTCAGAATTCTCTCTTTATCCTTGTATTTTGCCAGTTTCACTATGATATGTCGTGCAGAAGATCGATTCAAGTTACGTCTGAAGGGAGTTCTCTGTGCCTCTTGGATTTCAATGCCTTTTTCCTTCCCCAGTTCAGGGAAGTTCTCAGCTATAATTTGTTCAAGTACCCCTTCAGCACCTTTCCCTCTCTCTTCCTCCTCTGGGATACCAATTATGCGTATATTATTTCTTTTTAGTGTATCACTTAGTTCTCTAATTTTCCCCTCATACTCCTGGATTTTTTTATCTTTCTTTCTTTCAGCTTCCTCTTTCTCCATAACTTTATCTTCTAGTTCACCTATTCTCTCCTCTGCCTCTTCAAGCCGAGCCATCGTGGTTTCCATTTTGTTTTGCATTTCGTTTAAAGCGTTTTTCAGCTCCTCGTGACTGTTCCTTAGTCCCTCGATCTTTGTGGCAAGAGATTCTCTGCTGTCCTGTATACTGTTTTCAAGCCCAGCGATTAATTTTATGACTATTATTCTAAATTCACTTTCTGTTATATTATTTAAATCCTTTTTGATCAGTTCATTAGCTGTTGTTATTTCCTGGAGATTCTTCTGAGGGGAATTCTTCCGTTTGGTCATTTTGGAGAGTCCCTGGCGTGGTGAGGACCTGCAGTGCACTTCCCCTGTGCTGTGGTGTATAACTGGAGTTAGTGGGCGGGGCCGCAGTCCGACCCGATGTCTGCCCCCAGCCCACCGCTGGGGCCACAGTCAGACTGGTGTGTGCCTTCTCTTCCCCTCTCCTAGGGGCGGGATTCACTGTGGGGTGGCGTGTCCCGTCTGGGCTACTTGCACACTGCCAGGCTTGTGGTGCTGGGGATCTGGCGTATTAGCTGGGGTGGGTAGGCAAGGTGCACGGGGGGTGGAGGGGCAGGCTTAGCTCGCTTCTCCTTAGGTGATCGACTTCAGGAGGAGCCCTGTGGCAGCGGGAGGGAGTCAGATCCGCTGCCGGAGGTTTGGCTCCGCAGAAGCACAGAGTTGGGTGTTTGCGCGGAGCGAGCAAGTTCCCTGGCAGGAACTGGTTCCCTTTGGGATTTTGGCTGGGGGGATGGGCGGGGGAGATGGCGCTGGCGCCTTTGTTCCCCGCCAAGCTGAGCTCTGCTGTCCGGGGGCTCAGCAGCTCTCCCTCCCTTTGTCCTCCAGCCTTCCCGCTTTCCGCGCAGAGCTGTTAACTTATGACCTCCCAGACGCTAAGTCGCGCTTGCTGTCGGAACACAGTCTGTCCGGCCCCTCCGCTTTTGCCAGCCCGACTCGGGGGCTCTGCTTGGCCGGCGAGCCGCCCCTCCGCCCCCGCTCCCTCCCGCCAGTCCGTGGAGCGCGCACCGCCTCGCCGCCCTTCCTACCCTCTTCTGTGAGCCTCTGGTCTGCGCTTGACTCCGGAGACTCCCTTCTGCTAATCCTCTGGCGGTTTTCTGGGTTCTTTAGGCAGGTGTAGGTGGAATCTAAGTGATCGGCAGGACGCGCTGTGAGCCCCGCGTCCTCCTACACCGCCATCTTCCGGAACCAAGACAAGTCTATTGATCATGCATTTTAATGTCATGGTGATGTCAAATTGTGACAGAGTTTCTCATCCCAGGCTGGTATCATGCATTTCTTCAAGACTGGCAGTGATCCTCCAATGACATTTTCTGTTTCATAGTTTTAGACCCAGGAGTGGCAAACCCTGTACACAGAGTGGCAAGGAGGTGTGCACTCTATTAAGGAAGCCACTACTGCAGCCACCAAAATGACTGTTCCTGGGGCCAGTTTGGGCAATGCCAGATAGTACCAACATTGTAAACATTTTCTGACCTTGTAGAGACGCATCTGAATTTTGCTGTGTGTACTATTATCATTAACTAATATTTGTAGGATATCTTGACAATTTTCAAAGTTTTTATTCTATGATAAAATAGACCCACTACAATTTGTAAAATACCTCTGCCTCCACCCCATTCCCATTCCACAAAAAAGGACACTGAAGCTGAAAGTATTTGGGTAACACACCCATGTTTACAGAGTTTTATTTATGTTTTAATTTCTTAAAGTTTATTTTGAGAGAGAGAGAGAGAGGGAGAGGCAGAGAGAGAGGGAGAGAATCCCAAGCAGGCTCTGCACTGTCAGTGCAGAGCCTGACATGGGGCACAAATCCATGAAACATGAGATCATGGCCTGAGCTGAAATCAATAGTTAAGCACTCAGCCTACTGAGCTACCCAGGCACCCCAGTAAGTTTTAGAGACTAGCAGATGTGACATCAATGTTTCATCTTATTTACTAACTCCAAATGACTGATAATGATTGCCAGGAGAGTATTTGGAGGCCCTGTTTGGGCTCAGTGGTAAAGTGTTTGATTGATTAGCAACGTTACCCAGGTCAGATGAGATACACTGTATACCCTTAGATAGATTCCAATCTAGGTAGGCTGATTTCATTTTCCAGGTACTTTACCACTTTACCAAGAACTGATTGTCCCAAGGATCCATATCTGAAAGAGAGAATCTACCAGGAGAATAACTAGATGACATTGTGGTTACAGCATAGCCTCATTCTAATGGTTTCACTCAGGTCACCTACTCTCCTACCCAGCTTCTAGCCCATGGTTTCCACCTCTGGCACTGTTGATATCTGGGGCCAGACCATTCTTTATTTGTGTGTGGTTGTCTTGTACAATGTCCCATATTTAGCAGCATCTCTGGGCTCTACTTTCTAGATGCTACTAGCACTCTTGCCCCAAGTGACAACCAAAAATGTCTCCAAATATTGCAAATGCCCCCTACGGGGCACAACCATACCATCAAGAACCACTGCTACAGTGCAAGTGGAATTCTTTCTCATTCTACAAATACCATGCAAATAATTGTTTCTGTACCTTCAATTATATTTTATATTGTTTTGTCTTGTTTTTTGTTTGTTTGTTTTAATTTCTCAGCCCCTTTCTTTTCTCCCCTGCCAGCTTCCTTAACCCTTCAAAATTCTTGCCATTCCTCAAGATGACTGAAAAATATAGTCCAATGAAAGGCCTTTCCTGATCCACAAAGGCCATGGCATCTCTTATGGTTTTCAACCCACTTTACACCTAGTCTTCATCTATCAACTCATCTGATTGAACTTCACTTTACCAGCATCATCCTATTGGCTTATTTCTTCTCAAACCGATTTTAGACTCTGAAGAGGACCACAGTCCTCACTGTGACTCAATAATACTCAACACAATGTCACCTCCATTAATGAGAAATTAGAATTTACTGAAATGAAGTAGAGATTTTCTTTTTCCCCATTTAGGATATTCTGTGGGTTTCTGGACTCTAGTTGACAGAGCTTTTCACTGGATTTCAGCAGCCACACAAATCCCCAGTAATTTTAGCTAGTCTTCTCATTTGGGGAGGGATGAATGGTGCCTCTCTGGGACGCCTGGTGTGATAACTACAGATAATTCCAGACAATGCCAAATGTCCCTGGGAGGTGGTGGAATGACAGGTGGGGGGCAGGGAATGATGGGGGTAGAGACTACAAAATCACCCAGGTGAGAACCACTGTTCTAGGGTGAGGTCCAGTTTACACTGTTGCCCCAAGGAAATTAAAAACAGCACCCTCCACCTCTTTACTTCGATTATGTCCCAGTATGTGAGACAGATTACACTATATCCTTACTGCTGTCTTTTAAGGCACTGACCTTGTTCTCTTCTCATGCAGATTCAGGAATGAAGGAACATATTAGTCTGAATCCCTCTGCGTCCAAAGAACACATTTTTGTAGTGAAAAGATCTCCTCTTTAAAGAATATAATTCTCTCTTCTCCCTTCATACATGCAGTTCTGGGAGATAAAAACAGCACAACCTTTCTGCAGGGAAATGTGAAGGCCCTAAATGATCTCCGCCTCTCAAAAAAAGAGCACATAGTGTTTACAGCTTTTTCCAAAAAGTTGTACATTCCACATATATCCTTCCATGTCATGCTAACCCCAAATGCTTCAAAAACAAGTTCAAATCACTCAAATCCATTGATCCAACATCTACTGTAGCCCAGAAACAATTTTGTTCCACACATTAACATGAAGGTCTCATTCTCCACTCATGGGAGATGCCAACACACCTGGTTAAAAAGTTCAAACAGTTGAAAATGAATCAGCAATTTTGACTAGCACAGCAGTTCTCAAGCTTCACTGTATATCAGAACCACCTGGAAGGCTTGTTGAAACAGAAACTGCAGACCCCCCCCCCCCCTCAGATTTCAGGAGGTCAGGGACAGGACTAATCATTAACATTTCTAACTAGTTCCTTGGTGATGCTGCTGCTGTTGGTCTGGGGCTCTAGAAGATGCCAGCTGCTCCCTGCTTATTCCCTCAAGGATGGAATCATTACATACTGGGGAAGGGTTTGGGGAAGAGAGAAGGAGGTCAGGAGTCATAATCAGACTGCTTGCTCAGGTGTCTGTTTCAGTTAATCAGAAGAAAATTATTCCACACTCACTTGTGCTGGCCACTACACTAGGCACTGGAGATGCAGCCAGATGAGGACAGATACAACTTCTTCTCACTGCACTCACTCTTCCAACCCCCCTCCCACAACTGGGAGGAAGCCCTTTTAGAGATGAAATCTCTCCTATGGGCTCCCATTCCATTCTTCCTAGCACTCTGTTCTATTTATCAGCTGCTAATCAGTCATTTCCGTCACTCTCCAAATCTCCATAAGACAGGTTCCATTTTTCAAAGGCAAAACCAAAGAAGCCAGGATGACAAAACAAAACAGAAAACGAGTTTCTAGAGGCATCTCCTATTTCATCAAGCGCTTCCTTCTTTCTGTGACTCTGGTCATTTCATGGAAAACCATTACAAACATGGCCCAGACCAGTCTCGTCCTTCATTTCCCTCCGGAGATCTGAGAGACACCGCTTTATTCCTCCTCATTTGTTGCAGGTCCTGAGGAGAGCAGTGTTTCACTCTAACACTGATAACCGAGTCTGAAGGTGCCTCAGACTGGTTTCCAGGGAACAATAATTCAGACTATGATTTAGGACGTTTCCATTCTTCTGTCACTGTCGCCAAGGCCTGAGGGAAAGCAATCTACATTCTCGTTGACCTCTGAGGCAACTGGCAGAGGTGTCAGCTGTTTCTCCTTAACTACTCCTCACTGTTTACTCTTTCTGAGTTTCCATCTCTCAGGACTGCTCCAGCTTACCTTTTCATCATCATTTGCGAAGGCGAGAGGAAGTGTGGGCCAAGGCATTCTCACTGGAGCCATCAAGACTCTTGTCTCATGCTGGGGCTATTATCTTTGTTCAGGGAATAGGGAAAATGCCCTGCGATTTTTAATCCCTCCTGTGCAGTGAAGGGAAAGGCTATAAAATAACTATGTTTTTTGTGATATTAGGAGGATCCAGATGGGTTTTCTTACTCTCAAGTTTTAGAAAAGAAGAAAATTTACCTTCCTTCCTAACCAAAATGTGGTTTCAAGACCGTTATTCATGGGTTAACGTCAAATTCCCAGGGATCTAACAATGGTTTGACAGCAGAACGGGGACTAATTTTGCACGTACTCTATTATGGAAAGATGGCTCATGACATGGATTCATATGGTGTCCACGGGTCACATTCATATGGATTCATGTGACATCCATATGTCAGCCATGGGTCACATCATTTCCCAAGATCTCAGAATTTGTCCCAAACACATATGCCCTTAGGATCAGAAACAACTTCTGTCTCATGAAAAACTCTTTGAATTCAAGAACTGTGTAGGTTCCAAATTGCAGAGATTCTTTATCTCAGTGTAGAGAAACAAGCAAAAAGAGGATGGTCATTCAAACACCCATAGGTCTGTCAGATGGGGATCCCTGGTAGATACAATCACAGTCAACTCATATGCATAATATCTCCTCAGGTAAAAAAGGAATCACTGAGTGCATTTGATAGGTTTTTGGCTTTCAGTGAAATCATAAATATCAGTTGCATTCTGCAAGCACAGAAGGTGAGAGCTGATACAGTATACCATGTAGAAAAGGAGAAGCTACCAGGTTAGGGCAAAGGAAAAAGATGTAAGTGCTCTTGGGTCATTTTGAGGATCACCTCACTGTCATTTATGTGCATGAGGCCTGGGATCCCCTCCACAGCATTTAAAGTTCTTTGTAGCTATTTCTTATCATGTTTATGGGGTCTGAGCCATGTAAACTATGGCTTTGGTGTTATGAGGACAAGTTGTTACTTTAACCATTCCAGCTTTTGCAAAATTGATGAGGCTGGAATAAATATCCCATTTTGGGGACAGGAGGGGTCTTATGCAGTATTTTTGTTCTACAAAGAAATCTGGATTTTATTCTGGTGGGCAGGGTGGGGTTGGGGAGGGAGAAGATCTATCCCTGTCCTGGAAGGGAATATTTTGCAAAAACTTTTCTGGTCATGAAAATACAAGGTATGTGCCTCCCTAGTTGAACTGGTGAACTCTTCAGTCAGCCAAGTATTCTAAACACAGATGTTTCAGACTCTAATATTAAGAAATTTGTTTAATAATATAAATTGGACCTGAAAAGATGCTCAGCATCACTAATCATTAGAGAGACCACTTCATGCCCATTAGAATGGCTATTATAAACACAAACATACACACACACACGCGCAGAAAGTAACAAATGTTTGTATGGTTGTGTAGAAATTGGAACCCTTGTGCACTATTGGCAGGGGTATAAAGTGTTGCAGTCACTGTAGAAAACAGTATGGAAGGTCCTCAAAAATTAAAAATAGAATTACCATATGATCTACCCATTCCAATTCTGGGTTTATATACCCCAAATAATTAAAAGGACTCAAGGAGATATTGTACACCCATATTCACAGCAATATTATTTGCAACAGCCAAGAGGAAGAAGTGACCCAGTGTCTGTTGACAGATGACTGGGTAAACAAAATGTTGCATATCTAATGGAATATTATTCAGTCATAACCGGCCAGAAATTGTGACACATACTACAACATGGATGAACCTCGAGGCCATTATGCTAAATTAAGTAAGCCAGTCACAAAAAAAAAGGCAAATACTGTAGAACTCCACTCATATCAAGTATCTAGAGTAGTCAAACTCATAGAGACAAAAAGTAAAATGGAGGTTGTCAGGGGCTGGGATGAAAAGGATATGAGGAGTTACTGTTTAATGGGTATAGAGTTTTAGTTTTGCAAGATGAAAGAGTGGTGTGAATAGATAGAGGGTGGTGATGGTTACATAACAATGTGAACGTATTTAATGCCACTGACCTGTACGGTTACAACGGTTAAGATGGTAAATTTTATGTATATTTTACAATTTAAAAACTAATAGAAAATGCAAAAAATATATACAATGGACATCTAAACAAGAAACCGTGATCCTAAAGAGATTTTTTTTTTCCTAAATGGCAATGTGCATTGCATTATGGCTGAAATCATCTAGTATGGATTTTTGATCTCTAATAGAAATATTATTTAAAACTGAATAACTGAGAATTTGAGAGATGTATTGGTTGCATGTTTTCACCACTGGGGCAGAGTGGGATGGGGGGGGAAGGGCAGACACACCCTACTATGGAGATGGGGCTGGTGCTTCCCTCAAAGGAAACAAATGTTCCACGGTCAGTCATGCTGGGGCACACAAACACTTCAAGAGTGAAGAGAGGTGGAGAGCATTCCTATCTTTGGTGGTAAATGGGCCCCTTAATCATGGTAGCAAGCTAGAGGTGAGGGAGGAGATGACCAGCAGGGAATTCCCATTCCATTAAGGGTAAGAGCAGCCATGTCTGAAATCCAGCTTTCAGCTTGAGTTTGCTGCATTAAGCAGACATTACTGGTTGTCTTCCCACTCTCCATTCCTCTTCTCTACCTTGCTAAAAGAACTTCAGTTTTGTTAAGCTGCCTCCCATTTTCCACCTGTTCACCTTCTTCATGACTAGCTAATCCCACCTGTAACTTAATTGAGCTAAACCATTCATGGAAATAAGGGATACAATTCTGACCACTTACATGCCCAGCCATCGGGGAGACACCCATGAAACACCTCCTTGTCTATTAAAAGAACCACACAGGAAGAGATGGGCACAGCTCTTCTGCTGTTAATGGGTTTGGGTGCAATGACTATTACCACCATAGACATCTTGTGACCATGAAGGTCACTGGTCTTGAACCAGAAGCCAACACAGAACACAGAGTAGAAAGAGGGAGGAAATTATATTCTTCATGATGATTTTTGTGCCAATGAGATAATCAACCACGTACCTTTAAACTTACTGTTTGAGCTTTTTGAATCAGGATTTTTTATAATGTACAGTCAAAAACATTTTACTTAACTGATTCAGACTTGTAATTCCTTCATGTTTTCATGAAGTCATCAAAAAAAGTTCTGTTATAAATGACAGTCTAGTGTTGTCTATGTCTTTGAAGGATTTAGAGGAGACTGATGACCACAAAGGGGATTAAGGGACCTTGGGGCAAACCTCAAGAACATGCAGACATGGCTATAAACAACAAGGGGTGATGAGCAGTGAGCAATGACCCATAGCATGAAGTGACAGGTGACATCAGAGATGGATTTGTGAGACATGTAATAAGCCCTATAGGTCTTCAGAAAGATGAGGGGAGGAAGTTTCATTTAAGATGTTAACCTCATTTAAACATGCAGAATAGGGGTTGGTGCTATAGTAAGGAAAGAGTAAAGGCTGGGGTTTGGGCTATATATAAGGAAAGAGTAAAGGCTTAAAAATGGGAAATTCAGAGGCGTTCAGACAATTCTGACTATAAGGAATATTATATCATCTCCTTACAAGAAAGTGAGAGATTCCTATGGGACTTCTTACATATCTCCCTCCCTGTCTGTCTGTCTGTCTGTCTCTCTCTCCTCTCTGCATATTTTCTATAAGGATGCTAGTCATTAGAATGACAAATTCAAATTGGTATATTTAGGCAAATGGAAAGAAAGTTCCTCACAACTTCTCTCTTCTCCCAAAATGAGTTGTATAATGAAAGCAAAAACACTCCCTCAGGCCTGGACAAAATGGCAAAAGACACAACAGGATGGTCAAAAGCATGGTGGGTTTCTACCTTAACAGCTTACTTTTAAGTCTTCAAAAACTAATAAAGAATAGGAAGCTATATTTTAGGTTAAGAGTTGCACCATGATTGAATAACCTGGCTCATATAAATGAGCCATGAGCATTTCCTGCCTTTTATAAAATATTATAATGAAAAGCATGACTGATTGTACTTGGCATATTTTCCTCTCTGTGGTTGCATTCCACTGCAATTATACAAATATAACATAATTTTTCCAAAGGCCATGGCTACCTGACAGAAGCATTTGAAAATCAACTGTAGTTTGGGCTTCCTGGCAAGTGTGTGTGTGTGTGTGTGTGTGTGTGTGTGTGTGTGTGTACGTGTGTATCATATGACAGTTCAGAAGAGAAACTTCATATTTGACATCCAGAGTCTTGTCTTCCTGCTTCAAGTGACTGTCCAAGGCTATTTATGCCAGTCTTACCTGAGTTTTGATAGTACTGGTTTGTCAAAGGTTCTTAAGACCTCTAACTGACAGCTGTCCATTATACGAAGAACTGTTATTTTCATGGGAAGGTCAGAAGCCCATTTTTGACTCTCAGTCAGTGTAAAGAAATGCTGCCCAGAAAAGTGAAATTCTTTTTCAAACACACTCACCCGCTAAGCACCAGAAAGAGCTCAGAGCTTTCAACAGTGCTGCAAGTTTAAAGATTTCACAGCTTCAGGAAATACAGCCTGAGAGGAAAGAGGAGAAAAACAACACAAAGACCACATCAATGGTGTGATCACACACAAGTAAGGCATCAAGGTATGTGACCTCATAGTTTTTGACAGGGTTTTGGAGAACAACATAAGGTATCTGATATTGATGCTAACGAGAGAGGGTTTCAGTGTAGTAGGAGGAAGAACTCAAATCCCATCCCTGTGGCCGCTGATGCCCTGTACCTGAGAAGTGTGCTGGCAGTTACATTTACCCACCTGACTCACGTCTTATGCTGTGATGATACCAAACCATTCAGACTATAAACCCTTTTGTTCTATTTCATAGAGGCTTGGTGTGTTAATCAAACTGTCATCAAAGCGGAAAAAAAGAGGGCACATTCCATCCAAATGAAGAAAAATTTGAGCTTTCTACAATAAACACATTTTACAGTGGATGAGCTTTTCACAGGGTAATTATTTCACTTCTCCCAGAGATTACTGATTACATCACACAGAAATACTGAGAGAGGCCTGTTTTATCTTCCCCATCTATCTATGGTTCTTGTGCAAACTTATACTTGTTACCATGAAAAATGACAAATTTGCCATCTGATCAAAATGTTAACAAGGTAACTGTCAGTGAGATGGATCTCTGACTGTCACTGCAAGCTGGAACATGAGGATACATTGATATTTCTCAATGCAGCCACTGCTTCCCCAATGTTCACTAACAACATTTCCACGGTGAGGGTAATAAATCACCTAGAAATAACAAGCTATATAGGATCTCTGGGATATGATAAATTTGTCCTAACAGCACTATCTGCAAGGTAGAAAACAATTGATAATGATCTAAAGAAAGCCCTAATCAACTGCCATTTGCCATAATGGGGTAGATGGAGCAAAGATGAATCCTAACCATGTGATGCAGGCAACAAGAAAATCAAAGTCCTCAGAGAGAAACACATAACAACAAACAAAATACAAATGAGTCAACATTCTGGAGGGTCAAATAAATGGAATATAAAGTTAATAATATAATCCATATACAATTTTTATATTAGACACAGGTAGGAATGAGATGATCATAGCAATTGCTGGGTTCATAAATACCCAATAGTGGAAGGTTCCTCATGACACTAATAGAGACTGGCTCAGTTCTTAGTTTCATGGACTTTGCTCCAGTACTTTTGTGTTAAGACTCTTTAGGTTATATTATTTCTGAGCCTTTAATTCAGTGGTTTAACCAGTGAAACCATTTTTGTTCCCCCAGCATTGTGGCCAAGTGCCATACCATAAAGAACAAGAGAGAAGAAAAGGAAAAGTCCAAGGGGGATAAGAAGAAATGGGAACTCAAACACAGGATAGGAAAGTCCTACAGGAAGATCATGACATCAAGTCACAAAGACAAAAAATATGGTTTCAAACTGCTAAAGAACTTCCCATGGCTATATTCTTTGGGGTTTTAAGACTAAGACACACTTGCATGGCAGCTGTGAGTCTAGTTTTTCTTCTCCTCGCTTACTACTCTTTGGCTACTCTGGCTTCTGCTTTTTCTAAAATACTCCAAGCTCCTTCCCTCTCCATGGTCTTCGCACTTCATCTTATTTCTGTCACAGATCTCTCTCTTCCCTGTCTTTTTCGCTCCCTCCAGCTTACATTTTCTCTAAAGTTCTTCCTGTCCATTTATTTCAAAGGAATCTCCACTCATACTCTCCACTAGCAGCCATTTTGGGCTCCAACACAGATTCCACTTCTATGGCAGCAAGAATCATATCTGTTTGGAACACTGTCATCTCTAAGCTTCTAGCACGTTGGCCGTCACACAGTAGGAATTAAACACAGCCCAGATGCTGAGCTCTGCGATTTCAGATTGCCTGGTTTTGATTTTTGGTGCCAGAACTCAGTGGACATGCAACCCTACATGAGTACTCGATTTGTGTGCCTCAGGGTCCTCATTTGTAAAATGGGGAGAATAGCAATGCCTACTAATGAAAGTGTTTTGAAGATTAAATGAGATCATGCATGTAAAGAAATTTAGACAGTATCAGGCACATTGGAAGCCATCAAAAGTTATTAGATGTTGTTACAACTGCAAGAGCAGAGGTGATTCTGACATATTTAAGTGAATTAATTCATGATAATGGATGTTAGGCCAATGAACCATCTTCTTCATAACTTGTCTGTATTTTTCACCATGAACCAAAACAATATTGTGTTCATTCTAGTGCCATAGTCTCCAACTGAATGGAAAGAATAGGTATTGGTCTTTACATCCCATTAAGGAGTTACAATACATACAGTCACTTCCAGTATGGCAGCACCTGGAGTAGCAATGCCATTGTTCATTTGGACATCTCAACAGCATTTAATAATATACAAAAATTGGATTCATGGGTCTATTCTGTAAAAGAAACAAACCTGTTCAACACACAACCATTTGTCATGGGCAGTGACACTGTACCTTGGCTCCACTTCTCAATGATTTATCTCTTTATCCATTCCACAATCATGCAGCTGAGTGCTTCCAATGGGCCACATAGCAGGGATAAAATGATATTAAAACCACCTGGCTATGGAGATACCTGCTTCCAAACAGACCAGGGTCCAATCTACCACAAGCTGTTGACCAAATGTATTATTTCGGCAACATTTGCCCAGTTTTTGAAACTTTATATGTTAACATATTTGGTGATTTATCTTTCTACTCATTAGAATATGGGGTAAAAGTATCCTTAAGAAACACAAAGGAAGGAGAAGTTGGCAATAGGTCATCAATAAAATCATTTCAGGGCACTGAGGAAAATAGGAAGACAGTGGGTCCCACTAATCCCTATGAAGCAGTAGTCCTTAAGCCTTTGGGCATCTTAAGTACTCTGTCAGATTCTGATTAAAACCATGGATCTCTTAGGCAAGTGCACATACACATAAATGTTCAGTGCACCTACACATAAACGTTCATGTATAATTTTCAGGCGTTGAAGAAACTTTCAAATCCATGTATGAACCACGCACTCCAGGATAAAAAAACTGTCTCTGTAAAGACTTAAGATTACCCTCTCTTCCTTTGCATGCATTCATTTTTCTTCCAATAAAAATGAGTAAAATTAAGTTTTAAAAAAAGGAGGAACTAAAATAAGGACAGAATATTAGAGGTTAAAAGATCTTTGCTTTGTTACAATCTAAAGCTAAGTTTATTTATATTAACATATAATAATGCAATTTTTATTAATTAAATGCAAATTGAAATAAGATAAGACAAACCTATTGTAATATATTTCTGAATGGATGATTACGTGTCAGCTTTTTCCCCAACAAATTAGCTGAGGAAAACTTTCAGTTAGTAAATTATAGTAATATGGGATATAAGAAAAAAAAAATAATATCAGGTGCTGTGAAATTATTCACATTAAGAACTTTTATTTCCTACTTTATTTTTACTAAAATTATATTTTTTCCCATTTTCAAGCAGTCTAAATGTGAGGTGTTTATCTTGCCTACCGTTCAAATTAAACATTGAATACTCTCAGGGGAGACATGATCAAAATAGGCATCCTTTACAATGCCTGCATACAGTATAAAGAAAGTTTAGGTATGGAAGACAAAACATTCAAAATGTACATGCACCTTTATGTGTTTGGAAATACACAGTTAGCATACTACTTCATGAAATAATCTTGGGGACTGATACTATTGAAATGTCCTCACATCTTTAGTTGGGTAGATAAATGAAAAGGGGGGTATTAACAATATTCAGGGCAGAAAACAATTAGGAGGGATTATTATAGTTCATTATTTTTGCTCATAAGAGCAGTCAGTAATTGAGGTTTAAGAAATCTCTCAGGTAGTATTTAGTGGAGAAATCCAGACTTGGCAATGGCATGTAGTTCCCATTTAATTACACTATCCCAATCAAGGATATAACCTTCACCTTCCCACAAAGCAAACTGTTTATGGAGAAAGAAGACTTTTCAGGAAAGTAAGTGGAGGTACGGAGAAGTTAGGAGCCTCGAAGGACTTCAGGGGAAAGGGAAGAACATCTAGAAAATGGACATATACTGTCAAGAGGGAGGCAGATGCTGTTGCAAATGGTGCTGCTTTCTAGAAAAGCATGACACAGTAGGCCATCGGCCCCTTTCCTGTATTACCATGGTTGTTCTCCTTTGTTGCTAAAGAAATATGGTGTCATCCTTAACACTGAATGAAGAAGCTGAAAATTTGAGAATATAGAGTCTCCCAAGATGATAAAAGGCAAAATTAAATGGATTTTGGCCATGACTGGGCTATTTACAGAAGAAGGAGGATAGAGAGTTTCCAGGGGAAACGATTTTCTTCAGTGTTCTTACTAGGTCAGCAAACCCCCATTCTTTCCAAACTTTCTGGTCTCTTGCTTATTTTGGAATACACATAGGTTACATATTGTGATGTACTTGGGTTGATTTGTATTGACTCATAAGAGCTATTCATAAAATTTTCAGAAATTTTGTAAGCCAGTTGCTTAGAAAGCCATGAAAAGTTAAACTTTGTAAATCATAATTAAATAAAAAATAATAGCAAAGATAACATTCAAAAATCCTCACTAATTATTTCACCATTCCCTATGCTTCTCAGGCCATTTGTGTCTATTTTATCTGTATGGTAGAAATCTCACATGATAGTGTGCTACTTACACATCTCTTTCTAACTCTGTGTAGTAATGTCTAGTTTGTAATTTGAAATCATCCAGCATGGGAATATTTATATGAAGGAATTGGCAAACACTACAGATTTACTGTTTGGTTGGTTATCTAGCCCTAAAGAAGCGATGGACAAAATATTAATGCAGATTAAACTTAAAAGGTTTGGGGTCTATAACTGTTACATTTGAATAGCACAGAAAATCGGGAAGACATTCTTCCAGTATTCTAAATCTATTCCCTCACTCAGCAAAAAGTCACTCACGTTTGGCATATTTTTTCATTGTTTCACTTTTGTCTTAGATATTAATGTAAACAAAATATCACCCAGCATTCATGGCAGACATTAGCAACTTTGCATTATTTCTTATCTGAACTTCTCAAATTGTGACTGAATTGCAACCACAGGTTGACTACAAATGTAAGAATTCAGCCAACATCAACAAGAGCAGCCGGGGAGAGTAAAATTGTGTGCTACATATACTTTGTATCTGCATAATTTACATAAACTTGTATTTACATATGGAGATACAGACATTGACAAACAATTTTTTTTCCCTGAAGAGCTGATTATTAAACATTTACCAGCACACCACTGGATATAAATACAATAAATATATTTAGTAAAAGATGATCATTCAACTTTCCTAGAGACAACTTAGTTATGGCTGGAAAGTAAAGGCTAGGAGGTTTACTGGGTCATTATTTGCTATACCATTTACTTCCCCAAACAGCAAGGATACCAAGATGGTAACAGATCTGAAACTTCTGTTATTTTGACAGTTGACTGGGGGAGTTCTGCTGGGGAGTGTTAGAAAGATTTACCTTCAGCAGGAAGGAAAGAACAGGAGAAGTCAGCAGGTTGTCCGTTGCCAGTCAACGGTTGAGAAACAGCAACTGACATAATGGAAAGTCTTGAAACAAACGGTCATTCGTGTGAAATCTTTCAGAATATATGTACTTTGTATGTGTTGAGATAATATTAAGAGATTCTGTTCAGTATTTGTAGTCAATACAGTTCAGAACTCTTAATTCATTAAATTTTAAAAACAGAAGAGACCCTAGGCCAATGACTCCTTGCAGTTTTACATTTCATAAAAAGTGAAAAAAATGACCAAAACCAAAAATAAAGCAAAACAAAAAATAGGATACCTAAATAGATATCTATTTTGTTTGTTTCCAAGTAAAGATATTTTTAAACCCTTCTATTATCACTGTCACGTCCTTAGGAAAGCTCACCAATTGGGGGTGCTTGGGTAGCTCAGTCACTTAAATGTCTGACTTCGGCTCAGATCATGATCTCAAGGTTCATGAGTTTGAGCCCTGCATCGGGCTCTCTGCTGACAGCTCAGAGCCTGGAGCCTGCTTCAGATTTTGTGTCGGCCTCTCTTTTCACCCCTCCCCCACTCATGCTCGCTCGCTCTCTCTCTCTCTCAAAAATAAATAAACATTAAAAAAATTAAAGAAAGCTCACCAATTGGCCATTAGGCCTTGAGAAGTTAAGAGGTACCCAAAGTGTATTTACTATCAACATTCTGAAGCAACACAGGAAGGGCATTGGGTCCAGGGCTTTTTCATGGCTGAAGTTCAGGCTCAAATACACAAATACTGCCTAAGAAACTCTAAGCACCAATGAGCACAGGGACTGTCATGTGTCCTCTCTGTTCCAGAGAGTCTAAAGGAAGTGGTGACCTCAGGAAAATTGACCCAAAGGGCTTCTAGAAAAGAACATCAAGCACATGCTATCTGGTGCTCTATTTTTTTCTTTGAAACTATTGACCTCTGATTTGCTGCAAGCTCTTCTCAGCACCTGTAACACAACGAAGCACACCAGCTGCAGCATATTGGATTTGGCTTTAGTGGAGTGGAGTGCTCCCTCTGATCATCCCCTTCCAAGTGATGAAGGCAACTTCACATCCCTAACTTCATCTTCCTTGCAAAGCTTTGCTACTTTGCTGCTTTTTTCTTTCAGGCCCTGAAGTATATATACGTGGGGTCACCAACACTTGGGTTTTTTCTTTGACTTCCCTCCACAGAAGCCACAAGGCATATATGAAGGACATGAGTGCTGCTTTTATTTGCCAAAAGAAATCAGCTTTCCACTGGGAATTGCAAGCACGAGCCTGGTTTCCTTTTGTGGCTTAGAAGAACTCACACGTACTCAGGATGAGTAAAACCAGCAGGGAGACAGGTCTCAGCCAAGAAGACATTTACTAATTTTCCTGGAAATTTTCAAAACTCTGACCCTGAGAGAAGGCAATGCCGGGCATTTATACTTGTGAGGACAGGAGGGTTGTGGGAGAGAGGCAGAAAGACACATTTGAGGGAAAGAATTCTACTGGGCAAACTGGCATGTAGGTTCTAAGGCAGCTTTTCCCACCTGTGAATGCCAGAGCATCACAGTGTCTTCCTATGGCTCCATGCTTGCACAAAACATTTTCCACCACAGGAAGACAGCACCAGAAGACAAGGACTCCAAACTCCTATCACATATGACAGCCTGGAAATCCACTCTTCTCCAAAGTGGTCCATTTGGGGAAGGAAGGAAGGAAGGAAGGAAGGAAGGAAGGAAGGAAGGAAGGAAGGAAGGAAGGAAGGAAGGAAGGAAGAGAGAGAAAGGAAGGGAGGGAGGGAGGAAGGAAGGAAGGAGAAAGAAAGGAGGGAGGGAAGGAGGGAGGGAGGAAGACCAACCCCCTCATTCTCACCCCACCTCGTTTCCACTAACTTGTTCTCATAAGCACGAAGCCATGATTCACCTGAGCAACTCAGCTCATAGGACTCAGTGAAAAGGAAATGCATCCTCACTAATTGAGGACCAACTATTTATGGGCACTTGCAAGTACTGTGCCATTAATTAATGTTCCCTACAGCCTTGTAAAGGCAGCATACAGATCTCTGCTTTCCAGATCAAGAGAGTAAGGCTCCCTCACTAAGTATATTTACATGTATATTTACATGTATTGAGATCATCAACTACTTGTTAGAAATCAAGTAGTTAGAAATCAACTATGCTACATAGTTTCCAGAGAAGAGAAAGACATGGCCCCTCACCTTACAGATTCCATCTCAGGGGAGCTCCAAGAAGCAAGTGCCTGGACAGTCAGTAAGTAACTTCTGGCTAGCTGGCTGAATGGTAAGGTGACAGGGAAAGGAGGGGACAGTACAAGAACAAAAGAAAAGAAAGAAAAGAAGTTGTCCAAGGATGCCCAGGTAATAAACCAAAGAACCCAAATTTGAATTCCAGACTCTTCGCTCTGCACTTGACCAACTCATACAACCTTGGAGATGCCCCTACCACCCTGATGATGCCTGATGCAAACAAAGAACAGAAGGAAGAATGGTAGCTGAGGAATCTGTTCCAGAGCTCAAATTCATTCACTGGAGTCTAAGCATCATCTCTGGGGCAAAGGCCCCACAGCTGTGAGAAGAACAGGACTTGAATTCCAGAAAGTTTCAGAACATAGCCTGCCCTTTTAAACTCATCTTTATTAATATTCTTCAAGCACTGAGGTAATGAGAAAGTGCAAAATACAGCCCCCTCTGGCTGCAGCAGCCAGAAAGCCAAAGAGAAAAAATTGTATGTCAGGCCATCCTATTATAATAAGAAATTAAAAGGGCACAAACAGGGTACTAATTAGCAGTCATAACAAGCCAAGGCTCCCAGTTGTTCATCTTCATATCTGGGCAGAAACGCTGCCACGTGTTCAGATAACCTGGAAGTAGGGTAGCAGAAAGCAATCCCTGAGGGCTCAGCCAGCATGAGTCAGGGGAGGCAGCCTGATCCAGTGGCACAACTTGGACTGTCCCCTAGAGACCAAAGACACTCAGGGGACTGCCCAAGAATTTAAAATTACCCAACCCAGATGGGGGCAAATGCTGCCTAACTCAGCAAGGGGCAGGAGGGGACCTTGCTGATTTCTGATTGATCACTGTCAAGGGCCTCTCCTCAAGATGTATTCCTGCCCAGGGTCTCCCCTGAAGATTCTATGCAGAAGGCTACTTCTGAGAAATGAGATGGTTTTTATCAGCATGCAGGAGCCAAAGTTTAGCCTGAGGGAGAGATACCTTCATCAATAAAATCTTTTTTGATTAAATTCAGTCTTTCTTCTTGGGTCTTCTCAGAGCTTAGAAAATAAGCCAGACGTGCTTTCTAACCCCATTTTGTTTCCTGAGGAATTCCAGGATTCTGTTGCCATCCAGGAAATCTGGGAGAAGAAAGAAGGGAATCTGTTTTCTTTAACAAGTTGCCTCTGAAGAAATTCAGACCCAGTAATTCAGAGTTGGGAAGTTATCCTACTCCGATATCTAGCTTGGCCAAGGAGTTGTATATTCCAGGTTAACCAATGAACTTACAACTTTAAAATGACCATCCACAGCAAAAAAGGAGAGCCACCTTTTAAAAAAGAATCCGAACTCTTTTAATAAGGAGAAAAGTGCATCTCTACTACATGTGAACCTGAAGTTTGGCAATTTTTTAAAAGAATAACAGGTCCAAATTGAAAGGCAAACCAATGATATGAGTGAACTGCACAATTATCTTATTTATTTATTTTCCACATTATAATAAGGGATATATATTCTCTAATGGTGTACCCATTAAATAATGGCAGTAATACCTTTCGTTTGCTGTGCAGTGAAAAATCTGGGAGAAAAAAAACATCAAGACTCTTTTTTTTTTTTTTTTTAAATAACAGCCCTGCAGTAACAAACAGATTGCCCATATTTATTTATTTTCCTTGAGAGATCTGGACAAGTATCAGTGAGAAGAGACTGGGTCCTAGTCTCAATAGAGACTAAGCAGGCCAAATCATTGATGGTGACTTTTTGAAAGTCTTAGAATTTGTCTTTGTGTCTCTCATGAATACCCATTGTCTTTATTTGTCCCTACTGCTTGGGATTATACATTTTAAAAATGTTCGATAGTACATGAGCACAAGACAATCAGAAATGGACCAGCTTCCAGAAATCTGCAGCCAGTCCAGTGTTCCCGGTGCACACTGCCTGGATATCCATCCAACTCCAACTGTTCCAAGGCTCTGATGATAATATGGGCACCTCCCCGAGGATTTGCCTGCTTAATTGGATGCCTAAAAGGATAATTCATGAACCTCTAGTGGTGATCATTCTAGTACATATGCCAGAGGCCAGCAGAACTATTATCAAATTGAACGAAGTCTCCTCACACCCTCAAATTATACCATGGGAGTAAAGACCTTCACATGGTCCCTGACTCACAAGGGAACCATGACCAAGTCTTTTACATTCTCTAGAAAAACCCATTCTACATAAAAGACACTGTAGCCTCGGCCCCAATCTCCCTCAAAGCAATGCTGAAAGGTCAAGTAAGAGAAGACACTAAAATGTGCTTTGAATGCTTCCAAAGAAAAATACTTTCTAATCCCAAGTCATAATTACTAATAAATGGTTTCTCTTTTACATAAGGGTTAAAGGATTTTTAATACATACATTCTTAGGTGCTCATTAGGAAGACTCTAATTCTTCATGGGTTCATAAGCACATATATAACTAAGAATAATTTGCAGCGATGGTGCACTAATGAATGTAAAATCCTAATGAGAGAACACACATTGGCTGGAAATGTGTGTTGTTCTTTTCTTCCTTCTTTTGTCAAAGATATTGTATTGAATTTTCTTCAGAGGGTTTATTAGTGCCTGTTTAATATTATCCCTCTCTTTCATGTGAAAACTTTCATTAGAGTCCTAGGCAAAGCTTTAGGCTTTCAATGAAGAGGTTATTAAAAAATAATTAATATCTAAATGGTACTCAAAATACCACATTACAGCTAATCGACAGCATTGTCACAAGGCACAGAGATGGGGAAGATATTAAATACCAGAGAGCCCGGCCTGATCCATCAGTAATTTCATTACTTCCAACTACAAAATTAACTTCTTTGAGAGGCTAAAGACTGTAAGGCTCCTTGAGGTTTCATTTGTTCTGCATAGATGATTTCCTTGTGGGGATTCCATGGAAGGAATCAGACCTGACTTTATGGTGGTCACCATAGCCAGTTCTCCACTTTTAATATTCTTTATGCTAGGATGGCCATAAATCTGGTCCTGGGTATCACTCTGGAGCTCTTCCTCAGGGTGTCTAGAAAACTAACCATTGGAATAAGAAAGGGCAGCCGTGATTCTCCTGGTTCCTACTTCACCTGAGGCCAGGTTCAAGGAGAGGCTGGTCTTAGAGTCCCTGAGTAACCAATGCTGCCTCAGTTCATTTCCTGTTGGGGAAATTCTGAAGTTCATTTGTTAGCTTCCCAAGACAAAATGGTTACTTTAATTCACACACAAAATTGGAACAAATTCAATGATTCTCTTTTATTAGTCTAAAATCAGCCAAACCAGCTAATGAATCTTATTGCCTAAATTTCCCAAGTGTGATCTTTGAAACACTATTACATAGAACTGCTTGGAAGGAAGGAAGGAAGGAAGGAAGGAAGGAAGGAAGGAAGGAAGGAAGGAAGGAAGGAAGGAGAAAGAAAGAAAGAAAGAAAGAAAGAAAGAAAGAAAGAAAGAAAGAAAGAAAGAAGAAAAAGAACAGAAAAAGAAAAAAATAAGAAAAATATGATAATTCAAAGTACTTCTGGAAATGCTGATTATATCTCTTCCTGGAGTTTCATAAAGAATGTTAAGGTCTGAAAGTTTCTGCAGTTAAGAATCCCACTTAATTTTGCTGTGCTGAGAATTTTCCAAGGTTATTTACCATAGAATTTTCTTCATTTTCCTTCCTCTGTCTCAGCCTGTTACAATTCCAGAATATATACTTTGGGAAGTGATGGTCTAAGTTAATCCATACCTGCACCTTGCCTTAGGTGGCTGCCATTAGTTTTGATGTAATTACACAAGCATACACTCAGCATTTCTCCAACATGAGGTCAGAATAAAAGTAATGTACTCTTCAAGGGTAGGTTCCCTACTTGGTGGGTCATGTGCCAACCCCTCCAAGGACTTACATGCTTTCTGGAGGCCTAAAAATCTATGAGCTAAAGACTATTAATCCATCCTTCCCACTTTCCAGCTGAAGACAAGGGCCAACTCTGTGGCAATATGTCAGGAACTGGAGAGATAAATATGAGTCGAGTGTGGCCTCCAGAGGCTACCATGCCTGTCATAGACAACAAGCCATAAACCATGAGGTGTGTGACATGGAAAAAGGGGAAGTTCATTCCGCATGAAGGAAAAAGGAAGCCTAGTAAAGTCAGTAGTTGTTGAAACAGGCTTCAGCATAAACCTTTTGTCAGGTAGAATGAGTAAACTGCATGAGAAGCACTGAGGCTGCAGGTGTGAGGGGATAGCCTTTCTAAGTTGTTCATTCCCTCCAACATCACAGACAAGCCAATAGGTCTTAGAGGATGGAGAACGTAAGAATTCCATGACAAGGTGGACAAATCTCAGCTAATTCCTTTAGCCCATGAAACTGCTATGTCCACATTCTACACCTTGCCTGATGGCAGGTCTGTAGTGGGCCTCTGTGTTCCTGTCACCTTGGCCAAAAAAGACTCTTCATGTCTCCCAGAAACAGGTGTCCATACTAGTCATCCCTCTATAGGCACAAGAGTAGGCATACATTTGTGCCTTTACCCTTCAATGGCAAAATGGTCCTTAAAAACTGAACATTCATGGATGACTTATAAGTAGAGTCATTTTACATGACCATGAAGAATGACCGATTGGATGCATACTTGTGACTTTTGGGGGGAGCAGGGAATCCATAAGCGCTCAGAGATTTGTTCAGGTTTTCCTGAACAGAACATAGTTGTTCTTAAAAGACTATCAAATTTTGGGGCACCTGGGTGGCTCAGTTGGGTAAGTGTCTGATTCTTGATTTCGGCACAGGTCAGATCTCATGGTTTGCGAGATTGAGCCCTGCATCAGGCTTTGCACTGACAGTGAAGAGCCTGCTTGGGATTTTCTCCATCCCTCCCTCTCTGCCACTCCCTGGCTTGCGCTTTCTCCTCTCTTTCTCTCTAAATAAATACACTTAAAAAAAAAGACTATCAAATTTAAAGAAATGCTAAAAAGTAGACATATGAAAATGGCATTGTTCCTGAACTAAGAGTATAAAGATGAAAATAAATTTGCAAGCTATGTGCCATTTGACAACAATGTGAGGTGAAATCACTGTCACATCCATAAATTGATTTAGCCAGACCCATATCTCCTGAGACCCCTGAGTGGCCTATAGGCTCAGTGTACTCTAAAATAATGACCCTATAATTTTCAAGTTGAAGAAGAATGAGAGAAACTGGAAATTTTTACACCATCAAGAAGGATGTAGTTGGTCAAGCAGGCAATGGTGTTTAAACACAACAAAGTGAGTTCTGAATCTCCTAAGCAAACTGACAAATTACCCTCTGGGGTGCAATTCCCAACATCAGCACCACTTTGCCAGGATGGCTTGGCTTCTGTCTTTAGTGCCTAATTGCTCTCCACGTGAAGACGGGCAGTCAGTGTGATTAAAATAACTATCAACAAAACAGTC
This sequence comes from Panthera tigris, assembly GCF_018350195.1. Classification (NCBI taxonomy): domain Eukaryota; kingdom Metazoa; phylum Chordata; class Mammalia; order Carnivora; family Felidae; genus Panthera; species Panthera tigris. Next base: position 27,522,161 of record NC_056661.1, read on the forward strand.
CAGTAATTAGCCGTCTTCTTTGTTAAATATAATTCTGGTCAGCAAGATAGATAGACTGTTTTGGTCATTAACAACCTATGTAACAAGTGTAAATTTAAAGTCATCACTTTCCTGAGCCCTGGTACTAAAAAGGTTAGGGGGACAGTTACACTCAGGCAGAGTCAAGAGCTAGAAAATTATGCCAGGCTCGAAAAATAAGACTTAACAAAATAGTACTCTTCAAACAGTGCTGTGGATCTATATGGAATCAGGGTATTTTTCACGCTAGAGAATTTGTTCAATCACTTTTTTTTAAAAAGGGAACCAAATCTTTTTAAACTTTTTTTAAAGTTGATTTGTTTATTTTGAGGGAGAGAGAGAGTGAGAGAGCGAGTGCACAAACAGGGGAAGAGCACAAAAAGAGGGAGAGGGAGAGGGAGAGAATCCGAAGAAGGCTCTGCAATGCCAGTGCAGTGCCTGACGTGGGGCTGAAACTCATGAACTGTGAGATCATGACCTGAGCTGAAATCAAGAGTAGGATGCTCGACCAACTGAGCCACCCAAAAGGGAAACAAATCAATGTGTAGCAATATATTTTGGTGGGGGGAAGGGGAAATCTTTAAATATCAAACCCAGGTGAAATTAAGGTTCTGTTAGAAATGAATCACCTTCCATCAATCATAAAAATATTACCTAAAATTGAATCTAGAACAGGACATGTTCTTTGGTTATGTTTGGGTATCCTAAAAACATTGATCCCAGAAAAGTGTTCTCATATTTCATATAAAAATAGATATGGATGGGCCCTCCTGTGTGGCTCATTTGATTAAGCAACCAAGTCTTGATTCTGGCTCAGGTCATGATCTTACAGTGTGAGGTTGATCCCTGTGTTGGACTCAGCACTGAGCATGGAGCCTGCTTGGGATTTTCTCTCTCCCTCTCTCTCTGCCCCTTCCCCCCACCTCTCTCACAAAATAAATAAATAAACTTAAAAATAGATATGGAAACTATTTAAACTAGTCTTAAAACCATATTTAAAAAGTGGAATCACCCATAGACACAGTCATTATAATACACTGTGTTTTAAAACTGTATCTATAAAATTTCAAAGTACATAGTCAGTCATGTTGGTCAGTTAGTGTTATTATTATCTTTATGCCACCATATTTTGATCTAACATTTTCCCTAACCAAAGATTGTTGCTGGCCCATCTGTTTTATTTGACATTCATGGGCCATCCACAGGGAAAGAGAGCTAACCCTTCCACTGGCATATTTACTAGTAGTAACACAGAGAATCAATCTCAGGCTTTGACATGCCAACTGGTGATGCAGCCGAGTCTCACTCTACCAGTGAATCATCTAATAAAGAGAAAAATGGCAAGAATAAGAGGGAAGAATATCACCCTACAGCCTTCAGGTTTTAGATTGCTGTGCAGGGCTCTTTGCAAACAAAAAAGAAAAGAATGTAAGATGAACTGAATCAGTGCAGGAAGACAAAGTGAATTTTGTACACCTCGGTCTGAAAAAATACACATCACCAGGATTGAGCCTCAAAGGTATCTTTGAGGTAACTTAGGAATGTCTCCAAGGATGAAAGACTAAGACCACCAATGTGGAAACATCACAAGTCTGCTGAACACCACATTTGCAGAAAGGATGTTTTATCTGCCTTTATAAAATTAAGAAACAAAACCAGTAAGCAGAAAAATACGAGTTCTATTGATTAAAGTTCAGAGGAGCCTGACATGTTACTTATAAGATATATTTCGACCATGTTTCCCCTTCCTTACAGGTTCAGCGGATGTTAACTCACATGTATCTATAGTGTCCCCATGGCCTATCTCAGAATTTACAGCCTCATACTTGAGGGGGAATAATTAAGGTACTCAAGGGCAACCAGGTTTGACCTTAAACACCAGTTATGGCCAAATGGCAGTAGCCTGCATTGAGAAGGACCCTGAGGCCATTTTTGGACTCAGTAGAAAGGAGTAACATGATCAATTAATAATGCCTGTAGAGGCATTTTCACAAAGGGTAGGTTAAGAATGGATTCTGAAGACACCTGATGTTTGAATCTCAGCCCTATAACTTACCAGGTAGGCAAGGTATGATTGAACCTCGATTTACTACATACATACTATGTACCACATACAAAATAGCAATGATTAGAGGATTATTAGCATCCAATATTATATATTAAGCAAATTCCACAATGTCTCACACATAATTTTCACTTAATAAACATTATCACCATCATGAGCAGGACTAGTTACCACTGTCGCTAACTGGCGCTGCAGAGGAGAGTGGAGGCCTTCTTTGCCCATGGAGCTGTTTGTGTTCTAGAATCTGCTCCTCAACTCAAGTGTAGAACTAACAAGTAGAACACTTTGAAGATAAGGTGGCAGTAGGGAAGTGGAGTAAGTCAAACCTATATAGTTCTTCATATGACTGAATATATGAATTTGGTAGAACTAAATTCCAAACTGCAACATATTACAGTGGTGCTGCTATAACATTTTTGGACTGTGAGAGATGAGAATGTCTTTCAATAACTCATACTTTCAGTGAACTGCAAATTGATCAAAATTGGTGTATCTTGACTTAAAATAAGTCATTTGGCTTTCTCCTGACTTCCCAGACTGCTAATAACATACAATCCCACACTTCCCATGCTCAACCCAGCTGAATAAAGGATCAAAAGGAGACTGGCTCCATCTCAAATGTTATAAGAAGCCTTCATATATTGCAAGTGTGGCTCCATCACTAACAGACAGAAAAACTCTCAAACCTAGTGGGTGATAAGAATAGGCTTCTAAATTTGATTGTTTTAGTGCTTCTATTGGTTACTGTCATCAGGCATCAGGAACTAGAATTAGGGCATGAGTTCTCAATTGAGGGCAATTTTGGTCCATGGGGAATATTTGACAATGTCTGGAGACATTTTTTGGTTGTCACAACTTGGTGGGAGACGCTACTGGCTTCTAGTGGGTGGAGACCATGGATGCTTCTACATATCTTGCAATGCACAGCCCCATCTACACGACTAAGAGTTACCTGGTTCAAAACAACAATGTTGTTAAAACCTTTCATTACTACGGGACACAGATCAGTGTGGACTCATTTCCTAAATGTTTCCTTCATTGGACTGAAAAATCCACGTGAGCAGGGACCATGGTTGATTTCAGTTCCCAATATAATGCCTAATACTTAATAAGGACTATATTTAGATTTCTGTGGGGTGAATGAACTGTAACAGCAGAAAACACTACAGGTCATCTCTTGTCTTCAAAGCAGAGGAGACATTTCTTCCACATCAAAGTCATGAAGTAAGGTGAAAAGAAAAGTTATAGCCAAATATGATTTTGCTTATTTGGGCACAAAACACTTAGACACTTTTAATAAATCTGTCCCTTCCTCCTACATGCCCACCTTCCCTACACCAGTAACCAGAGCCACAGCTAGACCCTAATAGTAAGTTTTGTAAACTTACCACCTAAGTATTTCTACAGTCTACTCACTTCTCTCCTTTGTTACTGCTACGAGGCATGGAGAAGCCATCATCATCATCTCTAATGGGTCACCCTGTTTTTGCTTTTGGTCTCTAACTTCCACTCTCTACACAGTAATAACCTTGCACAGGTACTAATCACAGCACATCATTCTTGTATTCAAAACCTGCTCAAGTCCTTACTGGAGCTTAAAATGCCTTATAAGGTCTGGCATCTGCCCACCTCTACATCCACTAATCAAAGCACCCACTTTCTTACTTAACCAACATATCAAGTTTCTTCTTCCTTCAGAGCCTCCATACTGGCATAGAAGGATCTTTCTCTAGATCCTCCATGGCTGGCATTGGCATTTCATCCAGTAGTCAATTTAAAAAAAAATAATGTTTATTTATTTTTTGAGAGAGAGATTGACAGTATGAGCAGGAAAGGGGCAAAGAAAGGGTGACACAGAATCTGCAGCAGGCTCCAGGCTCTGAGCTGTCAGCACAGAGCCCGACGCAGGGCTCGAACCCATGAACTGTGAGATCATGACCTGAGCCGAAGTTGGATGCTCAACCAACTGAGCCACCCAGGTGCCCCATACAGTAGTCAATTTAAAGTCAACTCATCAAAAAAGAAATTTTCTGACTATACAGGATAAACAATGGCCCTCTCCCCCGCTTTATCAGACATATTACTTTGTTTTATTGTCTTCAGATTATGAGGCAAAATCTGTGAGCTTATTCCTGATTTGTTCAGGTATACTTGTGTGGCTGGCCATCCCTCCCTGACTAGTGTGTTGGTTCCATGAGAGCAGAAAATTTGACCATCTACTTTGCTATATTTTGAGCATAGAGCCTGGCACAAAGTAAGGGGTCAACACTTATTTGATGGATGACTAGATTTCTCAAGAGTGAACGAAATGATATGTAAATGAACTATGACGAGAAAAAAAGGCCTCATCTGAAAAGAGTTATGCATAAACTTCCACTTGCACAAACGTTTTCTAGAATTTCCAAATTAACCCCCAAATTGTATCCTTTGTTTAACTACAATCAACCCAACATAAGACTAAACATCAGAACAATTTTTAAAAAGTGGTTAACGTTTACCAATCACTAGATATAGCTCAAATTAAATTAACAATGTATTAGTATAAGTCACCTGCATTATTTTCAGGAGCACTAAATAAAAGTTCATCCTATATTTTTAAATCTCTTATAAGCAGAGATGATGAAATAATGGAATGAAAATACGTGAAATAATTTTAGTAATTCTCAATACATAACCATAGCAATAATTTCTTAGGCTTCCAAATATGTTTCGGCAATGTGGACCGGCATGGTATGAAAATAAACTTAAGTGTGTTTCCCTTTTATAGGTTTTGTTACTGTGAAAAAAAATCATTAAAATATTTAGTATTCACAGGCAGCGTCTGAGGCAGGACTAGGAGTGTGCCATCCCTTGCAAAAACCTGGAACATATACAAGTGTAATGTTGCTTTTTTAGGACCATGTGATATATTTGTGTTCATGTCGGCTGTAAAGAAAAGAAGCCAGAAATATGTTGGCAGTGGTTGGGAGGGTGGGTAGGTGATGGCATATTGAATCCAGCATAGTCAATGACGAGAAGAACAATTGTAAATCGCCATATATACCTCATCTTGCTCTGCCTTCTGCCCATGTTTCCAACTCCAGGTGTTACCTCCGACAACATCCCCTAACTGGTAATGTTCTAAACTTGTTAGAGTCTTGGGGTACCTGTATCTTCACTGATACCACAAATCAATGTAATCCAACAGAACTTTCCACAGTGAAGGAAATGATATAATTCTGCACTAATGAGGTAGCTCCTAAACATATGTGGCCAATGAGCACCTGAAATGTGGCTTGTGCAACCAAGGATCTGAACGTTTAATTTCATTTTAATAAAATTTGCCACATGCAATGTATGCCAAGTGACTAGCATATTGCACAACACAAGACTAAAAGGCTTGTGCTACTCTGTGCCACCCCCCCCTTGTTGGTCTAGCAACATCCTAATCATCCTATAAGACTCAACAAAAATGTCCCCTCTTCAAGAATGACCCTCCTGTTCCTGTTCCCTCTGTGATGGGTGCAATATTTTGAAAATATTCATTTATCATTCTATTATAATTACTTTATGACATGTTGTTCCTTCCAATAGATGTGACTCTCTCGAGGGCAGGGACTCTGGATCATCTCTAAATCCTTAGTTCAGTGTTTGGCACATGAGAATTATTTGACAAATATTTGCTGGATGCTCAAGTGAGAGAGTGAAACCATCTTTAGATGTGAGTAAATATAAGCAGAGCTTCCCAGGAAAGTTCTTTTCAGAGAAGGTTTTACTGCTTCATTCAAGAAGTTGCAAACCAGATATGACCTTCAATTTGGTAGTGTTTTGCCATGTGTATTTTTTAAATGAAGAGTCTTTTTTTTTCCAGTGTTAAAAACTAATATTCCCAGGAATAATTATTAGATCTGGAAATTTTAGTCTTACATTCCTGCTTGGCAAGAATGAACCAGAAAGGAACATGCAGCTGCATCTTTTAAATAATAAATACATTCTACAGATTTTGTTTTCTTACTCCCAGCTGACTTTAATCATTTATGGTCTCTTTCTTCTGTGGGCATTTGACCTTATAACTCTAGACGCTGAATGAAGAGCCATGAAGCTCAAGATGAGACACTGATCTTTTACTTACAGTAGTAAAATAATAATAGTAACAGCAACAACAGCAAGGGCTGCTAACTTTTACTGAGTATCACATGCCAGGTGTTCTGCTAGGCAATTAATACACATTGTCAGAAAGAAGCCTTCAAACTACTCTATGACCTAGAAAATATTTTTAGCCTCATTCTGTCAGTGAGGAGACTGAGACTCCCAATGAACGAAATTGGCTATCAGCAAAAGTTTTGTCTCTAGGTCTGACTGTCGCCAGAGTCCTTGCTGCCATCTCCCCACTATAATAGCCTCACCTATCCACGTTTTTCCAGGCCTGGATTCAGACCCTGAGCATGATTCAAAGTGGGACCTTGGACAGGTGACATAACCTTTCTGTGTTTTGCTCTTCCACTAGCAATGAACTTCAGAAATAAGAGGTGACATTACCTCCAGGGGCACATGTGGGCATATGAGATGATGTAGGTGAAATACTGAACTTCTCAGGCATTTTCACAAATGGAAAATGACCTCATCTGAGTAGGCAGATAATGGCTGGGGGTGGGTTGATACAACTGGAGTAGAGAGGCAAGAAAGGTTTTAACCATTTAAAGAAAACAATGGTATTGTGGCTTCTGCTAGCATCCAGCCTTAAATATCGAGGAACCCTCACCTAGGGAAAGAATGTCTCAATGGAACTAATAAAAATTTGGCTCCTTGTAGCTTTGTGCCAATTAGGTGACATTGAAAGTATGCAAGTCAATGGAGGGTTTAAGAATTGGGTGTTGTGGGCCCAGTACTGTGTCAGGCCAGTAAATGGAAATTTTTCTGTAAATATCAAGATGGTAAATAGTTTAGGCTTTGCAGGCAACATGTAAACAAACAAGTGTGGCTATGTTCCAATAAAATATTATTCGCAAAACCAGGCCATGGGCCCACTCACTATAGTTTACAAACCCTGGGCCAGGCACTATGAAGGCAGAGCAGAAGCTCAGCAGGAGACATTGTACACGCTCTTCACCTTCATCTAGCACAATAACAAAAGCAATACAAAATAGTTTCTATTGGATTCACCTCTCTAGATAGCTCCGAACCTCTGGGGTAGAGGCCTCAACAGTGACAGTGACTTAAGCAACAGGCTCTCAGTGGCTCCAGTCCCAGCCTAACCCTCGAGGGCATGCATTGTCTAGTGGATGGTTCCTCACAGCAACAGTGCAGGCTGGAGAGAACAGGTGCAGTGACATGGACTTTCAGCCACATGCTATATTAGCTCCTTGACTAAATCAACGTCAACAGATAATAAGCCTGTAGTACTCATAATGTTGGCACACAGGGATGTTAGGATTTATAAATTTTGACAAAACCAAATGTCTTTTCTCCCCCTTGTACTCTCTTTGACTTCCCCCAGGCGCCATTTCTGGTACCACCTTGCACTAAGCCATCCACTTGTGCTTGAACTGCTCACTCCTTATGTACCATGTACTCACAGGGACTAGGGGTGGCTTCTGCCTTAGGCCAAATTGTTTGGAGTCTTTTCAGTCCTTCCTTCATGTGATCATATTGAGGTTGGTTTGTCTTTTTCCAAGTGTGTGACCAGCATGATTCAAAGAAAACATTTACTTCCTGTTTTGTCTGTTAATCAAATCTTTCACTATCCTTATTCTTTTGGTTTTGTTCTCATTTAACCCTGTTTTCCTTTACAGTATTAAATCTGCTCATTTGTACACTATCTTTTGAACTTTGCTAATAGGTCTTTTATCATCCTTACTCTCCACTGTTTTACTTTTCAAGTTAAATGGTAAAAAATATGAGTGGGCACATTATTAGGAAATATCTTAGTCTAAGAGTCAGAAATCCGGAGGTTCAGCCTTAGTCTGTCCTTGCCATCTGTGGAACTCTGGGCAAATGAGTGAACATATTTGAACTTTAATTGCTTTACCTACAAAGTAAAGTCAAGTCTGCCAATCCCAGAAAGAAGCACAAGGATTGAGTTAAATATGAAAGATTTTTCTTACAACTCAGTAGTAAAATATATATATAATCCAATTAAAATGGGTCCAAATAGACATTTCTTCAAAGAAGTTATGCAAATGGCCGATAAGCATGTGCAAAGATGCTCAACATCATTAGCCATCCAGAATGGCTAATCCAATCCAAACCATGATACGATACCACTTTGCACACACTAGGATGACTATAATTAAAAAGTTAGAAAATAAATGCTGATGAGGATGTAGAGAAATTGAAACCTTCATACACTGCTGGTAGGAATGTAAAATGGTGTAGGTGTTTTAGAAAATCAGTTGGCAGTATTTCAAAAGTTTAAACCATATGACCCAGCAATTCCACTCCTATGTATATACTCAAGAGAAATATGTGCCTACGCAAACACTTGTACATGAATATCAGCATTCATGGTGGCATTATTCATCAGCAGCCTTATTCCTAAAAAAGTGAAAATCAACCCAAATGGCCATTAATTGATGAATAAATGGGCAAAATTTGGTACAGTGATGTATGAACCTTGAAAACGTGATACTAAGTGGAAAGAGGTCAGTGACAGAGGACCACATAATGTACAATGCCCATATATGTGAAATGTCCACAGTATGCAGTTCACAGACAAAGAAATAGATTACTTGTTTCTGGGAGCTGGAGGAAGGGGGATGGGGAGTGATTGCTCTTGGGCATGGGGTTTCTTTTGGGGGTGATAACATATTCTGAAATTAAATACCAATGATTGCACACTCTGTGAATGCATTTAAAACCACTTAACCATTTAACTGTACATTTTAAATGGGTAAATTATATAGTATTTTAATTATATCTGAATAAAAACTGTTATTGTAAAAATATGAGAGGTTTCTAACCTAGTGCCTAGCACACAGTAGGAGCTAAAAATGATAAATATTATTGGGGCACCTGCGTGGCTCAATTGGTTAAGTGGCTGTTGGTTTTAACTCAGGTTATGATCTCATGGTTTGTGGGTATGAGCCCTGCATCATGCTTTGCCGAGTGTGCAGTTGCTTGGGATTCTCTCTCTACCTCTACCTCTCTCTGCTCCTCTCCCACTCATGTGTCGCACGTGCACTCTCTCCCTCTCTCTCTCAAAATAAATAAGTAAACGCTATTTTTTTAATGGTCACTATTAATATTACTAACTCACCTGGACATGAGTTTCTCCATTTTTAAACTGTAGTAGATTATTCTGAACCTTTCAGCTCTGTTGCTCTGAGAATCTAAGTGCTTAAATATATGCACATTAAGATCTAGAGAAGGAAGATAATTGTGGGTTGGAGTAGTCAGGAAATATCTTTAAAGTTTGGACAGGGCAAGGGTGGAGGAAAGAGCTTCTAGAGTTACTGGAGGTAGAAATTCAACAGCACAAAGGTGGGAATGATTTAGTTCTCTACTGGACCCACAAGGTAGGCAGTTTGATTAAGCAAGTGGTTCACCAACGCAAGAGGCAAGTTGGATAAGGAGGTAAATTTCTATTTCAAAGGATCTTTAAAGCATCGGTCAAGAAGTTTGGATTTGCCAAAACACTAGAATGCAAGGATTTGAATTTAAGGAAAAGTAATGTGCCAGTTCACTTGGTGTAAGTGGAGAAGGCCAGAACAACGTCCAAAAGGTACCAGTTGGCGAGGGCTTAATGAAAGAGGTTAAGAATGAGGTCAGAAAAGAAATGGTAAAAAAAATAAATAAATAAAAGAATTTTTTTTTTTTTTACCTGGTAAAAAAGGTACATTGTAAAGGTGACAGAATTCAGAAAGAATAATCTCCTTTCTCAAGACCTAACAAAGTTAATAATAATGGCCACAAAATAATGGTGAAAGCGAGGGCAAATTTAACAGTAACCCCTAAATGGGAAATTAAATACATATCCATGCCATAAGATTCAAAAGTAACTGGTAGGAAAAAGGAAAGTAAGAATTAATGGAGGAAGGGAGAAAAAGAAAATAAATATAATTTTGGTGTGATTTGGAATTGTATTAAAATATCTCTCCCCAAACTTCACAAAGAGATTGGGAAAAAAATATGACATTGACAAAATTATGTGATTTTTTCTTCTAATTTCACCCATAATCAAAAGAGAAGTAGACTGAGGAATATGATTTGGCAGCTTTGAGAAAGCCCCAGAAAACCTCTAGAGAGCAGAATCCCAGGACTTCTGCCTACCCAAGAATGGGAATAACTATAAAAAGTGTTTGGCAACAAAAGTTAACAGAACATGATGAACGATAGTATATAGGGAATGGGCTTCAAGAATGCGCCGGAGATGAAACCAGGCTGGGATTGTTCAGAGGGGGACAATTTATGGGAGAAGGGGATGTATTCTACTTTCAGATGCATTAAGTTTGAGCAATGTTATCACTTGAATTCAAATGTCTAGATCAACCTGACCTACAGCTACCCAAGAAGTAAGCCTTTCGTAGGTATGTGCAGGATGAATAAGGCCACTGCATATAAAATGTTAATTGAAGATGAAAAATGAAAGCAGCTGTAAACAGATTTTCTTTAAAAAAATCACTTTTTTCAAGCACTTTGGAATCAACAGTCTCCGCGATTCTTCAAAAGTTTTGAATTTCAAACTATCTTTTTGATATTATAGACCCATAGTCTGAGTCATCCTGCACTTAAAAAACAATCATGAGAAGTATATTAGAGAATAGAAAAACTGAATATGTAACTTCCTCCACTGACAGAAAAGACAAAAGAATTCCTATTTTTACAACTTATTTAAAGGCTACTTAACACTTCAAAAAGATTTATGATAGGTAGATTTTGAGATAATTATTTTCTGTACCTTGGTGTTATATAATCATCAAACATGAGAAATCAAATCAATTAACAAACTTAAAAATGCAAATACTAATTCTTTGTGAATTTGTATGTTCAGTTTGATAGAAGCTATTACATGACTCTGAGAATGGACTTTTAATTAAAGGGAGCAACAGAGTCAACCATCAGATGTGTTCAATTACGGGCTCCCCGATGAAGCTCACTGCCCTGGGTCCAGTGAATACTTCCTTTTCAAAAGACCCTCTCAAAACAAACAAGCAAACAAACAAAAAAACTTCAAAAAAACAAAACAAAACCTCTCCTCCTCCTTGTGCATTCTGACATTGGCTCTATAAAGGAATAACTAAACACTCAAATGCTCTCAAATGGAGACAGTTGGGTCTTGAGTCAACAGAGTGAGCCTCAAGGATGTGAATACAAATCCTTGATTATGTGTGACTGTGTACGTACATGTGTGTACTACATGCATATGTGTGTGTAAAACTTCTTGCACAAAGTCAGTTTTACTAATTTCCTACATTTTGAGAACATTCTTCTCTATCTCAAGTTGGGCATTTTTAACCTGGGGCTTTAAAAAATCTTAACAGTAAATGAAAATCTTTATGGTATCTGTGTAAATATTTAAAATTTTTCTTAGCTACGGGGTTTTCAGCATTCAGCAGGGCTCTCAAAGGGGTCTGTAACGCAAAATGGATCAAGAACCACAGCATGTAGGAACCCTAAAAATTAAAGACAGTCAAAATTTACTTAGTGAATCTGCTTGAGATGAAAAGAGAGCCAAATTCACAGTGCTTCTCAGCACGCGGTTCCTTGAGGCCTCAGTCAGTCAGCGGTGGAAACACATTGTGTCTCAACTGTCTGCATGACTCCCCAGCTCCTCCCACTATTATTTGTATATCCAGCTAATTATTTTCTTGATTTTTCCATCCATAAAATTAAATTCCTTAAGTGATAGAATCGATCTTATCACAGTCTTCCCTTTCTAAGGAGACTACTGTTGCTGTCACTTTGAAAACTGTAAATAGCATTCAAGATGATATTTAATTTTAAGTATGTGCCAACATTTAGTGGAAATATCTAAGTTTTGAAATAGTAGGGAGCTCACATTCCATCTGGTGTGTTTTCATTTTATCTCCTCTTCTCAGTGAATTTTAAAAGTCAACTGCAGTGTCAATATCCTTTCTGCTATGCTAATGTGGCCTCCGTGCAGAAATCAAAGGGAGGGAGTCCTCAGGGCAAGTGGTTCTTTTTCAATTGAACTAGTTAGTGTCATAGAATCACAAAGTATCAGAGCTGACCGTGTGCTTAGAGGTAGCCGAGATGAGATGAGGCCTCTCAGTTTGAGGAAAGGGAAACTGAGCCCCAGACACAGGGAACTGGCCAAGGTCTCATTAGCAACAGAGCCAGGACGTGAGCCTCTCTAGAGGCAAGAAGGCGGTCACATCCCGGAACCTGGATGGCCCTTCTTCAGAGCATACTGCCCCACGGTACTTAGTGGCTTCTGCTCTCTCTGTGGTTACTGTTGCTCACTTCTTATCCATATAAGGTGAGCTACTATTTCAAAGTAATCACTGGTGGGCCATTTCCCTCTTGACCTTCTCTTTCGGCTAACTGGAAGTATATCTACTGTGAGGAAGCAGTGTCCTTCACTCACTCACAGGGCTTCTAAGTGCAGAAGGTACTGCCCAGTACGAGAAATGATTCATGCAGGGATAAGGAGGCTAAGCTGCTCTACCTGCCCATCCCCAGACATGAAAAAAGACTTTCAAACTGGAAAAGGGACAGAACTAAGAGAGATAAAGCAAGTAAGAGACAAACAGAGACAGAAAGAGAGAAAGCTCATGAGCACACTCTAGGGTACTATGCTTCCACCCTTGCCCTTCTTCCAAATCCCATGCTGAACCCTGAGGTTTGAAGATACATTAATTTGATACTTCCTGCTGTAACAGATTTCTAAAAACTTACTGGCTTTAAACAGCACAGGTTTATTATCTTAGAGTTCTGGAGGTCAGAAGTCCAAAATAAGTCTCAATAGGCTAAAATCAAGATGCCAGCAGGTATGAATTCTTCTCTGGAGGGCCCATGGGAAAAAATCTGTTTTCCTGCTTCAATGACCAAGGGAGTCTTTCTCAGCCTGCATCACTTTGACACTGACTGTTCCACCTACCTTATCCACATTTAAGGACCTTTGTGATTATATTGGGTCCACTCAGGATAATTCAGGATAATCTCCCTTTTTTAAAGTCAGCTATTAGCCCCTTAAATTCTATCTGCCACCTTAATTCTTTGCCATGTACCATATTTCCAGGTTCTGGAAGTGAGGTCATGAGCACCCTTGGTAGACAATCATTCTACCTTTCACAGTGATTTGCTGGAAACCTCCTCTTTGGATTGGGAATCCAAGAGTAGAAGGTACTGGTACTCAGCTTTCCCCATCTACAACTCTGGCAGCACATTGTTCCACAAAGAGAATGATCAAGTGTTGTAGTGACAACATGAGCATCTGCCAGGGAGTCCCAAATCTCCTTGCAGGTCTCAGAAAAGCATGGAAGAACAGAAAGACATTTCTGTGTCCAGGAGAAGAATGTTGAAAAGAGTACAGAGTAAGTGCCCTTCCTGTGTTGTGACCAGAGGCCTTGTAAGAACCATGGACACCTAGGGAGACAGGAGACCATGACCATCAACCCTCAGGGATGGTTGCCATGCTTGTGGGTGTCAGCATGGATGGAGTATACACCCGAGGACCAGGCAGGCAGATTACTTACACAGCAGAGTCCAAAGAAACAACAGCCAAGGACTACATAATCCCTGTCTGCCCCACATGACATGTGGCTCACAATGGCCCCAGAGAGCAGAATGCTGAACCAAGAGGTTGTAAACCAGAACAGGGCTGAATTATAGGACTGAGCTGATTCAGATGGCACTGGATTTGCTGACCTGAACTGGCCCTGGGCTGATGAAGTAGTCTGCTATCATGAACATGAATTAAACCCAACTTGGGGATTAAAGAATATTTCATTTTTGTAGAGTCAAGTTGGTGACTGTGAAATTAATAACTGGTATATGGGCCACTAGTGAACCTCAGAAATAGTAAGGGATGACCTGGTGATGGAGAAGAAACTGAAGACAAAGTGACTAGGGAGAACGAGACTTCAGAGCATTATATCTAATGTATTCTTTCTTGTGACTCTGAAAATGTTATCCTGAAGAGTAATTTTTTTAACTAACAAGTCAGAGAGTGGAAACCTGACAAAGGCCACTTCTCTGGGCATTTCAGTTCAAGTGGTAAGTCACGAACAGGCATCTCCCATGAGGGATTCACCAAAACTAAAGTCTATTTCTTTCACTACATTCACCAGCCAACTACCCATAAATGATGGTCTTTGTCAATGAGTGAAGAAGAACACAATGTCTGACTATTAAAAAATTACTACCTAATATTATATTTAAATTACAGAATTTTGAACATTCACTATATAAAGTTTGGGAAATGCCAAAGAGTATGAAGAAAGAAAACAAGAGTGACCTATGATTCCATTATCCAGCTATAATCAATCTCTCTCTCTCTCTCTCTCTCTCTCTCTCTCTCTCTCTCTCTCTCTCTTTAATGAGGGAGAGGGTGCACGTGTGTGCACACATGCACATGCACTTGGTGGGAGAAAGGGGCAGACAGAGAGGGAGAGAGAATCTTAAGCAGGTTCCATGTCCAGCACAGAGGTGGGGCTCAATCTCACCATGAGATCATGACCTGAGCTGAAATCAAGAGTTAGACACTTAGCTGACTAAGTCACCCACGTGCCCCCACAATTCTTTTTAATTACTAGAAATATGTGTTTCCATTCTATTCTCAACCTATATGCCACTATTTTCATTCAATATTATATCCCAATATTTTACAACATTAAAATTATTTTAAAGCACTCATCCATATATATGAATACATACCATTAAAATATATTCTTCTATTTTTTTACTTTAAATTATTTCCCAGGTAGAGAGTTTTCAAATGAAATAGATAAGTTATACAAGTTTTATAGACACATACTCTGAGGTAATGTGGAAACTATGATACCAATAACAGCATTTTTGAGCCTATAGTGGAATAGAATAGAAATATCTATTATATTCTTGGCAGGGTGTTGACACAATTCCAAAATATGAAGGTGGATGAGGACGATTCTATCTTAGATTGATTTATCTCAGTGCTGGTGGGGCTTTCAGGGGCCACTTTTCAAACTAACTGCAGGTAGATTCCAGAAATGAGTACCAGGTCCAGAGCTGGCCTTTGTGATTTGGTTCTGGAGTTACCAACAAAGTCACACTGTACCTCCAGACTAAGGCCTGATATTCCAGCTTTAAAATCCTACTCTCCTCCCATAGGGCTGTGTTAGTTTGAAAAATACTTTATCATCTCAGGAAAGTTAACAATGTGAACTGTTCTCGTTACAATTAAGATACAGTTTCTTTCTTGAGAGGAGATTTTGACAGAAAAGAAGGTAGTACCCAAAAAGCAAGTGGAGGAATTTGCAGCTGACAAAGAAAAGCCACAGAACTGAGAAACACAAGAACTAGGCTCTGAATTCCGAGGGTCAGGGAAGTAACAGATTCGGTTCTGCAAATGACTTTGAAGAAACTACTCCATCGAATAGTGGGATTTATTGGGTATGAAGAGGTAGGGAGGACAAAGGGTATTAAGACTCTTCTGGGAGTTCACAGAGGCAGCAGAGTGAAAGAGAACTGGGTAGTATGACTCCCCTGTCTGTTTTTCTCTCCCCACTCCCCTCTCCCCTTTTTTTTCTTCCTTCCTTCCTTCCTTCCTTCCTTCCTTCCTTCCTTCCTTCCTTCCTTCCTTCTTTCCTTTTCTCTCTCCTCTCTTTTCCCTTCCCTTCCCTTCCCTTCCCTTCCCTTCCCTTCCCTTCCCTTCCCTTCCCTTCCCTTCCCTTCTCTTCTCTTCTCTTCTCTTCTCTTCTCTTCTCTTCTCTCTCTCTCTCTCTCTCTCTCTCTCTCTCCCCCAGATGACCTCAGAAAAGTTATTAGGTTTCTCTGTGCCTCAGTTTTCTTATTCTTGGAGATAAATGTACTCACTGCTCCACCCTGCACTTCATGGACGCATGACCTCCTCAGCATGCTAAAGTCATAAACACACCATAATTTCCCTCTCCATTTGAGGATATCACCAAATGTCCCTCATTTTTCTCAAGAAGTTGAATTCAGGTGTATACCAAATCACTAATCGATGAAACTACCCAAGGTCTTCATGCTTTTGACTTTGAGATGAGACTTGAAAGAAGAAACTATGCTAGTGCTGCAGGGAAGGAAGGCAAATTGGTAAAGGGCAGACACATCGTGTGGACATAAAATGTCATAAGGAAACGTTGGGGCACTTATTTCAGGTTGTTACAAATGAATTCAGCCTCAGTCTTCATATCAACTGATGAGGCCAAGATTACTGGAGAAGCCAGTTGAAGGTTCATGCATGGATTTGACCTAACTGTACACATACCTCTTCAAGGTCTCTGAAGAGTTTTCTAAAAAGAACCAAAATTCTTTTAAAGGAAAAAGAAGATTCAGGAGCAAGGTTTCATTTCAGGGAAAAGGGAATATTCAATGTAAGAAGCGTTTCCAACAGGTACTAGTACAGCTGGCCTAGAAGATATTTATGGTCCATTGAGAGTTGTAAGCAAGGACTGTTTCTTTTTGAGGAAGAAAAAGGCAGCAATTTTCTCTTAAATATTTTAGTGTGTTATCATGACATGAATACACTATAAGGCATGCAAAAGTATTTAAGAGGTTCATTGCACAAAACCAGCTCAGAAAGGATGACCTTGGGAATTGTAGAATCATATATATATATACATATATATGTATATATATATATGTATATATATATATGTATATATATATGTATATATATGTATATATATATACATATATATATATACATATATATGTACATATATATATATATATATATATATATATATATATATGAAGGAGCTATAATAAAGTATCTAGGTGGGGACTAGTTGTTCATATTCAAAAAGCAGAGAACATGGCTAACTTTGGAAAATGCCAATTTCCTAAACTCTAAGTCTTATTAGCTGCTTAATTAGAAGTGGTGTGTCCAGGACCTATGGGCTTAGTGAAAATCTAGGATATGTCTGTTTGAGCGAATGTCTCCAAGGTCAAACAGAGATCTTGAAACTGCTTGAGATTTAGCATTGGGAGTCTAGAATAATCACTCTAGAAAAAAGTCTAGAAAAAATCACTCATCTCACTATCTTTGAGTTTTCAATTAAAATGAGGGATAATATTTGCCTCAGACCAAAGGCTTTGTAGTCAAATGGACTGCAATAAAATTTTTGTCATGAACTAGTTATAAGGTCTTGAGACAAACACACACTTGCTGTGATATTTAGCTTTAATTGAAAGGTATTAATGATATTAACCCTGCAAGGATTAAGAAAATTCAAGTAATGTATGTATAACACCTAGCACAGGGTTCAGCACATTGTAGACTCTCATTAAGTAATGATGACATTTTTATTCTATTAGTATTTTTCATTAGTCCTCTCCCTAGGAAACAGGATTAAGAATTAGAATTGTTTATCACTATTCACCTATTATTTACTCCTGGAAGCAAATTCCCTTCTCCCATTTCAAAGATGGGAAACATAAAAGATATTGAGATTTAAATAACAAGTTCAGCATTAAAGAACTTGTAACAAACCACTCTACTGACCCATCATGTAGATTTTAGAGCTAGCTCTGCAGGTATAGGAGCCTTTTCTAGATTTTCTGGATTAGAAAGAAAATCTGGCCTCTCTCAACTTACTCCTCTAAATCTAGGGGACCACAACAATCTCAAAACAGTAAGGTAAAGCAATCTGAAAGTCTTGGAATAAAATTATAAACCAGAATTTCTTTTTTTCCAGAAGGGATTCTGTCATTGGAAATGTTTGCAGGTCTGGACAGTGTGGGCTGCATACTTGTGGCAGCTTAAAAGTTTAATGTGGTCACAAATTATTGAACTGCTATGTCTCTGAAGGCTGTTGGCCCACAGGCAGGCATAATGACAGTCACAGGTAATGACACTAAACCTGCATGACCTCCCCTTGATGGGTCCCTTGCATTTGGAAAACCTCCTGGGTCTCCAGAGAATGTAGCTTCTGGACAGTCACCTACTTCAGCTTCCAACTTCTCACTCACTCATTCCTATCAGCTCTTTAGAAGTTTCTCTGATAATAACAGAACAGTAATAATACTGCTAATAATTACATAAATAATAGCCAACATGTATTAAGCATTAACACTGCATCAGGCATTATTCTAGGGCTTTATATGTAGTAAATTATTTTATTCTTCCAGCAGTCCCATCACAATCCCCATTTTACAGATGAGAAAATTGAGGTGAGAAACAACCAATCTGGATCTGGAGTCCCCAGCTTTAAGCCTGACAGTGCCTCAAAAATACAGTTAATGGGTTTATTTTCAAAACTGGAAAAAAGTACGACCACATGAATAATTGGTGTTTGGACCACCCATAAAGGATTAATGGCCCAAAGAAACAATAATCAAAACAGTGGTTCCCCTGTCCTCCAAAATTCATGGGTTATTTTGTGAACATCCCTGGTGAAATTAGCAAAAAGATAATTAAAAAATTTTTAAAAAGAATGTTGGGGCTCCTGGGTGGCTCAGTCGGTTGAGCATCTGATTTCGGCTCAGGCCATGATCTTGCGGTCCGTGAGCTGGAGCCTTGTGTCAGGCTCTGTGCTAACAGCTCAGAGCCTGGAGCCTGCTTCAGATTCTCTTTCTCTCTCTCTCTCTCTGCCCATCCCCCACTCATGCTCTGTCTCTCTATCTCTCCCTCTCTCTGTCAAAAATAAATAAACATTAAAAAAAATAAAAGAATGTAGAATCTGTATAGAAGAAACCACCTGGTCATCTTTCAGATCATTTCACTGTTAAAACTTCCACAAAACATTTGATTAGGGATGACAGGACCTAAGTCAACTGTTCGATGACATATTTCTTGTGTTACCTTCTGATTTTAAGGAGCAGGAAAAATAAATTATTATCCTCTGGATATGGAGGGCCAGGGTGAAAAAATTAAGAGGTTTTGCATTAAGTTGCACTTTATGAAAACAAATGAAGTTGTTAAGATTTAAAAAGCTCTTAAATTGCACTGTCCAATTTGGCAGCCACTAGAGTAGCCATGTGGAACTAGTCTCAATGAGATGTGCTGGAAATATAAAACACATATTGGATTTCAAGGACTCATACAAAAAGAGGATGTAAATATCTCATTAATAAGGTTTTGCATTAGTTACATGATGAAATGATAACCTTTGGTTACAGTGGGTTAAAAATCATATCATTAAATTAATTTCACCAATTTCATTTCACTAGTTTTAATGTGGCTACTGAAACATTTGTAACTACATATTAACTCATATTATATTTCTGTTGGGCGGTGCTTCTCTAATACACAATGTGCAAAGTACAGACTGGGAACATTGTAATTGATACGATCTGATGATGACACAAGTAAGACTACATTTTGGGCCCACAGGCTGGGATTCCAAAAGTCAGGCTATGTTTCCAGGGCCCCGTGTGCCTTTTCTGAAGCAGGTAACTTGGAGGCCTCGTATTCTTCTCTGCTGGAATGTGACACATGATAGATTCAAAGAACAGGTCCTGCTGCAAGCTAAGGGGTAATAAGACTTATTCATAAAGATTATTATAATTAAGTATATCATTCTTTCGTCTAAAAAATGACAGTTGATAACTGAAAAGCAAAAAAAAATCCAATGCTTTGGGGCTTTAAAATTATATTAGTTTTTACCTTTCTTTCATCCTTAATTCTTGCTTATTTTGCTTTTCATCTTTTTTTTTTTTTAAACATTTATTTATTTTTGAGACAGAGAGAGACAGAGCATGAAGGGGGGAGGGTCAGAGAGAGAGGGAGACACAGAATCAGAAGCAGGCTCCAGGCTCTGAGCCATCAGCCCAGAGCCCCACGCGGGGCTCGAACTCACGGACCGTGAGATTGTGACCTGAGCCGAAGTCGGCCGCTCAACCGACTGAGCCACCCAGGCGCCCCTGCTTTTCATCTTTAACAGCGAGATCAAGTCAGGGGCACCTGCACAACTCAAATGGTTGAGCATTCGACTTTGGCTCAGATCATGATCCTGCAGTTTGTGAGCAGTTTGTGAGTGTGAGCCCCCACATCAGGCTTGCTGTTGTCAGCACAGAGCCTACATTGGATCCTCTGTTCCTCTCTCTCTGCTCCTCCTCCACTTACTCTCTCTCAAAAATAAATGTTAAAAAATAACAATAACGAAAGAGACATCAAGTGAAATGTTTGGGGACTTTTTTTCTTTGAGGCCATTATAATTTTTACTGGTACAAAAGTGCCAATGCCCAATTCATATCTCTTTTCCTCTTGCTATACTTGTCCATTTCTGTACATAATTTATTCCTCCAATAACTTTTCCTATCCTTTTCCCCTATACTTTCAACTCTCAAATAAAATAGATTTGGAAAAATTTCTCATGTGAGATAGTTTTCTTTAGTGGACCTAGTCTCCAAGTTTACTAAAATTTTTTGGACACTCTTAGTAAGTGACTGTTTATAGTTAAGTCAAGAGCCTTGAATATAAACCTAATTTAAAAATTAAAAAATTGGGGCACCTGGGTGTCTCATTCGGTTAAGAGTCCAACTTTGGCTCAGGTCATGATCTCAGTCTGTGAGCTCGAGCCCCGCATCAGGCTCTATGTTGACAGTTCAGAGCCTGGAGCATGCTTCAGATTCTGTGTCCCCCTCTCTCTCTGCCCCTTCTCTCCCCACGCTCTGTCTCTCTCTGTCTCTGAAAATAAATAAACCTTAATTTTGTAAAAAAAAAAAATAAAAATTATATAAATGATCCAATCTTCAATTACTGATGCTAGTGGAGGTCTGACTGCAGCATTGAGTGACTGAAAGCACAAGTGTGACGGAGGTATCTCAGCGAGAAGGGCTTCATAGAGCAGGCACTTGCCTGCTGCATGATTTTACAGATTTCTGCTAGGCTATATATGTTTGGAGAGAAGATTCACTGTGGAAGGCAGAACAGACCCTGCACAACAAAGCCTTATTGAGAAAACATGGAGTGGTCTTACTTTGATATGATGGATAGAATGGCATGTGGTTACCTTTTTGCTGCTTATTTCTCATGAATATGCAATTGAACATATTTAAATGGAGAGGAGAGTAATGCTGAGAAAACTGACACAGGGTGGCAGTCCTCAAAGCCAACACCAGGAAAAACCATAGAGGTGGCAACCTTTGCCTTGAGGTACATCCTGTAGATACCTGTCCTCTCTTTTTTAAAAAAAAAAAATAATGTTTATTTTTGAGAGAGAGAGAGAGAGAGAGAGAGAGAGAGAGAGAGAGAGAGAGAGAGAGAAAGAGCGCACAACTAGGGGAGGGGCAGAGAGAGAGATGGAGACACAGAATCCGAAGCAGGCTCCAGGCTCTGAGCTGTCAGCACAGTCTTGTATCCAATGACTTTGTGATTCTCTCTGGAGGCCCCCACCCCACCATCACCACCATTATAATCCTGCATTCTTCTCAACATTTCATATGTGGTAATTAATCTGAATTGTATACTCCCCAAATTATTATCTCTACTAGGAAAAATGGGAAGAAATAATTTGAAACCAGATGAATACTTCTCTCCTAATCTGACATTCCTCTCTTCCAAGGGACAGGAAGATTTAAATGAGTAATAATCTGACACAGGAAAGGGTAAACCAGATGTCTACTAAATTTTGTTATCAATAAAATAGGTAGCCAAAGAGAATTTGGAGATGCAACCAGGGAGAATTTGATGTCAAAGATAATTAAATTATATATTTATTTGTTGGTTATATCACATAAAGATTCTTTGAGCTAGAAGTTCTCATATTATAATACCTTTCTATGGTGACAGATGATAATCACATTTCTTATGGTGAGCCTTTCATAATGTATATAATTCTCAAATCACTCTGTCATATACCTGAAACTAATATACTATATGTTAACTATGCTTCAATTAAGCATTTAAGATTGTTTTAGGTTTTCATGAATTTAGAAGAACCCATGGAGTTCTTGTTTTATTCTTTGCAAGAGGTAACCAAATTTTCATTCCAAAATTCTGAGTCAAAAATGCATTCCTCAGTATGAAGACATCATTGAACCCAGAGGAAAAAAAGCTAATTAACTGTCTCATTGAAACACTCCTTCCTTTTTGGAGTCAACTGGGGACCCATGGACTTTGAGCCCATTGTCAAATGGTGTGTGAAAGAGATCCAAGTTCAACAATAAATATTATCAGCAATATAATAGTTTTCTCCAGCCCTCAGGGCCAAATGACCTGCATTTTAGCAAATTGATTTTGTTCATGCATTGTGTTAAGCCAAGCAATTGTTTCCTATGGCATGCTTGAACCCACAGTTGCTCTGTCTATGAAATTCATGGTTGAATTGTCCAATTGCTGATTGCTATTCCCATTTGCTTTAATAATAGTCACTTCCTTCATCAGTAATGGGTTTTATATACAGTGCACAATCACAACCATTCAATGTCACCCATAAACATTTGATGAATTGTCTAATACAGTTATGAGAGTTGCTTATTTGGGACGCAGCTAGGGTAAGCCTTACAGAGTTAATGAGATGATGTACCATGGCATTAGGCAATGGACATTTCCCTCCCCCACATTAGCTGTATGTTCTCTTTTAACCAAGGACCCATTTATGTCATTATCATAATCTTCATCAACTTGTCAAGATAATGGAGGGCCCACTGAGTTCAGAGAAGGCCTCACATAATTCATGGAAATTTCAAGAACATAGATATAGAAAGGGTTTGGGAGCAACGGACAAATAAGATCTGCATGGAAAACAACACAGAAAGGGCTTTATAATAAAAATTTTGTCTTGGAATGGGTGGAATATGAACTCAGTTTTGAGGGAGTGGAAGGAGACTCATTCTCTGAAACCGGGAAGATACATCAGTGAACAAAATGCACAAAGACAAATCCAGGACAGAAAGCTGGAGGAAGAACAGATAATGATAATCTCAAGAGATGATAATCGAGGTCAAAATGAAAGCAAGAGAACTCTCAAGCTTGCTTTTGGCAAATCTCACATCTGTATTTGTTACAGATACGCAAGTCTGGGTTTTTGGGTGAGACAAGTTAATTTTGACACATGACTTGTTTTGATCCACCAGACTTGCTTAGCAATCAGACGAGGTTTATAATTACTCACCATCTTTCTGATGTGCAACAAGATGAAGCTGTGTGCACATTGATTTCTGACCAATAGAGCCTGTTCCATAAGTCTTCCATTAGATTAACCTCAAATGGCTGACATCACCATGTCGGAATCTTACCCAATGTAGCTATGAGTTAATAAGTTGATCCCCTGAAAATCAAGATGTGCTCTCCTTTTAAATTACCTTAGGACTAGTAGGGAATGTCAAATTCTTCTAGTTCAACACCTCATTCCCTCATATACTCATTCATTGAACAAATATTTCTTGAAGACCTCCTCTATGCCAGATTAGGTCCCTGTTCCCAAGTCTTTACAGTGCAGCTGGGAACACAGGCACTGAATACTAAACTAATAAATTATTTCAAATGTGGTAACTATTAAGAAGAAAATAAACATAATAATAGAATTTCTGCAGAGAGGATAAGAGATTATCTATCTTAGATGGGTTGGGGTGATTGATGAAAAGAACTCTTCAAAGAGATGACATTTGAACTGAGATTTGGATGAAGACATGAAGTCACTTGAGGCGAGAGGAAAAGAAAACAACATGTGCCAAGGCCCTGAGGTAGGAACAAGAATAATCTGTTTGACAAAAGCAAGCGGGTAGAGAGAATGAGACTTCAGGATGCACTGAAGATGACAAACTCCCAGGGCCATAGCACTATATGAGTAACCAAGGAGGTAAAACAGAGGTTGTAGAGAAGTGACGTGCATAGTGGACTAGACAGACGATCCTGTAGAATAGTAACACTTGAGTGGTAGAAAAAAGAGGAGTAGGCCAAGAAATGGGCATATCTCAAAATCCAATGCCTTCAGTGGCCAGACACGTATCATAAACATGTGAAGCAAGGCTTGGTAAGAGACAGGGATTTGTGGGGAATGTAGGGACCTGAAGAATGCGTGACATACCTAAAAGCATTCAGACTCATTAAGAAATACTTGGCACGCAAAATAAAATACATATGAGGAGGTGAGCAGAGCCCATGGACCATCAATATGCAACAATGAACTGGAGGAAAAAGTAGGAAGCAGGCTGAGAAAGAGAAAAATCAATAGAGTATGGTCTCACACAAGTCAGAGGTGAGCTATACATGTATTTCTATGAACAACACAAAAAGTTTGTTTTATTAGTCAGTGACCCAAATGCTGTAATACTAACAACAACAAGAATACCTCACACTATTTGTTACAGAACTTGCCTAACCTAAAAATAAAGGTAATCATCCAATGGGTCAGATTTGTAAAGATAGGAATCATAGAACTAAGTGGTCCCTCCAAGGACTGGATGTAGAGGTCCACCTGAAGAATCATGGCCATCTGTGCTTGCATAGATCCAGGAAAGGGAAGCTCCACCACCCCCCCCCCCCTTCACACACACACACACACACACACACACACACACACGGTACTAAAAATGTTTATCACTTTCTATCAATTTGATCTGTTGTTATGTGGCGCTGGTATCTGGCTCCTTTTAGCCTAGAAGTCCCAAATCTCCCCTCCCCCAACTCCCAGAGTCACACAGAGCATTTAATACTTTTCCCACGTACCAGCCCTTCATATATTTACAAACAGGGACTCTGTCACTGTCTTCCCTCTGCAAGTTTTCCTTTCTCTAAACAAAATATCCCCACCTTCAACTACTCCCCAGATCACTGTGTCCAGACTCTGCTATCCCAATCACCTTGCTGTGAACCCTCTCCAGTTTGTCACCATCTCTCCTAAAACAGCGCCCAGGGAGAACACCATATTCTTAGCCAATTTACAACCTAAGGCTTCTTTAGGTATCATTTTCTATTTCCACAGCAGTAGGAACACAATTACATTTTATCAAGCTCAGTCTTCTGCTGTCCCTGTTCCCTACTCCCTACCCTTCATGGCAGTTTGTTTGTTGTAGTTCCGCGACAAATGCATAATCTAGAGTGAGTGCCCCTATCAGCATAAAGAATGCTGTACCTCATCACTCTATCATTCCTGATTAAGATCATTCAGTCTAATGTACATTATCTCTTGTACCAATAATGCTTGTGCAATGCTTCATGCTGCCTGTGCCACTTTCAAGACATTATCTTATTATGTACTCAAACTATATTTTTGTATAAAAAGGAAGATGAATCTGAGAAAAAGCAGTTAAAAGTAGAGAGAAAATTGGAAATCTGACCCTTGAAAAGAGTGTTGAATGGAAACATCCAATGACCTGACTTCAAATCCAAGCTCTCCGTTTACCCACCAAATGCTAAGTTTTTAAAAACAAAAGTAATGATCATAAGAAGAGAAACACCTACCTATTAATAGATGCCTAGTATGTACCAATTCCTGCAATAAGCTTTTCAAGTACAGCGTGTCATATATTTCATATAATAGTCTTTTGAAGGGTATTAGCTCCATTTTAAAGATAAGAGAATTAAAAACAGAGCTTGAGTGACTTGTCCCAGGCCACAAAACTAGCAGGTGGCACTTGGGTTTAAACCTCACTCTTCTGGTGCCCGAAGTTCAATCTCTTCATAATTTCATACCACCATCTCCCTTAGTGGGTATTGTCTATACTGCATGCGACTTACTGGTTAATTGAAAAAAAGAAAAGAAGAGAACTCTTACAGTAATTCCTTCTCTTGGGATGCTTCTCCAAATAGGTAGGAGGCAGGAATATGTGCTGCCTCATCTCTGGGGCTAGAGATGCTGTGAAAGCAGGCACACAAGGGCAAAAGAGTAAGGAAGGAGAGAAAGGCCATGCACCAACCTCAGTGTTGGACATCGTGTCTCGAACTGGGCTGAAATGTAGCCCCATAGCTCCTGTCATGAATGCATTCAGAATATAAATAAGATTTCAAGGTGACAGTTCAGCCCAAGAAAACAGTGTTTTCAAGCACTTTTAATAACACTTTAGCAGTATTCACTTGTATATAAATCATGTGCTAATTTATTCATTAAAATAGCCTGTACTTGGCAACATTTTATTAACCTTAGTTTATGCTAATATGATCAGTACTCATATTTTTTTAAAAGGCATCTCTTTATAATTACTCCATAATTCTGATTTCTTCCAACGCAAACTAAGCCCTTACTAACTCCAAGTCACATTCCACATCTAACGAAAATGAGTTCAAATTACAATATTATAGGATATAACTTTGAGAAAGCACAAATTTGGGAGAGAGACTATTCCCAAACCTAGCCATGCATCAGAATCTCCTGGGCACTTGCTTATGCTCTCATAACTTCTGATTTCGGTATGCCTCTGCAATCTACTGGGTCAGACTCTCTAGGGATGGTATCTCTGGAGAAATGAGATTTGCAGCAACTGGTCCAAAAACCAGTACTTAGGGACGAGTCACTAGAGCATTTCCACCCTGCACATTCCTCCTGCAGCTCTTGGAAAAAACAGGAAGCACAGTATAGTGAGGGACATCCCAAAAGCATGATCATCAGTCACCACAAAGAATCTAATAGATCCCAGAAAAATTAATTGTAAGTCTCATTAACTGATGACCCCTCAGTCTTTATTGTCAGGGTCTGGGTAGCCACTTTAATACCAGTTATTGCCAAGAAATACTATAATTTTTTTAAATGACACATAAATACAAAAAAATAAAACCCTAAAAATATAAAACCAGGTGGGGATAAACATAGGGATAGAGCCACATGATGAACAACCAAATTTTTAAAAATGTATTTTAAACATTGCTCTCCAGGGTTTAGAACAGGAGCGTCAAATAGGTGACAAAAATGGCACCTCTTTCTTCTTTGACATCTGTGGTCGACATTGTTAACCAATCACAACATTTGTCTTTGTTTCATCCAGAAAAGCCTCAAAACCCTTTCCAACCAAGCATCTTAGGGCACCACTGTCACGTGATCATTTGGGGAAAATACTTGCCCATCACTGGCTACAACAGGTAGTTAAACTGAAATTATCTTCCAATATTTTATACCAGAATAACCCTTATAGGCGACGTACCCCACAGAGTGAGACAGACCCCTGAAATTTCTCAGGTACATGAGGCCCTAGGACCAGATCACCTTGTTACTTCATCTTTGTAGAGGTTTCACATTTCTGTGTCTGAACGGAAATTTCCAGAAGTCAATTAACTGCTAAAGTGTTTATGATACATGGGCAGCACTCATTCAAACCAGCTGGTTTCGGGTAACAATAATTCAAAGTTTTGCTTTGAATAAATGTTAGGAGAGACAAGCTGAGTTCCAAAGCATCTCTAAATTAAATAGTATTTGACTAAAAAAAATAATATGTGAATCAGCTTGATTTCCATTGGTTGGCGGCACTACCGATTTTCTCCTATGGAGACTCTGGGCCATATTTCCAGACAATATTTAGTGTCCTCGTAAATGATAGGGCAGAAATCACAAAGATACTTGGTTTCTGCCACATTTACTTTGAAAAGGAAAATCACTATGATTCATTTGTCTTTGATTCCCATAATGGTCATTCCTGGTTCCTTGGCTTCTACTGCCACTTCCCGAGTCATATGGGGTGGAATCCCACTTAAGACCATATATCCAGGGTGACACCTGGTTCATCAGCTTGATTTCATCATACTGACAGCCTCTGTGATCAAATAGTAAGATCAGAGAAAACAGACCCACCTCATCATAGACGCTGTCATTCCTGTGAAAGTCTCCAGCCTTCCTTGGAAGAACGTGGACGTGAACATGCTAAAAACGTTCAAGAGAAAAAAAAATGAAATGTGATTATCTCCTTGTATATTTCTAGACTTGACAGTGATGCTCCTATGAAGCCCAATTACTCAACATTGGTTCCTGCTGGATTATTTTTCAGAGGGAGATGATGTTCACCTTCAGTAACTGTATCTGAAATCTGTGGAGAACAGAGAGGCACAAAACAAGAGAGAACAACTTGGTGGCAAATATGAGAATTTGAGTGAAATGCCAGAGTGTTTTAGGGGGTATGTGGAATTATTCATAGTTGTCAGTCTTGGTTGTATTTAGCCAGCGCTTTCAAGTGACCGCATGGTTTAAAAGGTGACCATAGTTACTCTGAAAGTGACAAGAAATAAGAATTGGCTAAGAGAGAATTGCGTTAAGTAAAAAGCAAATAAATGAAGGTATTAAAGAGTGTGCACCATGTTTTAGAATCAAGGTTTCTAAATAAAAATCATATGAAAGTAATATAAATAGTCCTTACTTATTAAAGTTTTACTTACTATGGTAAGAACACTCTATGCTTAGCGTTTATCTCTTTTACTGCTCTGAATAATCCCATGAGGCAAGTTCTACTCTGACACCCACTTTGCAGATGAGGAAAGCTATTCCCAGGAAAGTCAAGGCCCCATGGGAGGCGGCAGAGTCAGTGCAGGAATCCAGGTCTTGTGACTCTTGCTCCCATGCTCTTCATGAGCGTTTTGGCTCATTCTGTGAGGCTGATCTATTAAACAGCCCGTGTCTCCAGTCTATGAAAGCACCCTGGTAATATACATAGCAATGCTATTATGCAGAGATCATGAATCAAGGCACACCGCATATCTAATTCAATATATTCTTCAAGGCTAAACTGCCATTTGAAAGTTTTACTTTCCAAATAGCCTCTATTGTACCTCTGCTCAAGTTAAACCTCATTTCTGCCCTTGAGCTATGTTCTTGTGTTTATTACAAACCGTGTGGAGGAACGTGAAAATGAAAAGCCTAAATGCAGAGAAGCTGACAAAGAATCAAACTTTGTCCCTGATCACTCCCACCCCTTCTTGATTATGGAGTTCAGGCTCTGAGCTTCCAAAGGGCCTCTGGAGAATGGGAGATTAAGTGTCTCTGTGGCTTTGCTGCAAAAGGAGGGGGAAAATGATATGCTATTAAGGCAGAGGCAGGGAAAAAGGTGGTCCAAGGTGAATGAACACAGAGAAGTTTCATGTCAGCCCCAGAGCACACTGTCCCCAAAGAAGGACATGTTATTGCCAGAATATTCTCCAGTCAACAATGAAGGCAGTCACAGATTGCTCAGCAACTGGGGCGAGTGTATACTTAAGTTACAAAGACTGTGTGAGCATAGGGAGACACGGAGAATCAACAAATAAAGAAAAAAAAAATTGCAGACTACCTATCAAACAGTGTTAGGAGAAAACAAAGGAGGATGTGCCCAGGCTGAAATGTGCTGAAGGACACAGGCTGGCTGACTTCAAAGTGAGACCAGAAAAGTGCCACAATGTAAGGGAATAGCCCATCTTAGAAGGAGGCTTCACTCAAACCTTGCTTCCCATACCTGCAGCTCTCCTTTCCACCTTTCTTTCTTTCCCCTTTCCTTTCTTTCTTCCTGTTCTCCTTCCTTCCTTTCTTCCCTGCTCCCTTCTTATCTTCATTTCTTCTATCCATCACTCCATCCAACCACCCACGCAACATCTCCCTTGTATGTGTAATAACCAGGTATTCCAGACCAGTGTTGTGCAAACTACCCAATGCAAACCCTGGACCCACCACTTACTAGCTGCAGCCCCTGCCTCAAAAGGGCCTATATTTCCGTGTCCTCAGCTGCAGCAGAGAGTGCAACAGTCTCTACCTCACTTAGTTATTAAGAGGGATCAAAGCTAAGCCTGTGCTCAGCATGCTGTTTAGGACATAATTAGTACTCAACACATGTTGCTACAGCAGTATTACTTTTATTTATTTTTTTTATGTATTTTCATTATCATTGTTTTTAACCTTCAGACCAAGTAGAGATCACATTCAGGGACCAGATCCCATGCTAGCAAGGAAGATATTTAAGAAGCTCCTTGAATGGGGCATCGTTCTAATTCGTCTGCTGCTAGAGCTTGTCTCTCTTGCTTTGACTGCAGGTGCTCAAATCTGAGCATGCACCTGGGCCTGGTGAGACACCAGGGCCCCAAATGTGCATTTCTAACAAACTCACAGGTGATACCGGTGTTGCTGGTTCAGGGCCACTGTCTGAGAAGCACTTGATTAGACTGTCCATCCGTTTCTTGACCTCTTTCCTGCCAAATGCGACCAGAGGCACCACAGTCACTCACTGCTTTGTCTGCCCTATTGCATTATGGAACACCAATAAGTAAATGTTCCTCTGGCTTCCTGCACTCTGGTCATCCCTTATCCTTAGGGATATGTCTGTTGTTATGCACTAATGAAATACGACTGGTTATGAACTTATTCTTTTAGGGGAACCTCCTGGGTCCAGGTCCATCCATACCTGCTTTTCTTTACCTTCCTTGCCTAGATTTAGTGTTCAGGGCTACTCCATAAGTTCTGTTATCACCCAGTCCTGGAAATGCCATGCTTGATCATCAGTAACCACTTGGAATGTACTGTGACACTGATGACAACAAACAGCTCACTATGTAGGTGATTCTTCCCAAGGGCACAGACCTCACTCTACCCAGCCTGATATCTTGACATAAATTCTTAAGTGACAGACTGATCTCAAGATCCTGACAAACCACTCAACTCCTCAGAAGAGGGAAATCATGATAAAGCCAGCTCAAAACCTCACTGTTGTGAAGAAATGCCATTGCCATGGCCTTCTGGTAGAAGGCACTCTGATAAAAAACAAACAAAACCCTGTGGACAACACAGACACATCGGGATATTTTGACATAACCTGTCCTTGGTGAGTTCATATTGAGCCTTGGTGATCACAACTTACTTCTTGAAGTGCCAGAAAAACTTCTAATTGATAAAGCACTCCAAAGTTGTGCCAGGATTTATTTTTCACTAGAGTTTAAATTTTGCTAGAGTTTCAAGCAGTTTAGTTACTTGAGTTAGAAGAATACTTCAGAAAATCCATAACCTGGTCTACACCAGAAGAGTTACCATGGTCAAGTAAAATTTCACAATGTTTATTAGCATATTAAGGTATCTGAGAAGAACCACAGTATATACACTTTATTAAATATGTTCAATTGCAGCCAAGAAACTTATTTAATAATGGAGATCTCAGGTCCTTATTTATAGAATATCTATTTACATTTTCTAATAGATATTCATGCAAAAATATTTATAACCAGGTGCCATTCTAGGAACCAGGAATATAGTAATTAACAAGTCCCCATCCCCATGAAGCTACATTCCAATGGGTGATGCAGACAATAAACAAGTAAATAAATATACAATTTAATTTCAGGTGAAGATAAGTGTTATGGAAAAAATATAGTGGGCAGAGCTTAAAATTCAGAATTGGGACACTTAAAAATTTGAAGTTTGGGAAAAAAAGAAAAAGGACTAAAGTTAAGGATACACTGAGGAAAGAGACAAATCAGGAGAGGGTAAATGTTAGAACTGAGTGAGGAAGGGATTTTAAGAAGGAGGGTATAATCATCAGTGTCAGTGCTGCAAAGTGAGGAAATAAACACTTAGCTGAAAACATATTCAACATCATTAGTCATTAGTGAAAGCAAAGCCACACTGAGATATTGCTTCACACTCAACAGAATGGCAATTAAAAAAATAAAATAAAAAGCAAGACAATAACAACTGTTGGCAAGAATATAGAGAATTAAAACCTTCATACACTTTTGGCGGGAACATAAAATGGCATCACTGCTTTGGAAAAAGAGTTCCACACTTCCTCAAAAAGTTAAACAGGGTTTTCATAGAACCCAAAATTCCATTCCTACGTATATACCCAAGAGATATGAAAACATATGGACACACAAAAACTTGCACATGAATATTTATAGAAGTATTAACCATAATAGTCAAATAGGGGAAACAACCCAAGTGCCCATCAAGTAGTGAATGCATGAACAAATGTGGTATAGCCAGGTAATAGAACATGATTCAGCCATAAAAAGGAATGAAGAACTGCTAAGTCAAAGAATTATGCTAAATGAATTACAGTCCATGAGAGAAGTCATATATAAAAGGCCAGATATTGTCTGATTCCATGTATGAAATGTCCAGAATAGGCAAATCTATTGGGACAGAAAGTAAATTACCAATTTCCAGGAAGAAAAACAAGGAGTAAGTGCTAATGGGCATGAGGTGTATTTTGGGGAAGATGAATATATTTTGGAATTAGATAGTCATGATGATTGCACAACTTTGTGAATATTCTAGAAAAAACATGGAACTGTACACTTTAAAAGAGTACATTTTATGGTATGTGGATTATACCTCAATAAATAAAGCTGTTATTTATTTTTTTAAGTTTATTTACTTCTTTCTTTCTTTCTTTCTTTCTTTCTTTCTTTCTTTCTTTCTTTCTTTCTCTTGAGAACATGAGCAGGAGACGGGGAGAGAGAGAGGGAGAGAGAGAATCCCAAGCAGGGTCTGCACTGTCAGCACAGAGCCTGATGTGGAGCCTGAACCCATGAAATGCAAGATCATGACCTGAGCCAAAATCAAGAGTTGGACATTCAACCTACCGAGCCACTCAGGAGCCCCAAAGCTGTTATTTAAAAAAACAAAACAAAACTGAAGTGGATTTAGGAGAGAGGGAAAGGTGAAGAAAGGGAGAGACATAAGAACAGAAAACTTTCCAAGGAAAAGGAGTCTTGCAAAGAAATCAATAGCAGTATCTGCAGAGGAGGAAGAAAATCACTCTTTGGGAAATACTGGTTTAAGTTTCCTAAGCCTACTAATTTCTACAATTATTATTATTATTATTATTATTATTATTATTATTATCGTTATTATCTTTAGTAGTAGAAATGGTCATTAGCATTTATTGAAAGCTCACTACATGCCAGTCCCTGGGATGATTTATATACTTTCAGGGAAGTCTTACAATACTCCCAAGAGATGGGGCGCCTGGGTGGCTCATTAGGTTAAGTGTCTGAATTCAGCTCAGGTCATGACCTCACAGTTTGTGGGATTGAGCCCTGCAAGGAGCTCTGTGCTGACAGCTTGGAGCCTGTGGTCTCCTTCAGATTCTGTGTCTCCCTCTCACTGCCCCTCCCCTGCTCATGCTTTCTCTCTCTCTCTCTCTCTCTCTCTCTCTCTCCCTCTGTCTCTCAAAAATAAATAAACATAAAAAATACTCCCAAGAGGTAATTAATAAATACATTTATCATTTCCAGTTGACAAAATAGACCCCAAGAGGTTAAGCAACTTGCCCAAGCTCCTGCAGAGAGTGACCAAGAGCTGAAATCTGAATCCAAGACTGCCATGACACCATCTCTTAGGAGACCACCCTGCTTCTCCCAAATATTCGTACCAGATATAAGGACAACTCTTTGCTATGGCTCTCAAGCTCCATGATTTCTCAGTAATGTCTTTGATCACATCTGCAAGTCCTTTGGGCATCAAAGAATAGAAGTGGCCTTTCCCTAGAAACTTTAATTCACTTAAAACAGTGTCATCTCCTGAGCTCCATTTTTACCTTACTCGTTCCTAGTTGGGAGCCATCCCCAATATAATATAAACTAAGTTGCTCAATGCCAAATCTTTTCTTCCACTCATGTATTAAATTTAAGTATTTTGTACCAAGCAGTAGATTCATCCTTTCCTGGCTCACACACTTGAGCACATTTTAGCTTTAAAAGCCCTGTTATCTCTAGCTTTTTCTCCAAGTGTGGGATCTGAGTTTTAATACCCTGACAACATTTTTATAAGTCCTACTTCTTTTGCACTAAGGCACTTCTCCTTCCATCCTGTTGAACACATCTACTTTACCTCATATTCACCTGAGGATGGTGGGTGTTATCATACTGGTGTCTTTTGCCCTTGTCAGAATATAGTGCAGTTTGGTTTTAAGGGATACAAGCAAGCGGAAAGGGCAGTGAAGGCTAGAGAGCTACCCTGCTCCATAACTAGGGTCCTGCCGCCACCAGCTGCTCCCGCATGAACCCCCTCCCTCAGATCAATGAGTGACCTTAGAATGCAAATCTGATTCTAAAGAATAACAAAAACCACTGCAGGTAATGGGCAGAGATACTTTTACCCTTCTAGTAAGTCCACATCCTAATTCCTGAACTCCTGCGTAAGTTGTTACATGGCAAAGGTGAAATTGGCTACAGAAAGATTAAGGTTGCTAACCAGTTGCCCTTAAAATAGGAAAAGTATGGGTGATCTTGGATATTCCACCTGGGCTCAGGGTGACCACAAGGGTCACCTTAAAAGTGGAAGAGGGTGACCATCATCAAAATTTAAAACCATGTGCTCCAAAGAATACCATCAAGAAACTGAAAAGTCAACTCAGAGAATGGGAGAAAATTTTTGTAGATCATATATCTGATTGGGCACTATATCCAGGACACATAAAGAACTATGAAAACTTAATGAAAGACAAAATTCTAACTAAAAAACAGGGAAAGTAGGAACATTTCTCCAAAGAAGATGCATAAATGGCAGCAAGCACCTGAACAGAGCCAGCAGGCCACCCTGTTAGAAGGACTTTCCTGAGAGCCAGCCTCTTTCTCTGTCTTCCCAGGAGAGGCAGATGACAATACTTCAAATCAGCACAAGTAAGATTCCCCAGCATGAAGCATGCTACTAGTTAGGGGGCCATATAATTTATTGTCTAAAGTGGGGCTTTTAAGAGTCAAAGAAGGCACTATTCACACTGCACTGGCCTGTTTAGGACAATAGGCCTAACTCTGAGCTGTTCCAAATAAACCCAGACATACATTCACCCAAATACTAGTCGTTCAGTTGGGAAGGACAATGGAGTAGCTAGATGGATATGACATCCCCTCAACCTGCCTTATAATTTCAGCTCTGCCACTATGATAAATTGGGTGACCCTGATTTTGACCCAGATTATATAGTTAAGCTACTTGAATAGCAGGGGGTGGAGAAGCCCAGAACTTCTTTTTGAAACAAAAAAAAAGGCGGGGAGGAGTTCCTAATTGGTGAAAACAGGATGTTTTGCCTTTTGGAAGTCTGGGAGGAGTAGGAGGTGGACATCGAAAATCTATAGTAATTTGAGAATTTGAATCTGTGGAGGAAGCGAAAGCAATGAAAGACTGGAGGCAAAATAATGGGGAGGGGACTGTGTTAACTCCTCATGCCCAGATGTTTCTCTCCACATGGCAGTCACTCTACTGCCATTCTTAGTAAAGGAAAATGGAAGAAGCCACTTGAAATGTAATTGTCTCTTGCTGTTCCTGTTTGGGCCTATTATGCAAACAGTAGGAAGATTTCTCATTTTGTTCTGTTTATTGCAGTAGGATTATAAACAGAAAGAGGAGGAGAGGTTCTTCCAGCACCTGCTTTCTTAATTGATAGTGATTTCCTTGCCCCCAAAAGTGAGTGGTTTTTAAACAACATAGGTACTTTCTGCTGTGCAACATCACTGTTTTATAAACACCTCATGAAGACAGGAAAGGTGGTAGAACCAAGCAATAGCTCCCATTTCCTGCTTGGGGTGAACACTGCATGTCGGTCACCTTATATATTTCTTCCATTTGCAATCAAGGCTTTTATTTACAAAGACAAATGATAGAAAAGGCAAATTTTCTTCCTGTGGGCCCTGTTTTTGTGAGCGATGGGTTACGAAGTTGTTCTCCTTTTTATCTGTTCATTTTGTTCTGAATTTTAGCAGAAAGGCTCCTTAAAACAAAGAACACAAGAGAAATCTCATATGATCCAGTGCTTGGCTTTAGAGATAAGCCACTCGTGCTTGTGGTGCAGAAGATGGGGGAAAAGTGATTGGCAAAACAGATGCATTGACACCTGCTCATGTTTGTTCAGTTCTCTGACCTGTACTTGTGAAAGAGAAATTGAAGAAGAACCTGACCATTATTTCCATGTTCTGAGCTTAAAGCCAAAAGGGAAAGACACATGCCCAGGCTCTCAGAGTGCAGTGACACTCTATAAAGCATGAGATTCCAGCATCTTGCTTTTATTTGACTTGAAAAGACCTTAATTTTTAGCAAATTTTAAATTTAAAGCTGTCTGGTCGCTAAAAGCTCCTTTAAACTCTCATTGTGGTTTGGAGCCATACATCATCAAAGCCATGATGCTTAGATGATGTACTGCACCCATATATCATGAGAGCACTGTCCCTCTCATGATATATTATTATAACTCACAATTGGAGCACCACCATTGATATATGGCTTAAAAACACAATTGTTAAGCCAAAAAACTCTGCAGGGTCTCCACATATTCTGGAAGTATTTTGTTTTGTTTTTGTTTTTTTAACTGAATTGGCTTTTAAAAAAATTTTTTTTCTTAAAGTTTCTCAACTTAACTGGAGAGTCTGGACACCTGAAAAACACTGGGTTTCTTCTGTTTCCTAAAAGGCATACCAGTTGCTTCAGCATTGCTGAAAGTCTAAAGGAAGGAACTCATTGACAGGAGGGTCAAAAACCATCACTGTGCCTGTGCCTTCTGACAGACTACCAATTTTATTCTTGAGTTGGCTGGGCCCTCAAGGTGTCCTCAAGGCCCTGTGAGCAGGAGTACTTCCAGTGACATTTATTTTGGAACTACAAACCGATACTTACCAAAGCAAGTATGGCAGAATCCATCCATAAAGAAAAAAACCGGCTTTGGGGTTGTTGATGGTTCAGAATAGGATACATTTAGCAAGGCTTGCTTCAGAACCAACCACACCTTCTGGTTTAGAGTAGAAGAAGGTTGTCAAAAACATTTTCAGGGGGTGCCTGGGTGGCTCAGTCATGATCTCAGCTGGATCTTGGCTCAGGTCAAGATCTCATGGTTGTGAGTTCAAGTCCCACATCTGGCTCTCTGCTGTTAGCACAGAGCGTGTTTCAGATCTTCTGTCCCTCTGTCTTTCTGCCCTTCCTGGCTCATATTCTGTCTGTCTGTCTGTCTGTCTCTCTCTCGAAAATGAACAAACACTTAAGATAAATAAAGAAAACTGTTCAGGAAGAAGAAAATAGGATGTATAATCACTACCCTTTAAAAAGTTGACAAACCCAAGCAATATTGATAAAACCATGATAAACCATGCAAATATGATAATTTTAATGTCAATAGGGTCTGCTCATGCAACAAGACAAATGAAACTCCAGGTAGACTTATTTGAGGACAAAAAAAAAGTCTTCCCATTAATCCACACATGCAAGAGTTCTGTTTGCTGCTGAGCAGAGAGAGTACACTACTGACAATTCCAGTAAAATGATTTTCAAGAGATACAAAGAATGTTTAAGGACTTACCACCTTTGTATTTTATCAGCAGTTGTTGTAGTTGTTGTGTTTACAGTATGTATCCTTGGTAGGAAAAATTACATAGTGATCCTTCCTACATATGGCATTTCTTTCCTGTTCCTTGTCTCCCATTTCCTCCCAATCTTTAAGAGCCAGTTTAAATGCCTACCATCACCTCCTTCAGACTC
The DNA here is from genome assembly GCF_018350195.1 of Panthera tigris. Taxonomy (NCBI): domain Eukaryota; kingdom Metazoa; phylum Chordata; class Mammalia; order Carnivora; family Felidae; genus Panthera; species Panthera tigris. Next base: position 27,559,639 of record NC_056661.1, read on the forward strand.
ACCAGGGGTCTTCTGATTCATTGTAGGCATCTCAATGACTGCTTTGTACTGTTAAGAACCACTAATTCCAGGTGCCTCTCTTCTATTAGTCTGGAACTCTGGAATATTCCTGACTGTACTTTTCTCCTGATTATTTCCTTCCCCCAATCCCACATTCCATATTATGTAAATGCTTGGTAGATGGATGGGTGAATGGATGGATAGATGGATGTGTGGGTAGGTGATTACAAACTGTTCTTAATTTGTTAGGTTGTTTTAGAAAAAAAAGAAAAAAAGAAACCTCATACACACAGATTCTTTTGGCCACTCTTGTCTTTTCCCTCTGCTTCCACATACAAGGATATGGCCTGTGCAGAGCCATTATGATTACATCGCACATTACTTTCTTTCCCATTGCATTTTTTTTTTTTTTACAAAAGTGTAAGTTTGAAGGTCTTGTCTTTCCAGCTTCATATAAGTGCTTTTTAAAAACTCCTCAAATATGCTTGAGTGTCTGGAGCAAATAGCTCATCCTGAAAACAATCAGCCTTGCACGGACTGCCAAGGGGATGTATTCTTTGCTCAGCATTAACTTTAATAAGAGTTACTATGGTTCTCTCTCAGGAGAAAAGAAGAAACCCACCCTTTCTTTAGATAGCTTGTGACCTTGACAAATTAATTCTAGGATGTTCTCTTTGCTACAAAGAGTATCTAGAATATGTTTTTTTTTTTTTATACACCATATCAGAACATTAATCCACAGAGTTATTCCCTCTGGGTATTTTTCTGTTGGGTATACAATAAAGGATTTGGATGCAAATGGAACAATTATGGCATTTTTCCTTGTCTTACTCATTCTGTGACAAATGCACATTGCTTTACTGTTTGCCATACACATAATTACAGTTCTTTAATTTATGTTTCAATAAAATGTATAATAATAAACGTTTACTGCTCCATGAATAAACATTCAAATGAAGCCTCTAATGGAGGTTACATGTTTCGAAGCAGCTCTGTGGCTTTCTAGAAATCTTGCCCTCTACTTAATGAGCATCATTTCCATAATCTGTGCATTATTGCTTAAGCTTCCCTTTAGGAATATTTTACAAAGCAAAAAAAAAAAAAATGAAATATTATCAGTCCAAAGGGAAAAAAATGTTAAGGGGATTAGCAACTTGTCCTGCTAAAGGGACAGGACAAGCTTTCATGTCCCTCCAGAGATAGTGACACAGTAATTATGGAAATCGTGCTTCCTAATTATCTCACTAGCTGAGTGCATCACTACTATAGTTTTCACCTTTAATATCTGGTTTAAATAAAAGTGATGAGAAACCCAGAAAGGTCAGCCATGAAGGGCAATCTTGTGTTATTTCCATTTCTAGTGCTAACAGAGAGACTAGGAAGTAGACCTATAAATTCACAGGAGGTCAGGAGACCACAACATGTAAACTTCTGGGTGTGAAACAGACACACAGTCTGAGTATCAAATAGTCACCCAGAAGTAACTGAATCTAGACAAGATCCTAAGTTGGGTTTCAAGTTGATGGTGTCATGCATTATTTTCAATATGAGTTATTTTTTAGGAAAATTACTTAATATAATTTTATGTCATTATCATTTCAAAGGTTAATCTATTTCAAATAATTTTTGCAAATTGTGTTCCAAAAAGCAGGTGCTTTTTAAAAATAAATGAAGCATAATGATACTTTTCTTTCCCTTCGTCCACCAGTGACAACTAGGTTGTTTAACTAGAGAGAAAAAAAAAACAAAACAAGGTGCCAGATAAAATCAAGGAACAAAGATGTGCTGCGGTATGGTAAGATCCAGACACTTAGCCTCTGCAGGAGGGTGATGAACCACATCAGTTCACGACCTGTCAGTCTGCTTTGTTGGTGGGCTGGCACACTATTTAAACGTTGTCAGGAAGGAATCATTTTACATAGTTAAAAGTCATGTTTCTTTAGTATGAAAAAATATCTCTGTGCCTGCATGCAACATTTTGAGACTTTGCTGTTCATTTAACGTAGGAACAGCAGCAAGCAGGGAAGGGTTCCTAAGTGAAGCCCTCCTTCTCCCACCATTTTGTGATTTTCTATGAATAATGAGTTCCTTGCTTTAAATGTTACTGCAAAATCTTTCAAAAGAACATTCTCTTCCCTTAACATGAGTTGAATACAAGATTTTCACCATTTCAATATGGCTATTTTCACATGCGACTTCAACAAAATAAAACATTCAGCATAAATATATTTAGTGTGATCCAAATTTTATCATATTTCTCCCTTGGATTTTGTTTTTCACATTCCACTCTTCTTTTGGTACATATGCTTTCTTGTTTTCTAATGTTCCTGAATTAACAAATTAGGCAGAGCCATCGTTTGGAGGGCTACATTTTCCTTCTAATTCAAGTGAGCAGGTATCGATTTTGGAGTCATGCTTTTAGAAATGAATCCTCTTTTAGGATGGGCCAATTCTCAACCTACGGAGCTGCTAAGTGGAGCTGCTACTTCCTACAAAAGTTCTACTCAGATACTCTGTAGAGATCATGAACTTCATAAATGAGATTCTTTTCAAAGTAATCATTGTGAAATATACCAGAAAAAAGCACCCTCACCCATCTCTCTGCAACCCACGAGTACTGATTTGATAGCTCAAGACAGGATAAATGACTCCGATTAGGCCAATGATCCCCAGTTTTATCGGGACCTCCTAAATCATATCTCAGTTTGGGTCTAAAATGATGATACTAGGAGCATCCGGAGGGCTGCATATCATCTCAGCCTGGCTCCCACACAAGGAGCCAGGGAGATTTGTGGGACCCTGTCTGGTGGCTTTGAGGCACAAACTATGAATACTGCTAAGGCAATAATAATAAAAAAAGGAAACAGGCAGTGGGGAAAGCCCTGGAACTATCCCTCATTTTTCTCATAATATACTTTATTGTTCAATGAGACAGAGTGATTCCATAGGCAGTGCCCAGAAATTAGATAATATGAGAAATCAATAATGTTTCCTTTCCTGGGTGATTTCAGCAACTGAGGCCCTGGGATTTATGTTGACTCAACTTTTTTAGTCCAGAATGGGACACTTGCTCGCTTCAGTCTCCATGGTTCAACACGGACTGGCCATTAATGGAAGACACATTGCAGCATGTCATTTGGTCCCAACCCTCCCACAGGGAGGGAACTGCAGTGGGGTGTTAGCAGTGGCTCCCATTTGCCAGGAATCTGACTGCAGACCTGAGATTTACGGTGGTGGAGCCCTTTGAGGAACACTTAGCATAAATGCTCCCTCATGGCATGGGTCAGAATTGGTTGTACAGGCAGTGAAGTGAGGTGAACAGTTGATGATGATTGTCCTGTGCCTTCTAATCTTCAAAATTAACTTCTGGTCAAAAAGGGCCATCCAATGGCTGACTATCTTGTAGCACATAAAGAAACAAATGTCAGGCTGGCATTGGCTTAGGACACTGTGGGTCCCTGGCTGCTGCCAGCGTTGGCTTCATTCACTAATGTGATGAACCAACAATTCATCTTTTAAAATGAATTATGCAAGCAGGCCACACCAGGCTCATGTATGTGAAAGTTGGGAATCACGTTTTGCTCCTGAGAAATGTCACATGTCCATCAGCAGATAGTCAGTCCAAGGAAGAGGGCATCACAGATAATGGTGAATGTGTACGTCTTAGAGCCGGTCCAGGTTGTAAAGTGCTTTCCATGAACATGCAATCACCACGTCTAGACTCCAGAGCAGGCATAGATTTCACGTTAAGCCTAGTGACAGAAGGTTCAGGTCTCTAGCACTACGTGGTAGGTTAACGAAGCACACATTCTACAGCTGGACCCCCCGGGCTCAGTTCCTAGTCCTGCCACTAACCAGCTGTGGAGCCTAGCCTAAACCAGTTACTCACCTCGGAGCTTCAGATTCCTCCTCCATAAAACAAACACCCCCACAGGGTTGTTGTGAGGATTGAGTGGGTTAGTATTACAGAGTACTAATTTTTGGAACTTAGTAAGCACCATGTAAGTGCTCGCCAGCTATCACTGCTGCCACTGCCATCACCACCTCTACAACTGCCACTTGGCCTCAAAAATTCTTATCTTTTTAAATTAAATTTTGAAATGAATATTCATTATGTGAGTCATCTTAGAGCTCTCTTTTAAGGATTTTAAGCCATTAAAAACAATTCTGTTGAAGCAAATTCTATAAAACAGACAGAAGTGGAACCATTCTCCGGACACCATTGTGTGACCCCACACACATATCCTGGGCTCATAAAGCCCTGGAGCTTCCCTAGAGCACAGTGTGAAAACCATTACTTTCAACCCACTGGGAAGCGAGACCAAAAGCAGAGAAGTGGGTGCCTCTCCCCTCAGGTTACAAATACTCAGGCAGCAGAGCTTAGTGGTTAGGAGTGCCAAGCTCTAAAGTCAGATACCCATTCCACCCCTCACTTCCCCTTCCCCAGGGATCTTGGGAAAGTTGTTTTACATGTAAGCCTTGGTGTCCATATTTATAAATGCAGATAAGGAAGTACCTTCTTCAAAGGGCTGAGAGGATTAAATGAGATAATACATGGAAAGCCTTCCCCACATCTCCTGTCACCATAAGGAAATGCACAAAAAATGTGAGCTGCTCTTCTGGTTATTACTACTTGGGTGTCTGCTCAAGTGTTACCTCCTGTGATAGATGGAATTTTTGTGTGCCCCTAAAATTCATATGCTGAAATCCTAACCCTATTTCCTAATGTGATGGTATGAGGAAGTGAGGTCTTTGGGAGGTAAATAGGTCACAAGGGTGGAGCCCTCATGAATAAGATTCCTGCCCTTATGAAAATACAGGAGCCAGTTTGCTTACTGTGGCCACCTGCAACCAGGAAGTAGGCTCTCACCCGACACCAGCTCTGAGGGCACCTTTATCTTGGACTTCTCAGCCTCCAGAACAATAAGAAACAAATGTTGCTGTTTAAGCCATCCAGTCTATGGTGTCCTATTATAGCAGCCCAAACTATGATACCTCCCTAGTGAGGACTTAGTTCTTTTATATAAAAGAAGCCCCGTTATTACACAGTCTCTCTTCTTTCCCTACATGAAATGACAATCTATATTTGTTTACATTTTCTTTTTTTTAAGTTTATTTATTTTGAGAGAGAGAGAGAGAGAGAGAGAGCGAGAGAGCGAGCAGCAGAGGGAAAGAGAGAGAGAGGGTGAGAATCCCAAGCAGGCTCAGGCTATCAGTGCAGAGCCCCAGGTGGGGCTTGATCTCATGAACTGTGAGATCATGACCTGAGCTGAGATCAAGTCAGGTGCCTAATCAACTGACCCACCCAGGCACCCCTACCTGTTCATTTTTGGACATATCCACAGCTGGGATCCCATTTCGTGAAATCATACCTAGCACACAGTCAATAGACATATGGAGAATGGATAGGTTAAGAGAAATAGGAGGAAGAGGAGAGAGGAAGCATCCCAACTCAATGTTCAAGAGATCACAGGAACTCTACTAGACCTGAATCTAGGAGGTAGAAATCTGTAAAGCAAAAGCAAAAGCAAAACTGATGGTATATACTTATGTGCATATAATTGTATAAGGTGATTGTTCTGAAACTGTCAACTACACTCTTAACAGTAGGGTAGTTGCTCTGCTATGAAATCTCAAAAAAGGTAGGGGTAATGGGTGAATCAAATCAACTTGGGGTGAGCCACAATGAAAGTCCTGCCAAAGATTTAAGGATGTCACTGGGACACGAATATCCTCACTGGCCTCGTCCCTATTTTTCTCCTAAAAATGGCTCTACATTGTGATTGTGTAGTCTCTCTCTCTCAGAGCTGGCTTTATTTTGTCCATGCAAAAGTCCACCATATATTCTCTTATATCCTAAAATATTTTGTAGCCTCCTGCCATGGGTATTGTGCAGTTACACAACTACAGCTGGGATTCCTCATCGGTTTTAGGTCTACTTTGAGGACCTGTGTAATATTTGGACTCAAAATGGGATCACCCATTGGAGAGAGCCTATGAGGCTCAGGACTATACTCCATGCATCATGCTGTCATGACCTCTGTAAGGGCTACCAGAAACCCAGGAGAGGAAGGCACACACCACGACGGGATGCAGTGAGGGTAAGTGCCCCTGGGCTCCCTGATATCCCCAAATGAGATATGGTGTGGCTGGTTAAGGGGAGAAGGACTATGGTGAAGTAAGGTGGCTGAACTGGAAATGGTTGGGAATTGGGTGCATGTAGGGGGGAAGCATGAGACACCATGTTACTTTTGAGAGCACTGACTCTCAACTTCCAAGAGTTTTCCCTCAACTGTATCTCTAGAACAGTCAGTAAAAGCCCGTCAGGCCTTGGGATCTGAATTCTTCTCATGATCTCTGTCTTGTTTCCTAAAGTGGCCTCAGTTAGAAGGGGTGGATACTGGCAAACCATTCATACCGCTGTCACTGGGGAGGCTATAGTATCTTGACAGAGGGACTCCAGCTGCTCTAACTATTTCAAGCCACACTCCAGGCTGTGTTCCCCTCCACTTCTCTGAACCCCTTATTCTGGTTGCATCCATATTTAGCCTCTCATCCTAAATCCTACAGGCAGCCCCTTCAGCTCACAGGCAAACATCAGCCTCATCCTCCATCTTTTCAGAGATCTTTGGAAACCATATCCCATGCCTCTTCCATGAACCACCCTCTTGCCAACATTCCAGTGCTCCAACTTGATGCCCTAAACCCAGCCTGAGCCCAGATCTCATCTTCACCTCCTAATAGGCCTAGGGATGACTTTTATGAGATTGATGGCTAATTATTTAACCAAGAATGGGATGGCCAAAGGCAATCAAAGAAAGCTTATTCTTGAATAAAACAGAACAGCAATTCTCCTTTCTCCAAGAGAACTCACTTGGCCATTCCTCCCAAACGGTGTTTTCTAGGACCAGCTGCCTCATTCCACTTCTCATCTGTAGCAACTCCATTCTCAGCTAGGACTCCCCCTAGGTGGCTCTGCCTCAGAGACTGCATACTTAAACTGGTTGCAACCAGAATGCTGAGCCCACTATTTGGAGCAGGGACCTGCCCTCCTATTATGCTAGTAACAAGAAAAATAAGGCATCACAATAAATCCATGGGTGCATCTCTGAGAGCACAGATTTGTTCAGATTTCACTCCTTGCTTCAGAAACTCTTGCAAAAGGCAAGCAACAAAGCAGAAAATGGCAACTGCAGGGAGACTGGGGCTCAGGGCTTAGAAGAGAATGCTGGCGAGCACCAAGCATTTTCAGGTTGACAGAAGTCAAAGAATTTTTTTAGGACTGGGATCAAAGGGAGATTAGGCAGCTGGATAGGAAGCAGACAAAGAAATATTCTCAACTTCAAATAAATCAGCATGGAAATTGGAGGATTTATATCTTGGTGATGGAAAAGGGAGAAGAACACTAACACCTGTTCTATTTGAAATGCACCGCCCACCCTTCTCCCAGCCTTTCTCTGCATGGAAGACAAAGAGAGGGACCCTTGGGGACCTTCCCTTCAATGAGAACCATTGAATGCAAGTGGAAATCAGAACAACTCCATTTTCCTTGGCTAATTACAGAAGCCACTTTCCTGCCACCTGGGTACAGGCATCAGTGCTGTCCTGGAACACCTGTCATACTTAACAGTGGCTTTTCAGAATGTTGCCACTCTCTCAAGTATGAAGACCAGCCCAGGAGAGGGGGAAAGCTCCACCACAGAATTCCTCTATACCCAAATATCCTTCTTTTGCTGCACAGATGTCCTGGCTCAACAGAACTTACATATCCCGCAAAGCCACAAGCAGCATCATGAAGAAGATGGTGGGACAAATGTGGCTCTGGAGCTGGACTGAATGTATTTGAATCCCCATCTCACCACTTACTCTCTGTGTGACCCAGGGCAAGCTATCTGACTTCTCCATGCCCCAGTTCCCTGGTCTGCAAGATAGACATAACATTTTATAAATCTCATATCATTTTCCCCTTTGAGAATTAGGAATAAATTACAGAAAATAAATACTCAGCAAAGGCTTAGTGTACAGTAGGTACTCTTTAAATGTTAGTTATTGTTATCATTTTTATTTCATTGCCAACTTAAAAAAATATTTTTCACACTGAGATAATTATAGATTCAAAGGAAGTTGCAAAAATAGAAAGATCCTGTGCAGTGTACCCTTCACCTAGTTTCTCCAAGTATTGAACAATGGCATATGGACAGCACCACACAGCTACAGTACAACATCAAGTGAGGAAATTGACACTGGCACAATGTGTGTATAGTTCAAAGTCATTTTAGCACATGTGTAGACACATAAACACCACTGCACTCAAGATACAGAACAAATCCATGAAGGCAAAGATCTCCTTTGTGCCCTCTTATAGTCACACTCTCCCCTACTGCCTGTAACCCCAGGAACCACTAATCCATTCTCTGTCTCTATAATGTTGTTATTTTGGGAATGCCATATAAATGGAATCATATATTATTTAGCCTTTTGAGATTTTTTTTTCCACTCAGCTCTTGAGATCCATCCATGCTGTTGCATGTATCAGTCATTCATGCCTTCTTATTGCTGAGTAGTTTTCCACAGTAGGGATGTACCAGTTTGTTGAACCACTCACTTACTGAAGGATCTTACCATGTTGTCCAGTTTTGGGCCACTCCGAACATTCATATACAAGTTTTTGTGTGCACATAAGTTTTCATCTCTCTGGAATAAATGTCCAGAAGTATAATTGCTGGCTAAGTATGTTTGGTTTTTATATTCTCACCAGAGGGATTCAGTTTCTCTACAAGCTCACCAGGTATTCTGTGATGTCACTTTATCTATTCTAATCTGTGTATAGTGATAAGTCATTGTGGTCTTAATTTGCATCTCCCTGAGGGCTGTGAAGCTGGCATCCATCTCCTTACTTTAGATGAAAGAATGAACACCAGGGGTGATACTGTCCCCAGACATGGCTGGACTGGCCAGGGAACACTAAGACCCAGGCCCAAGAGATAGGAATGCCTATGTGTCATGTAAGGTAACATGAAGAAATGTAACTCCACTAGCTGATGCACGTACAGTGAGTTTGAGGATGGACAGAAAGCAAAGCAGCACTATCCTGAACTCAGAGGCACCAGATACACATAATGATATCTCTAACAAACAACAAAGATATTTTGCATACTTCAATTTTTTGTGTGTGTGATGGAACAGACCTCCTTAAGACCAGACAGAGTAGCACCAGAGGCAACTAAGTAACATCTATTAATATGACTTCATGAGCTGGGGCGCCTGGGTGGCTCAGTTGGTTACGCGTCTGACTCTTGATTTCGGCTCAGGTCATGATCTCAGGGTTCATGAGTTGAAGCTCCATGTTAGCTTCTGTGCTGACTGCACAGACTCCTCTTGGGATTCTCTGTTTCTCTCTCTCTCTCTGCCCCTCCCTGCTCTCTCTCTCTCAAAAATAAAATGGAAACAAGCATTTAAAAATAAAATAAAAATGTGACTTCGTGGGTCTCTAATCAATAGCATCCACCTTGTCAGAGGACCCCTGTCCTAAATTTTGCCCTTAAAAAACCCCACTTGTAAGCCATTGAAAATTTGAGACTTTAAACATTACCCCTCCCTTTCTCCAGGTGGCACATCAATAAATAACCTATTTTTCTCCACTGAAAAAGCTCCATGCCAGTCTTTCATTGACTTGCTGTGCATCAGGTGGACACGCTCTTGTTTGGTTTTGTTACAGCTGGTGATGTCAAACATCTTTTCATGTGCTTTTTTGCCACATTATGTCCTTGTCGATGAAGTATCTTTTTATGCCTTTTGTACATTTTCTAATAGAATTTTTCATTTTTTCTATTACAGCAGTTTGAGTGTTCTTAAACATTCTAGATGAGACTTTTATCAGTAACTTTGTAAATTTCAGGACTCCTTCCTTGGTCCCTTCATCTGGAGATCATCTCTTCTTTCCTTAACTTTTTAAAAATATTTTTTAAAGTTTTTAATTTTTTTAATTTATTTTGAGAGAGAGAGAGAGAGAGAGAGAGAGAGAGAGAGAGAGAGAGAGAGAGAGAGAGAGAGAATCCCAAGCAGGCCCTACACTGTCAGCACAGATCCTAATGCATGGCTCGAACTCAAGAACCCTGAGATCATGACCTGAGCCAAAACCAAGAGTCAGACACTTAACCAACTGAGCCACCCAGGTGCCCCTCTTTCCCTAACTTCTTTTCCAGAAGTTTCACTTCCGATCTTTGTTTCTATCTACTTTGGCTCTTCCATAGGCAGAATTTCTAGCACGCTTACTCGTCTATATGTGTACTCCTCAGTGCCTTGCCAAGAGGTGGGCACTAGCTGGCAGTTCCATTAATGTCCACCAAGTGACTAAATCAAAGATACCTGGATTTTCATTCAGTTCTCCAACACCTTGGTCTGAAGCAGAAACCATGGTTAACAGGATTATAGAGATTTGGGATAGATGTAAATCATTTAATACCATAGAAAGGATAACTAATTACAAGAACAAATACACACATTCAGATGTGTTAGTGATTAATTTCTCCTGGGCTCCTACATTTCCAGATAACAATGCAACACGGTGCCATTTATTGAAGAGTATCTATTTATGCCAACCTGTGACTCACATTTGGCTAATTAAGCACACATGCATTTCAGAACGTGTGATCTGTGGGCTGTGTTTACATATGAACATCATATTCAAAACACAGGCGATTGCTTAGCACCTCTAACCTATTTCTAGCCTTACATTTAATTAGTGAGAGTTGCTGAGTAGAATGGAACTTGGAATTAAACAAACAGCTACCTTCTTTACAAATCACAACAATGAATAAATAGATCATGAGATACCTGAGCTTTGTTGAGTCATTTTTCCAATGGACTTCAAGCTCCAAGGAAGACCACATCACAGGGGGAGTAACATGGGTTACATGGGTAAGGAGACATTGGGGCAGATTCTAGCACTGCTTCCTGGCCCCATTGTGCCTCAGTGTCCTCCCTGGCTGTAAAATAAAGACAAGAATGCAACAGTCCTTCCCCTTCCCTCTCTTCTTCCCCCTACCATGGAAGTTCTATGGATCACAAGTAAATAATAGAGGCAATACAAAAAAGCAAATAAAAAACCTAACTTTGTTAAAGGAAAGGCACAATATGAAATATAAGAATTATCAATGCAATTAGTTAAGAGGATTTTATTATTCTGGTCTTACATGACAAAAGGAAAACAACTGCCATTCAAGGAGCCTTTCTGTGATCCACCCCCACCTCCCTCCTGACCTTGCCCCCACCCCTGCCCCGTGTCTCCCTCTCCTTGTTCATATATGCCAGCCACCCTAACCTTCCTTCCTGGTGATACCAGGCACATTCTGTTCTTGAGGATTCCATACTTGCAAATGGCCTTCCACAGAGAAGCTTTCTCCTGAGCCACTTTCCAATCAAAACTGTCACCCACCTCCCTTTTATAGCACCTCTTTATATTTCTTCCATTCCTTACCACTATCTGCAAGTATTGTGTTTGTTTCATTGCTTTCTCTTGCACTTCCTCCACTATCCTTCAGAATGAGGAACAGCAAACTATGGTCCTGCCTTATTTCTACACTATGACCTCAGATGAGTTCTCTGAAGTCCCCTGATTTCCTCCAGGAAAGATCTCATAGGCACTCAGAGAGATTCTTCCTTTCATTTTACAAAACTTTGGAAAACATTGTGAGTTCTAACACTGAGAGTCATTGTCCTCAAGCTGAGTTTTCAAGAGCCTCCAGGATTCTGCAGCCCATAAATGAGACAACTTCATACGAGTAAATAGTAGCAATCATAGGAACAGTATTGGGTTGAACCAGAGGAAATGGCTGAGATTTGTTGTTTTGACCCACCCACTTTCATATGGTTAACTAACAAGGAGAATGGAAGGAGCCTTTGCTAGGTGCCTGGCTTTGTTTTAAGGGTCTGAAGTCAATGTTAGCTTGTTCTCTTCTTACTGCAATCTTCTAATCTATTATAAGCATCCAAGTATTAGAAATGAGAATACCAAGGATTAAGGAGTTTACGGGATTTGCCCAGAGAATTGGTGGCATCAGGCTACAAACCCAATCCTCTATGATTCTGGAAAGAACTATGTGTGCTCTCTTAGCAACAATTAGTGTGTACTCATCTGGGTTCATAGCAAAGAATGAAGACCAAGTGATAGAGGTTGCTCTTCTGTGCTCTATCTTCCAGGACTCCATGGCCACTGCTATTGAGTGGCAAGCCCTAAGTTACACTGACCCCCAAAGTCACCTAAGTTGACAACTTTCATGGCTACAATCACTGCTTCCAAGAGAAAAATAAATTAGAGGTAAAATGGCACATCAAAAAATGTATGTTAGCACTTTCTGCTGATTGTCTTTTATCCAAACAAGGAACTCTGATGATGACCCAGACATTAGCTTATAATGACTCAGCCACCTCTAGTCCTCTCGACACCTGAGACCCTCCAACTACCTCTAAACCTTCAGTCAAGAGGAGAGACCATCAGATCCTGTGGCCCACCATCTAAGGGAAATGACTTTCTCTATCCAGAATTACACCTAACTTCCCTCTAGAAATTCAGGGTTTCTGAGTCCTACACAGGCCTTTCCATATTATCAGGCCCTGCTATCGGCCTGCTAGCTCCCTGCCTCCTTCATTCGTGGGATCAAAAACCACTATCCCAAGGAAAAGACTCTTCACCCAGCTACTCTCAGTTATATCACCCCTTCCATCCCAGGTCATCCCTCAGCTCTCACCTTCCCCCAGTCAGAACCTTTGTTTCTCAAAGCTAAGAAGTGGGACTGGTCTTCTCCTGCCCCCAGTGTCCCTGACAATATTGATCTACATCTACTTAACAGTGCCCTTCTTTACAATTATGCTATTGGGTATGTCAACCCCTTTCTTTATAGCCTTGTTAATATCACCTGCAGCCTCCATTTATGTCCCCCAAATTCCTTTCTTGGGGACCATTCTCATGGTCTTCATCTCTGCCTGGCCCAGGATCCTGTTTTGGGTATCCACAGGGCTACAGCAAATGACTGATATCATAGCCTCACCTAGAAGTTCCTAGGTTCCTTGTACATAAAGTCAATTTCAAGGCCTGTCACTTTAGCTACTACTCTTACAGTGTTTTGATGTGGGTTTTATTATTATTTAAGTATTATGAGACCAATAGATCAGGAAACAACTGCCAATAAAAAGACAGTTTGTTATCCTCACAGATTCCAGGAGTAGGCACACATGTCACAGGGGTCCCATGGAGAAGAACTAGGGAAGGTCAGGAGTCAGAGAGGGAGAAGAGAACCAAGGGCAAGAAACTTTATGTAGTTTCTGTAGGAATGAATGGACAAGGCAGAGTAAGGCTGAGGACTGGCTAGTTTGAATAATTTTGGCAGGCTCTAGGGCACAGGAGCTACCCCTGGCTGCCTCAGACCTGGCCCTGTGATGATTACGGCAGGTAGATAGTGGCCTGGAGTATAAGAATACTGAAGGCCCAATAGTTCTCTTGGGAAGTTGGGGAGTACAGCCTCTGGATTGGTTGATGTGCATTTGAAAGGCTTACTCAAAGGTGAGTCTTTTACTATATGTAGGAATTGGCTAACTCTGGATATGCTATCAATTCAGGGTCAGTCAAGCTCCAGTGATCAAAACATCAGAAATATAATAAATCCGAGGCACCTGGGTTTCTCTGTCAGTTGAATGCCCAACTCCTGATTTTGACTCCGGTCATGATCCAAGGGTAGTGGGATCAAGCCCTGCATGAGGCTCCGTGCTCAGCATGGAGCCTGCTTAAGATACACTCTATCTCTCTCTCTCTCCATCTTCCCCATCTCTTTCACTAGTGCTCTCTCTCTCTCTCTCTCTCTCAAATAAAAAATATATATAATGAATCAGAAAATAAACGACATGATTAGTACGCATGGATATACTTTTTTTTCCATCATCCATACTGCTCAACCACACAAATATGAAACTCTGTAATGGTCCTTTCTGAAATAACCCACTGGGTATCTCCATAAGAATACCCAGATTGCACATTACGTTCACCAGGTACACAACTTAGGTTGTCACCTTCTTACCAAAGTCAGCATTCCAAACACACCAGATTAGAGACCTTCAAATTATGCTGATATCTCCCTACTCCAAGTCAGCCATCAGGCTCCCTGGAATCTCTTCCTTTTCATGACCATTCCCTCTATCACATCCAGTGTGACAGGCCACCTGCAAGTGTTCATTTTCTCTGACCAGATGTGGAGGCACGGTCTTTTGATGGTCTTTGTTTCAGTGGACTTTATAGAGTCTTAATGCCATATTCATACTTACCCCTAGATGTAATCACTTCAGGCTGCTCTCCCCTTATTCTCTCTCCCTTCTGAAGTTAGCCAGTAAGACAAAAATCATGAATGGCTAAACTGCCCTGGAAGGATCCCTTAAATTAACATTGAACTCCATTAATGTAATGTCCCTCAACAAGTCTAAAAAGTCCCATTTCCCTTGTTGGAGCCAAGTACTGGTTCTGCAGTCAAGCACCTGATGAGGTCCTAGTTTGGGTTTTGGCAGCAAGAGGTGAACAACAAACATCCTTAAACACTAGGATCACATTCTGCAGAGCAGATGCTCACCCTGTGAGACGCATGTGGACTGCAGCCAATGAAGGAGATGGCAGCCACTCTACGCACACATCTGGGAATCGAGTGGTCCACCACTTCTATCTAAGGGGTTTAATTTCTCCCTATGTATTTATGTCCCTTGCCATGCCTGCTTCTGTCTTTGTCTCTCTCTTTCTGTGGCCCCTTCTTGGTGTCTGTCACGTGTTTGTCTCTATGTGTGCACCTCTGTGTGTATCTCAGTCTATATTTCTCTCTCTTGGTGTCACTGGGCTTCTGTGTGTGTCTGGGTTTGTGTCTCTGGATGTTTACCCCCACCATCCACCCCATTTCTTTATGTCTTCCCATGTGTCTGTCCCTATTCTATATGTCTCTGTCTCTCTCTCTGAGTATCTCTGTGACTGTCTCTTTCTCAGTCTTGGGTGTCTCTTAACGTGAGGGTGTGTGTATGTGTGTGTGTTTTGATCTTCTGGCCATGTGTGTGTATTGGGTCTGTGTATGCATGTCTGTGTGTGAATGTCTCCCAGTACACACACTTCTCAGGATATAGGACTCTGCCAAGCACTTAGAGCTGATTGATTTCAGAGATATTAAGTACACACAATCCAATGCCATAGCTGGTCCTCTCATCTCCTCACACACTTGTGCCCACCCCTCCCCTGCCCCATCTAGAGTGACATATCCATCCGGTTCAATCCCATAACCTGCAAGATCTTCTGAAACCTGTCCGCACTAGGCATGCCAGCCTCGCCTTTTTCTGCATTGCTACCTGCACTGCAGACCTTGGCCCAAGCATTTGGGAACCTATTTTTCACAAGGTAGGCCCCCATTGGCCCAAAACCTCATGCTGAAGGAATGTCCACATGTAAAAGAGAATAGTGTAGAGCTTCAGTGGGTAATGTAAGGGTGTAGGGATCAGAGCCAAGCTCAGCCTCCCCTCAACACCTTGCACAGGCCAAACAGCGTCTGAAAAGCACCACTGAGGCCCAGCACAGTAAAATCTTTACAGACTGTGTAGATCCTCTACCATTTTCTATGTAACAGAAGGCCTTGCATTCTATGGGTCAAGCTTGTGTGCCACCCTTTTCAAAGCTTTAAGCACCCAGGGTCCTGCCAACAAGCAGCTTCCTGTTCTCAAAGTGTTCTCCTGTTACCCACTGGTGCACCATCTCATGGAGAGGTCCTAGCACCCATGCTGTGAGCCAAGTGTGTGTGTTAAAGGAAGGTTCTGCTCCGGCTTTTAAGGCAAAACTGAATACATGGAGCCTGCCCTCTTGCCATCTTTCATGGCCAAATGGGAGGCTGTGGTGAACCTATTGTATTCCAGTCTTAACGCTCAAGTCAGGAAGCTGCCCAAGCAAGTAAACAGCACTTTACTTTGAAGAGCAGTGAAAAGAGGAAAGGGAGAAAAGCAAACACTAGAAGTAATTCAGAGCCCAGGAGCCTTCATGGGTACTCGCACAATTGGTTAAGGCCTCAGTAATCACGGGAGGGAACCTAACAATTTTAGAGGGTTTTCTTGCTGTTGCTGACTTCTGTTTTCCCAAATATGTGTCTGTGCCTCTCTGCTAAAATAAAGGCCAGATTCCTTCCAAGTCCTCCTGCAAGACCCAGGGCTTTCAGAACTCAACAAAGCTTTTATCATTTGCAAAAGATTCAACTCAACAAACATCATTTGAGAAAAGCATTGTGTGAAGGCTTCTTGTACAGACAGAATGAAGAAAGAATCATGGTTCCTGTCCTTTGGCATGTCGGGGACGAACAATTTAGGGGGACATGCACATACCTCTCATCTAAGGAGTGTTAAAAGCACTGAAGGGGAAGACTGTAAACCTGGGAAGATCTGGGATCTGAGACTCACAGAGGGACAAGAGGACAATCCAGGTAGGGGAACAGACTGAATAAACACCTAGGAAGGAGAAGGTGTGGCATATAATAAGCACATCCAAAAAAGTCTTACTGAAAGTATGTATGTTGTACATGCTCATGTTGAAAGTGAACTCAAGCCCAGACTCGCATTAAGAAGTTAAGGTGTTGCAGGGATTCCTTTTGGAAGTTACTTATATTAGAAGTCTTAGAATTCTAGGAGGGACGTTGAAAAGTTTATTCCAATTCATTTCTTTTAAAAATGAGGAAACCAGAGCTCCAAGGTTACATGCTAGGTCCAGAAGTGAGAGGAAAATTCAGAACTGTTCTCAAAGTCAATCAATCACTTTAAATTTGAATGCATACCATTGTAATCTGAATTTAAGGGATTAAAATAAAACTGATGTTGCCATTTGCTACTTTTCTGCATCAATACCATTAGGGGAGTAAAACAGTAAAGAATCCAGACCCTTGAGTTAAAAGCTTCAGCTCTGAAAGCTGAGCTGGCCACTTACAAGCTGTGTGGTCATGGCTAGGTCCCCACCCCTCTGAATCTCAATCTTCCCCTCTGTGCTGTGGGGATCATGATAGTGTATTACAAAGTGGTTGTGAAGATTTGGTGAGATCATATACCAAAATGGTTCTTACCAAGGTCATCAGTAGATAACCCCATCTCACTTGAACTCTGGACAGTGGTGTCTGACAGAACTGATGACTCTCCCATAAACAGACTCCCCGCCCCCCCACCCCGCCAACTGACTTGGTGCCCAGGATGACCTTTCCTGGTGTCACATCTTCCTCTCTGGATACTCCTCAGGCTCCTTTGCTGGCACATCTTGTACACAAATTCTAAATGTTGGAGAACCTCCAGGTTTGGTTCTATATTCTATCGCCTTCTCAAGCAACATATTTTTCCTTGCTGATTCCATTCAATCCATTGTTTTAAATACCATCCAAATGCTGACGACACACTTTTATATCCATAGTGATCTACTTCTTCCCTGATCTCCAGACTCAAATGTCAAACTATCTGCTTGAGATCTTCATGTGGATGTCAGAGAAAAGTCTCAAACCAATATGTCAAAACAGAACTTTCTGTTGCCCCACCTCCAAACTTGATTCTTTCCCATCTTAGTAAATTCTTCCCTCTATTCATCCATTAG
Source organism: Panthera tigris (assembly GCF_018350195.1). Classification (NCBI taxonomy): domain Eukaryota; kingdom Metazoa; phylum Chordata; class Mammalia; order Carnivora; family Felidae; genus Panthera; species Panthera tigris. The sequence goes on from NC_056661.1 coordinate 27,577,268, forward strand.
TCAAGCCAGAATCTACAAGTCTCTCATGACTCCTCCAGTTCCCTCTCTCCCAACATCTGTCACTAAATCCTAATGATTTCACTTCCAAAGTACATGTTAATGCCACATGCCTTTCTTCCTCTCCACCACCACTACCGTCTTATCTTGGTGATTGCAAATGACCCCTAAGTAAGCTCCTAACTCTAGTCTTATACCTCTACAGTCATTTCTGCACATAACATCGAGCATAACTGTTAACAAATAGAATGCAGATCCCGGTCCTCTCTTGAGTCACATCCTTTGATGGCCTCCTGCTGCTTGGAGACTAATGAAACCACAAATAAGTCTTCTAATTTTTCCAGGATCTACCCACACTTCTTGAGCACCATTTTCCTCTTTAGTCATTCTGTTGCATTCCTACTTGCCTGTTTCCCATTCCTGGACTAAACTATGCTTTCTTCACTCAGGGCCCTCACATGTGTTATTCATTCTTGAGCCAGCAAACTCTTCTTCATTAACCTACTAGTTAAGAGCTCCAACTTGTGAGTCAAACTGTCTTACTGCTTGTGACTATGGACAGGCTCCTTAGTATTATGTGTATTATGTACCTTATTTTCATCATCTATAAAATGGGGATAGTAACATTATTTACCTCATATGGTTGCAAATATTAAATAAAATAAATACTATATTGAGAATAATACCTGGCATATATGAAACTCTTCATAAACACTGTTACCTTTTTGAAAATCCCTATTATCCTTCAGCTCTAAGCTTAAATGTTCTTATAGAATCCTTACTTATTCTAACTCTCAGTTTAAATCCATCCTGTTTTAATAGAACCAAACTTAATTGGTCAGCAAATATTTATTTTGAGTCTTACTATCCATTTCTGCCACACTACACTCTAAGCTCTGCTGAACAGGACCTCATCTGTGTTTCCTGTAGTCCCTGGAGCCTGATACAGGAGGAGAAACAAAGTGGTAGGCACTCAATGTAATGACTGATTTGTGTCCCTGTCCCCAAATTCACATTTTGAAACACTAACCCCCAGTACCTCTGAATATAGCTATATTTGGAGATAGGAACTTTAAAGAGGAATTGAGATAAAATGAGATCATTATGTGAGTCTTAATACAATATTAGTGGTGTCCTTATAAGAAGAAATGTGAATACACAAAGACACATGGAGAAAGTGTGTACAAGTAAAAAGACGATGTGAGGACACAGCAAGAAGGCAGCCATCTGCAAGCTGAGGAGAGAGACCTCAAGAGGAACCAAACCTGCCAACACATTAGTCTTGGACTTCTGGCCTCCAGAAATATGAGAAAATACATTTCTGTTGTTTGAGCCATGAAGTCTGTGATATTTTGTTATGTCTGTCCTAGCAAACTAATACACTCAGTAAACACTCACTAAACCAAGTGAAGAGATAAACGTGCCATCCCAGGTCCCAACACATGGTAAGTATACCACAAAGGCTGACCCCTGTTATTAAAATAATGATGATCAATGTAATAATGACTTATTAACAAATCCACCCATGTACGTTGCCCAAGTGACAGAAACAAAGTTAGTGGCCCTTAGTACTTCTCAACTGTGATACTAAAGTAGAATATAATTTGTTATGAAGATCTGAGAACTCCCTTTGTGAGCAACCAAATACCACTCTTAGGAATTCTATTTACTAACGTGCACATGATGGAAGTAGACTTTAATTTTTGTTTTGATAGACCATTGGATATGTAACATGGAAGGGCAGGCATTTCATACCCAGTAAGCAAATATTTCTCAGATATGGAAGCAAAACTAGAATTAATGAGTAGAATATTTTACTTGCAATATACCAGGTCAGTTGTTTTTATAAATATATCCTTGAACATTGACACATGTGTAAGTGTTTTCATATATATACTTGTGAGATATGTGTGTATATATACATATAACTTTCCACTTAAGGTGACCACATCAAATATCAAAATAGGGTCTCAATTTAGACATTCAAGTAGCCATATGACCCACATCTACCAAAGTGCCTTCACAATAAAGCCCTTCTATAGCTGGGCTATGTACCTGTCACAGGCAGTTGCTGGAATATCTAAACTCATGACAGATTGCAAGAGCTGGCAGAGTTTTGACAGTAGCACCATCTCTTGTGTGGCAGTCCCTTACTACAAAGCTTCAAATGAATGCAACTAACTCAGCAAGTTATTGGCTCATAATATGAAACAGCATGTATATTGATTCTTTTAATAGATCTTGGAATTAAAACACATGATCCCTTTAAAAGGACTGTAAAGAATCTCACCAAGCTGATGATTCGACAGCGAAGTCTCATTGAAATAGCACAGGCTGTGGGAAAAAAGGTAGATGATTTCTGTTTTGAAGAAAACTCTCCTCTTACAGACTAATTTTTTATTGGAGAAGAAAATACATAATGAGGTAATATAATTGTGTATCTCACATAAGTAAGGGGAAATAAACAAAATGAGGAATAGCAAAAAGGTTTTGTGCTGAGCGTCAATACCATTCAACTAGCTGCTATTGTGTAGAGGGTTGTATTGAGAAATCTGAGCTTGACAAGAGAAACTCCCTTGGTGGAATAATGATGCCCACTGTGACTGTGAAATGGACAGAAGAAGATGCTTGCTATATGTGTTGTCTATCCTAAAACAGATGTCTCAAGTTCTCTTCCAGGGTTAACCTTCTATGCTCTTTTCTTTTCCCTTCTTCTCTCCCTTTTGCTCTTGTGATTGGGATGAACAAGGTAAAATCCTAGAATCCCAACTTGCTCCTCTACTGCAAAGTAAAGCAACTGGTCAGAAATTTTTTTTTTTTCAAAAAATGGGGCAGGGGGCACATGGGTGGCTCAGTTGGTTGAGCATCTGACTCTTGTCCTAATGCCAGGGTTGTGGGATCGAGCCCCACATTGGGCTCTGCAATGGGTATGCAGCCTGATTAAGATTCTCTTTTTCTCTCCCTCTCCCCAGCTCATGACTCTCTCTCTTCTTCTCCCCCCATGCTGCCTCTCTGTCAAATTTAAAAAAAGTGCATATTAAAAACAAAAAGAAAAAAAAAACTGGTCAGTCTTAGCTTTCAGTTCCAGGACTCAAAAGAGCAACCTTCACTCTTGACCTAGTGTCACTTTTTAAACAATATTTATTCATTTTTGAGAGAGAGGGGGTGGGGGGAGGTGTAGAGAGAGAGGAGGACACAGGATCTGAAGCAGGCTCTATGCTGTCAGCACAGAGCCTGATGTGGGGCTTGAACCCACTAACCATGAGATCATGACCTGAGCCAAAGTTGGATGCTCAACCAACAGAGCCTCCCAGAAACCTCACCACTTAGTGTCATTTTAATTGTGTGGGGCTTTGGTATATGCATTGAAAAGCAGTACCAGAATGCTGTCACTCAACTAATTAAACTAAACTGTAACATACAAGATGAGGTAGTTGCTAGAGACTCAGATGTATGAATGACCTCCAGGGTCCTCTCCTCTGATAAGGGATAGGTAGCTGAGACACCATCATTATAGTCTACTTACATGTGGAAATACGATAGCCAGAGAGCAATGCAGTGAGAATGGTTCAAAGCTCTGCTCTATGTATGAGGTGGTGATGTGATCATCATCAGCACCAAAGCTACAAAATTCATTCTCCTGTCTTCTAATACTTCTTGGTCATTGCTACACCTATCATTTAATAATGTCTCAGTATGAAAAGTCAGTGTGCCGAGACAATGAGCAAAGACAATTTAATGTAATCCCTTCACTGAACCTATGAGACATTATTTCTCTATAGGAAGATGAGGTTTAGGGAAGGCAAGTAACTTGTAATGGAAGATTAACAAACTAACACTGAAGCACCAACTAAAATGAAAGCACTAACAAAAGTGCTTTAACTTGAAACCCATGTTCTTAATCATTTGGCATACTATTACTCATCTCAATGCATAAGACATGCAGCAATACTGGGAAAGGTGAAATATTTCACAAGAGGTAATTCAGGCTATTTATCCATTGATCCACCCACCCATGCATCTCTCTCTCCACCCATTTACCCTTGATTCAACAGAAATTCACCAGGTACCTATCACTGTAGTTGGTGGTACAAAAGAGTGACAAGCAACGCAGACAAGGTGCAAAACCTCAAGGAGTTATAGTTTAATGGAAGAAGAGACATTAATCAATGATGTGACTGTGTAATCACAAATTGACATCATGCTCTGAAAGAAAGGAATAAGTTCAATAGGAGCACATGACAAAGGAGGCTGACTTCAGCTGGGAGTCATGTCTAAGGAAATGAGGCCTGAGATGAGAATTGAAAGGCAAATCAACATTAATTCGGTAGAAGGGAGGTGGGGGGACAGAAGTGGAACACTGCAGAGGAAAGAGTAGTAGCATATGCAAAGGGCCAGGGAAGGAAGGAAAATAAAGTATTCAAACAGCTGATGGCCAATGTGGCTGTAACAAGTGAGTGAAGGAAAGACTGATGTGAGAAGAGCCTAGGGAGGTAGGTAGGGGTCAGACCACTTTAAAAAGCATGGAACAGCAGTGGTAAAGCATACAAGGATTTGAGAGAGGGAGGGAATAGAGGGGTGGGAGCAACTGTTCTTTTTCATAATCAAGCAGACTTCAGGGGTGTAAATAATATAGAAGCATGGTAAAACTAGAATGGAAATATAGCAAACAGCAAAAAGGTTACTTAGTGGTTCAGATAAGAGAAATTGGCAGCTTGGCTAGTTGGTGCCAGTGGTGATGATCAGAAATGCATGAATTTAAGAAACATAATGACATAATAATCAAATGAACTTACTGATGGATTGGATTCAGGAAGATAAGAAAGCAGGTGGAATCAAGGATAATCTCTAGGTTTCTGACCGGACCCAGAAACTCCAGAGGGCGTCCTTGCTGATTTTGAGGTATCTTTAGGGCATCAGAGTGGACAGGCAGTTAGGCTATATAGGAGTGAGAAAAGGGGTCAGAATGGAAATATTAACTTGAGAGTCCACTGCATATATCAGTTGTCTGAGGCCTTGGGGGTTCAATAGAGAAGGGCTACTATGAACAGCAGTGTTCAGGGAACCCTGGGCAAAACATACTTCTCAGTCACTATATTCTTGTAATCTACTTTCTCCTTTTGGAACGAGTATCTGCATCTTTATTCTACTCCCATTTCAATAGAACTTTCTATTTTCTTTTACAGTTCTTTTGGTTCTATTTTTTTCTGATTGTTTTGCATATTGTATTTGACATTAGATATCCCTATAACCACTCCAACTTTTGTGAAATGAGGAAAGGATCAATCACTAGCCTTCAGAAGAACTGGATGAGACTCCAAGTGGTCAATTTACCCCAGCAGCTAATACAAGTAACAGATTCAATTTACTAACAGCACATTCAAAGGAACTCTCTGAGACTCCAAGATGGTTCTTGAAGTCTTCCTATCATGGATGCTAAAATGTATGAAAGTCATGGTGGGTGGGGACTGAGCCCAGAATGTGATGTCTAAGGATTCCCCAATGTTCAGTTTTAGGGTGGATTAAATTAATTCACCAGGGCTAACTGGAAGATTCAAAGATGTTAGGAGACACCAGCTATCAGAGCCATTTTTCTCATCTTCAAGCTTACTGCCTGAGTGATTTAAGCTTGAACTGATACACTGTTATGGAAATAGAAATGTAAAGATGAAGCAATCTCCAATGGCAAAAACTCCAAGAGACGTGAAAATACATGTACTAAGTAATGAGTTTAATCACCTGATAATTAGATATTAAGCACTCAAATTTAACCAACACCTGTTTCTACAGTGAAGTAAATCGCTTCATTTCATTGTTCTCATTGCCCTCTGTTACATGTTTTATATTATCTAAAAGCCCACTTTTTCATATTTTCCTAGGCTGGGCTATGAGCTTCTTGAGTGGACTGTAGTATCTTTTTAAATTCTCTATGTCTAGTTCAGTGTCTGGAATATAACAAATGAATTAATTAATTACCTTGAGCAGGCCTTAATTCACAGAATTATTCCACAAAATAATTAATTTACTTTTTTTTTTTAAATGAGACCATGGGGATGTTCGATTAAAGGCTTTTGAACCAAAATGTTTAATCCAAAAGCCCTGACCACATCCAAATAAAATGAATATATTATTCATATCTTCCTTTTGAAAGCCGACTGATATGGTGAAATCATTTATATGGAATATTAAAACGGGAAATAGAAAAAAATCAGCCTTCTGTTCTTGGCAAAAGTGCCACCAACTAGAGCTGGAGCTTTTGGAAAATACTTAATGTTGCCTATTATTTTTTTTTCTGAAGAGCTACTTTGTTCAAAGTTTAATCAAAGCTGAAAGAAAGCATTGTAATTGTAAACTGGTACTCTTCAGGATCATTTCATTTATTTCAGCTAATTCTAAGCAGTCAAAAGTTCTGAAAACAAAACAGGACATTCATTTTGTTGGGTATGTGTGAGGTGTCTGTTAAGGAAAGATAAGTTATTATTGTCCTAAGCAAAAAGACAGCTGATGAGATCCTAAGTGACAGAGTTTAATCCACGCACTTGTTGACTACACGGTTAAAGAGCTTTTTTTCCCCCTTTCCATTGTTAGAGATATTTAAAGGTGAATATCTCTTCTAACTTTAGACAGAAGCTATAGAAAATAGTAACTATTTTCTCAGTTCAATTTCATTTTCCTTAAAAGTTTTATTTAAATATTAAATTCCAACTCAAAGCAATTGTTCACATATGTGTTTACTAGTTCAAGACCACCAACACGAAATGTGGGAATGAGGATCACCATAAAGCAAATAATGATAGAACAACTAGATTCATCTATTTTCCCAATATACGTTAGGCATGTGTTTTGAATTTTACATAGAACTCAGCATTGCTAATATTTTACTTCTAATAGGCTGGGTGTAGTATGACAAGCAAAAAGGCTTGGTTATGTTAAAGGTTTTCTGCTTTTAGGTTGGTCAAAAATACTCACACTTGATCTTAGCCAAAAGGCCGAGAAGCGATGGTCAAAAATACTCAAAGCTCATGCAAGTCCATCAGAAGTATAAGTGTGAAGTCTATGGGTTAATTACTACTACAGTTAGTTCTTTAAATTGTTCACCACATTGTTTTTCTTTTTTGAGAGAGAGAAAGAGAGAATGTGATTGAGAGAAAGAAAGGAAAAACTTCTATTGATTACCTACCATTGTCTCAAGTGTCTAAGGACTATGTTTGGGATTTTCATAACTATATTCTTATCCATTCCTAAAAATTAAGAAGCTGAGGTGCAGAAAATTAAAGTGATTCTCCAAAGATTATTCAGTGAATAAGTGACAGAATCCCACTTTCAAAGAGCAATCTGTTGGACTCCAAGACGAATTCTCTTTCTATAAAGCTGTATTACAAACTGGTGAAAATGGTTCATCTTTAAGAAATAGATGAAGAAATAGATGAAGTTTTCACAGGAACACAGGCAAGCAAATTAAGAGAACATGATTTAAAATGTTGGATGTAAACTGGTAAACAGATGCATGTCACTAAATAGTCACATTTTTCATCATAATAGTTGGCTGTGGGTTGGCAAAGACCCCAGTAAAGCTGTTTTTATACAACAGAAGCACAGCTGGTTAACATGGGAATAAATCTGGTCAACCAACTAAGACTTTCAATTCATTTAATGCCAATTATCTGTATGGATTTTTTTTTAAAAAACATAAAGTAACCCATAAATAAGGTGACCCATATTATTTTTTTTTTTGTATTTAATAACTTCAACTTTTCAGTCAACCTGTTTTTAATACCTGGCATATTAATCATTGCAAAAGCTAAAATACATTATACTAAATTTTATTTTAGACACTTTACCTAGGAGTATGCAAAAGAACATTTGAAATTAGCCGGAAATTTGTGTATATTTCAGATATGACATGCCATTCACTTTCACAAGTTTTTCTACTCTCCATGAACATTGTGTGGGCCAATTATCACCAGCCATTAACCCATTCCTTTTGTATAACACAGGTCAGCTGACAAAGTATGTTCTCACCCATTACCCCATTGATGGGATATTTAACTGACTTCCAGCGTGCAGCATTAAACTAAATAAAAGGGTTCTTATTTCACATACAAAACTAGTTTCTTAGGATTTTTTCTAGAGTTTGACCAACTAGAAGAAAATAAGTCTCTCTCATGATTTTTTTGTGCAAATTATTTATAAAGTGCCCCAATAGAGTCCACAAAATAAATTACAATAGATAAATAGCAGCACTCAAATATTGTAAATAACAAGGGAGGACACACATTTTTACCTATTCCCAGTTAAAGGTGTCATCAGTCTAGGGTTCTGAATTTAGGTTATTTAGAAAATTAATCACATGTTGCTGAACATAAATCTTAATTCCAGTGTGCATAAGCAGAAAAAAAGTACATTGTGTATGTATAATTATTCAGTGTTATTATTTTTAAAAACCCTATATATCATACCACAACAAATCAATATAATGCCACCAATGTGAATATCATTAGGCTCAGCATCTTAAACTCAGCATGAAATCTACCAGACCATAAATTTGAAAGGAAGAAATTCAACATCAGTTCCATAAATCAAATTAACATCAGGATAAAATCTATTAGAGCCAAAAGTCTTATTCAGGGTAAAGTGGTATTTTCAGGGAGGAAAGAAAGTAGTTTCGTGATACTCTGCTCTATTAACTCCAAATCTTAAGAAATATATAATGATAGGAGAGTTTTGAGTCTAGTAGATCACAGTTGGCAAAACAATGCTTATATTATGACAAAACTCAATAACATGTATTTTTACTAAAGCAATACTTCCTAAATTTGTAAGGTTTTAAATTGTCTAGCAGAACATAGCATGAAATACAATTTTTGGATGTGGGTATCTTTGTATATAGGAAATAGAGATTCCATTAAGGAGATATATCTGACATATACACATACATATATACGTGAGAATATATATAATTATATACTAAATCTCACAGAGCTACAGAAATATCACCCTGCTTGCTTTATACATTACTGTAAGAGAGTATTATTTAGGAGATGACAATATTTTTTTTATTTTTTTAACTTAAATTATTTTGTCTCTTGCAGAATTATGTCCTCTTGTAGCCAGAGAGTAAAATCTCTCGGTAGCATAGCATGTTTGGAAATTTTGCATTAACACATCCATGAGGGACCAGCTTTCTCTCACCCTCAACAAGAGAAAAGGGTAGACCTTGCAATTCTAACCTTGCCTTGGGGTTTGGTTTATTAGACAAAACCAGTTCCCCTAAGTGATTCTTAAAAGAGACTTTCAAAGAAAATTAGATCCAGCTTCCAATCCACACAATACCCATGACTATAACAAGTTTATATTGAAATTATATTCAAAACTATATTTAAATATTAAAAATCATTTTTATCTCCAAATACAACTAGCCCATCAGAGAAGACATTGAATTAGTTTAGAATTTCCTCCCTTCTGCTCTGTCAAGGGGGATGAAAAAGCTGGAAAAAGCAAAACAAACTCGTAGTTGAGAGAACTGATGGCCAACACAACCTGGGAAATAAGACTTCAATGGAACATGTCATCATTTTGAAAGCTATTGCAGACTGGATACATGGAAAGAACTTGCAGATACAACTGATGAACTGATGTGAGGTTTTCTGAGGAAATATCACTAAATTCAAAGGTGTCCAAAAAAAGATAACACTAGAAACTTGCAGATAAAAATACTGAACTGCTTTTAGAAACCTGAAAGAATCACCATCAGAAGCCAAGGTATCCAAATAGGGACTCAACTTCCTGTTGGGAAAATACAAAGATGGTTTTCAAGGGAGAAAGCATCCCCAAGGCTTGCAGTGGAAGCCTGGACTGGATCTTATCTTCACTTCCACTCTGGCAGGAACATTCATGAAGGACATAACCTGTGCAATCCATTCTAGGATGCCTTGATCTAAATATTGTGCAGAAATAAATGTCCCTTTATCAAAAGAACTACCTGTAGCTTTACAAGCTTGACAAAATCTGGGTAAAATTCTAACACCCATTATTTTTAAATTGTTGGCAAAAACTTGGGGAAGATCTTCACTAAGAATCAGCATGGCTCCCTTGAATTCTTTGTCTCCCTCTCTCTGACCCACCCCTGTTTGTGCTTTGTCTCTCTCTGTCTCTCAAAAATGAATAAACGTTAAAAAATTAAAAAAAAAAAAAGAATCAGCATGGCTCCCAGATGCATCTCAGTTTCTAAGTTTGCAGGATAATCTTCATGGATCCAAGGAATGCAACAAAATACAATGAAAGGTACTTAGACTTACCATAATTCTCTTTTAGGGAAGATCAAGGAGGAAAAGGCTAAACAAAAAATAAGGAAAAGAGAGGAGAAAAGAGGAAAAGGAGAATAAAGATGGGAGAGAGGCTAATAAAGAAAAATAAATGAAAAAAATGAGATACTTTACCAAAAAAGGAAGGAGAAATAAAGAACAAACATTAGCAGAATATCTGTGAGAGGGGCGCCTGGGTGGCTCAGTCGGTTAAGCGTCCGACTTCGGCTCAGGTCATGATCTCACGGTCCGTGAGTTCGAGCCCCGCGTCAGGCTCTGTGCTGACAGCTCAGAGCCTGGAGCCTGTTTCAGATTCTGTGTCTCCCTCTCTCTCTGCCCCTCCCCTGTTCACGCTCTGTCTCTCTCTGTCTCAAAAATAAATAAACGTTAAAAAAAAATAAAAAAAAAAAAGAATATCTGTGAGATATATTACACAGTCTCTCACAATAACCTTGTGAAGAATGTCACTTCCACCCAAAGGAACAGAATGCCAACAAAATACTATTTCAAAGGATTGGGGGTACGTGGGCAGTTTTTCCCTTTACAATTTTGGACGGACAAGAAAGTAAGGAAAAATACCATCTCTCCCCCTCGGGAGGCATTTTCAATGCACATGAAGGGCTGTAGAAGGCAAACTTGTTTTAGCTGCACCTACTGATAACCTGACTGTACAAAGATCAGGTGTCCAGGACCCTCCACTACAGGTGATGAGATCATACAGTTTCAATTTGATTTCACAATATAAACTGAGTTTTTTTTTTTTTTTTTTTTTTTTTTTTTGATGAAGCAAAGACCTGCTCAGAGAGAGAGCAGGGACCTATGTGAACCTCAAGCAGTTCAGGAAACCCAAACCTATTTAAGATGTATTTTAGACTAAGGGTATTGGACTAGTGGAAATAAACAACAAAGCAAAACAACAAAAAACCAGAGTTGTACCCTTGAGGTATCTCCTAGAGGAAGACTATTCCACTAAGAAGTAACCCCTCGACTCCTGATTCCAAAGATCAGACACCAGCACCTTCACAATGCTTGCAACAATAGTTCTGCGATTTTATTTCAAAGTTCTCTATCCTCCAAGAGACAGACAGAAATGGTGTCTCAGCTCTTTCCATTCATCATTCCCCATGAAGTGTATTAGCTGCTCAAACCTGGAAGACGCCATTGCTGGTCACCATTTGCCAAAGTGTGTTTCTACAAACATGCTGCTAGATACTAAAACACGTTCTGGGAACAAAAAAGACTGCTGTCCAATAAGGCTGAAGTTAAAGTTACAGATGTTTGCTTATTGTTACACTTCTCAGAGCCTTTAAGATGCCAATGTTGCCTGCAAATGTCTAAGAAAGAAATCAATAATGCAACATTTCCCGATCGTATTTCATCAGGGTATCTTAACTTTTTAATTTTGCTATAACCATCCTGACAGACAAACGTTATGTCAAACACAGTTTGGGAAATATGTAGACAAAGAATAGGTCAGCGAGATGGTGTGAGAAATCCATGTTTCATGTATTGCAACTTGCACAACTGCATGATACCTCACATAGGACCATGTCTCTCACTTGTATAAACAACAATAAAAAGTCCTCTGCATCTAAACCCACATGGATGTGACCTGTTGTATGCATGTTCATTGTCTTGCTTGAGAATATTTAATGATGTTTTTTCTACTCCAATCTTCACACCATTATTCAAAATAAAACTTAATCACATTCCATGGGATTCTTCAGTGTCCTTCATTTGTAGATGGTAGCAGTCTTCAAGTGAAATTCCTTAAGAGTGTTCCTCAAATAAAGCTTTTATTCACACAAAACAGCCCCCAAACCTCTATATTTGGGGACTCTAATAAGAGGTAAGTGGAAAAGTAAACACTAATGTTTCATTAATCCCAATGCTTGCATTTCACCCTGACCTCTGCTGTGCTCTGCTTTCTCTGAAGTGCGATATTTGCTTTTCAGTTCACCAAAAGCTCTGGTTAAACAAATGTTAAACTAATGGGAATAGTAACTGTGTTTTGTATAATTTGAGCCCATTACCAGCCACTTTATGCTTTATTTGTATACTTGTGTGTATGAGATGCCTTAAGTTCATCTGAGGAGATTTCCTCAGCAGGGTTAAATCCACAGTGTCTTTAAGGTGACTTACATTAGTATAGCTGCATGATTCACACTAATATTTCCAGCAGACCCTTCAAAATCAAGATATTTTCTTGACAGTAAAATAACAGAATATACTGCAGGCCAGATACTACAGAGGTCACTGAGATTATATATAATAAGCCCAGAAAAGGATTGGTGAAGTTAACCAGCCTTGAGAATTTCAGCTATACCACCTCCCTTTGGTAAAACGATTTCTAAAGGTTGTTATTTCAAAGGCACATCTCCCTCCAACGAACTTCACCTTTCCATTTCATCCCCACCCAGAACATGCCTGAATATCGTTTTGCTGGGCACCCAGCTCCCTTCTTCACCTACCTTGTGTCTCAGACATTTTCATTGATCCCCAGTCCTCAGCTAATACCATCATGCTCCAAAGTTTACCTCTGGGAGGACAAATAGCATGGTCTTCACGAACAGATGGTCTTTTCAAGGAAAAGCAGTTACATTTCAATACCAATAAATGTACTGTAAATAATGGCCTGAAAAGAATGTAGGTCTTTAGGGGGAAAAATATGAGAGCACAAGATACTATTCTTTAATTACATGAGATTTTTTTCCCTTCCCTTGAAGACAATACCAATTCCTAATGAAGCATAATGAATCGTAAAGAGGCACCAATGCTCATTCCAACAGATGTTTATTGATTAGTGTTGACTGAACACAAACACAACTGAGTGTTGCCTGCTATCGTCAGTAAGTGGTGGGAAGTGGCACTGGCTCCCCCTTGTTATTTTACCTTCAAAGACAAGTTGACAAATCTATTTTGTCTTGAACAGCTGTGTTCTTATTTTTAAAGCGTTGGCTTACAACTAAGAAAGCAAGCGGAGGGAACAGCCTTTTGGTGTCCAATGTGTTATCTGGCAAGGACAGATTGTTTTAGGGTGCCATGAAAAAGATTTTTAATGAAACTACATTTTAAACGAGCAGCATATGCTGAGTTTTCCCTTCTGCTCCTCATCCTGCCATTTGTTAATTTTTGTTATTGTTGTTCTCCGGGACTCCTAAATTTTCACACAAGCTGTCTCGTCCGACACTAACACAGCTTGGGGTGAATTATCACTTGGGATGCAAAAACCTCCACCTCCTACTCCAGCTTTTTTTTTTAATTCCCATATTTTCCACATTTAATCAGGGTTCACTGGTAAGCCAGTTGACTGAATGACCAGAGAAGAAAAATAAATTCTCCCTTTATGTTAGTTCTCAAACCCCCAGAGCCCGAGATGTAACTTCAGAATATGTGTGGGCTCCTCAGCCACCTGAGCTGCACACCACCTGGGGGTCACAGTCCAGAGCAGAGGTCTCGAGAAACTCTGAAATTGGAAATTATGACAAAAAAATTTCCCTTTAATACATAATGCCTCATATTAATTTCAATGATTCTCTGAGAATGATTCTGTGGCCCAGTGAAATATAAAGTTCAAGGAAATGAATTTCAGTCTTCAGCAATCTGAGTCCTATTTGAAAGCTGTCAGCTGACAAGATTAAAGGAATATAGAGAATAGGAAAATCTTTGGATAGCAGGTACTTTGATAGATTCAAGAATACATATATATATTTTTAAAAATGTGAACATACTTGGGAGAGGGGCCCCACTATTATCTTTGCTTAGAAGCCCTCCTGATGAGAATGACCTTGTGTTTGGAGACAAAAGCAATCAACAGCTGTGTCTGAAAGGTCTGGTTCAAGGGGTGATTTCAGTGTAGCACCATCGATGCAAGGGTGAGTAAGCTCTGTTTGGGGGCTAACCTTCTGTGATCTGTTGAGGAACCTGGAGGGATTCACTCTTTTCTAGGGTTCCTTTTGGGAAGTAAGCTGAAGAAGAGTTTGCCAACAGAAAAAGAGAATACCCAACATGTGTCCATAACATGTGCATCAACCAATTTGGAGAGCAAAGGACCTTGAAAGCCTATGTAGGGTTTTGGGTCAGTTCTGGGCTCTGGCAAACCTCTCCTCTCCAGGCTTCTCTTTTCACTAGTTGTGTTATGCTGGATAAGCTCTGTAAATCTGCTAAAGTTGAGTCTCCTCACCTATAATGTGGGCATGACTATGTCCATTTCAAGTGTTTCTATGCAGATGAAATGAGCTACCATAGGGCCTATACATTAAGGGTACATTAAATGACAACAAAATATAATCATAAATATCATCGATGTCAATTCCTTATTCTGTCTCATTTCTCCCATTCATTTAGTCACTAAGTCCTTAAGATTTCAACTTTGTTGTGGTAGGCCCCAGAAAGACATGGCAAACTCTGTCACTCAACAATCTTGAATGGATGGTAATGTCTACCACTTGGTCAAAGATAAAGAGCTGCATACGTGAGGTGGCCTATCATTATTATCTAACCTGTGAACAGTGTAGCAAGATGTCACTAGTGTCCTAGTGAGGATGGGTACTCAAAACAAAGATGTTAGGTGTGTGATTTGCTAAATTTAGCTGTGACACACATGTAAGGAAAACACTCAAGTGTTTCAGACTGACTTGGTAGCATATTTAAGAGGCTTGATAAGACCCAAGTGGAGCCTTGTGAGACAAAGGACCACTTAACCCTGGACAATAAGAATATTAATTTCACCAATTCAAGTGTGTTTCCCATGAAGAACTGAGGAGACTTGAGAAGCTTGTTTACCAATGACCATGTCTCATTTCTTGCCATATTTGGCTGGGAATGTACTCTTGGTATCCACGGCAGTAAACTATAAACTTCACTAAGTTTTATGGTGCAGGGAACTCATAAAAGCCTCCAATCTAAACCCTGCAGGGCACCTGTCCTTCATTCCTCTGGAGTCATGACTCCCACAGTTGGCCAGTTAGCTCTTCCCTGCAGGTTCCATCTTGCTCCAGATTTTGAACAATTAAAATTTCCAGCCAGGATCCATAGGTCTCAGCAGTAAGTAAGCCCTGGGGTCAGCCCACCTTTCTCATGCAGTTTTGTACCACAGTTTGGATAACTAAGTTCCTGTGTCTTTACTCAGTCTAGGTCTTTTGGGATTAAGGTTCTGCCTTGTTCTGAGGCTCTCTAGGGAACAGAAGGAAAATATTTACTGACCTTACCTGGCACTTTCATCACACTGGCACTTGATTGTTGCTCTTTGGTCACTACCTGGGCTTTCTTACTTCCATAGTTTTGCTCCTGGCTTCTTTCCCTCAACTCCATACCAATTTCCAACTCCTATGAAACCTCACCCATCAGTGGGGTTGACAGTGAATGTTAACAGTCTCCTAAAGCCCAGCTTCATAGGGTGTATCTCTCCTCTTCAACTCTTCAGTACTTGATTCCTCACTTCTGGTGCTTCTTACTACTTCCTATAATGGTAATTAATGATCTGTGTTATCTTGCTACCTAAATTCTTGTCTGTCTTCCAAATGTCTCTTGTCTTGTCCACTCATATCCCCTCTACTCTATTTTCCATTCAAGCACTCTATTGATCTCATTGAAACACAAACCTGATTCTCTCCACTTCTGGCCTCTCAGTGGTTTCCTACTATATGTACCCTAAAGACCAAGATCCTAAACATAACCCAAAAGACCTCAGTTGGCCCTGTTTATATTTAAAGTCTATCTGACATCTTCAGTCTTCTATAATTCTTAGGCTCTCACCACATCACTGTCTCCCTTGCCACAGAGCCTTTGTACATGCTCCCAGAATTTCTTCCCCCATCTCTCCCTTTACTTAGTTAACACCTATCCACATCTATATCTTAATTTAATCATCAATTTCTAATCAAGATTTCTTATAGACTCCCAACT
Source organism: Panthera tigris (assembly GCF_018350195.1). Lineage (NCBI taxonomy): Eukaryota > Metazoa > Chordata > Mammalia > Carnivora > Felidae > Panthera > Panthera tigris. The sequence goes on from NC_056661.1 coordinate 27,593,476, forward strand.
AGAGCAATTCTCTTTGACTTTAGATCTTACGGCACTAATATGTCTTCTTTATAGCAGACATCAGAGATGTGATTTTGGTTTTGTATGTTTATTAATTCCTGGATACCCTACAATAGTATAAATTTCCTGAGTAAAGGGACCATGTTAGTTTTGTTCAACATTTTATCCATGGGGGTTTGCATAAGACATGTAAGAACTGCTCCATTAATATTTGCTGGTTGAAATTATTTGGGCCAAGGATTAGGTTTAATTTTTCTTATTACACAAATTTCTGGCACATAGGAGAGGCTCTCTATCTACATTCCACCACCAAAAAATATTGATATAATGTCTCAAAGCTTCCTGTTTCTCCTAATAGTACTTTTAAGCAGGACCATAGCAGCAATACTTCACAAGGCTCTATAAAGTCTTCAAGCACAAAATTTTGAAGACAAAAATTGTCTGTGCCATATATAAGGAAGAATATGGTCCTCTTGGGCCACAATGGCATTTCTCAACAACTGATATGGATTGTCTCATAATTGCTACAGCCACAGCAATCTATACGGGCCATAAAGGCAGGCCAAAGGGAACTATTATGACCTCTGAATGTTACTATTGACTGTTTGGCCAAGTTTACCCCAACTCCAAAATGATAGATGGGTTTTTACAAAATGCCCAAAAAAGAAAAAAAAAAATAATAAAGCTGTGTTTGATTTCTGCACATGGTTTGGCCTCCATTTGCTTAGGAAGTCTAAAGCCCTATTCAGCAAAGAGAAAAACAGTGAACTTTGTCTTCTAAATCTTGCTTCCAAATGTGATGAGTAGATGCTTAGCTTCTGCAATTAAACACCTACCTAATGGCTTTAGTGCCAGCCATTTAGGCCATTCTGGCCTAGTTCTTCCAACTATTCTACTGCATATGAAACACCTTCACCCAGCATGAGACACAAAGGCAGATTATCTTCTACCTCATCTACCTTGCATCTCCTCATGCTCAATACTGCCACATAATAAGTGTCACTAACACAATAAGCAAATCTAGTGAAGGATGGGTCTTTGTAAAACCAACTGTGTTTGCATGCAGAGAGTATCAACTTCACACCTATCTCAAAGACTGCACTGTGCACAGCAGGCAAGCACAATAAATACTAAATTATAAAACTTATGCTAAAAGCTGTATGTGATTTGAGGGGGGCTGAATTCCAGTTTCAGGTTCTGAAGCTGCCTGATATTCAAAGGTGGAGTTGACAACGGAGGCCAAAGTTGAAAGAAAAGTACTACACCAACTTCTGATATTACTAGCAGTCAAGTATACTAATGTAATGAACAATTTCCACCTTTATTATGACTACTCATAAATAATGATTCTAATGGCAACTCCTGACATTCACTAGTCCATGGCACTCATCATCCAAGACACACATATTGCAACTATTTTTTGTGTGTCCCACCCCTTAGGTGGAAACTCTATAACAGAAGGGATTTTTTTAATCATTTTTATTCACTGCCATATCCCCAGCAGCTGGGACAAACAAAACTATGATTATTTGTTGAAAGAATGAATGAGTTCTTACCATTTTCCATGTTATGTCCCTATTGCTTCTCATGAATTAAGTGAAGATAGCATAAACAAAGAGCCGAGAGCTTGGGCTCCAGAGTCACATAACCTGGGTTCCAAAACTTATTAAATTTTGATCTTGGGCAAGTCACTTAAGCTCTTTGTCCCCACAAATGGTTATCCCTAAAATGGAGATGATAATAAGGACACTACCTCAAAAGGTAGATATAAGATATAATGAGATAGTAAGTATAAGGGGCTCTGCACATATCCTAGGCATACAGTAAATGTCAGCAAGTATTCTTATATTCTTACTGTACTTTTTGTAATTATTAATCACATAATTTTCAAAACAACAGCAAAAGGTAGGGACTACTAGTTTTTATTTTTATAGTCAGCACTTTGAAGAAGAGAGTGCTACTGCATAAAGTAGGAAAATGGTAAAGAGCAGAGAAATGTTAGAAAAAGATGAGAAGGAGGGAAGATAAGCAAGACAAAGAGAAACAATGCAACAAGAAGGAATCAAGAGCCACTAGCCTAAGAAATAAGAGGTTTCATGTTAGAGAATTTGGTGATGTTTGATCCTGTGAACATGTGGGAGTCAGGTGGGTTAAAAATTGACCCATACCTTAGAAGCTCCAGAACTGGCAATATACTGCAGTAAGCCAGAGTGTGAGTTGCGAACTAATAGGGTGGGGTAGAAATCCAGGCTATGAGACTTTGAACTCTGACTCCTTGGCAGAGGAGTCCTTTATTCTCAAAGAGAATAACAGCTCTAGCTTTTCCCTCAGCATTGGAGTGTTCCAGGACAATTAGGGGTTATCAGAGTGTATGCTCTATAGTCAGATGGATTTGAGTTTAGTCACAGCTCAATCACTTATAAGCTGGGTGGCCATGGGTAAGTTAGTCAATCCCTCTGGGCCTTTTTTTTTTTCTTTTAAAATGGGAATACTAACTGGATCTACTCCACAGGGTTGGCACAGAAATTAAATGAGATAGTCCCTGAAAAGTGTTCCATGAAGTAAGTGGGCAAGAGAAACTTCCAATAATCATATAAGCACAGGCAGTATTTACTTTGCTGAGTAAATGCTTCTCATAAAATTAATGTGTTTCCTCTTCCATGCCCTGACTTCCCCAAAGAAAATATATGATGTAAGCAAATCTAAAACCATCCCCAGAAGCATGTTACAATCAACAACTATCATTCTTAATGTCTTGGGCAAATTCGCTCAGTGTTGAAATACTAAAAACTCTCAAGGAAGTAGGTACTCTACAAAGACAAGTAGGAAAGTGTTTTAGGAACTTTGTCTAAAGAACAAGACAAATGCATCAATTATGTCACGGAGGTGGTCACAAGAAAGAGTTGAGAAAGAGGAAAGGAATAGAGGGTCCAATTTTAGCATTCAATATTCCCATGTGCATGTCCCCATGCCCCTGCACACCAGTCCTACCACAGTCAACCAACAAATCAGATGCTTGAAATCTGCCTCTACCATATCTACATTTGCCTTGGTACTTTCCAAATGTCTTCATTTCTGAGCTTTCCTTAGGAATACTGACAAGGAGAACAAATTTTAGTTTTGGTTCAAAGGCCAGTCATTTCAAAATGTCAAGTGAAATAACATCCCTGAGCCCTTCACTGTGTTGATAAACTTAGACACAACAAAGAAATCCTGACCCACAGAGGTCAACCATTCAAGCAGGGAAACAAGTATGCAAGATATTTCTGCCAGCACTGGGAAAAGTATTTGGGAGCCAGACATGGCTTGAAGGCACATCTTAAAAGGGGCTCTAAATTGAGGTTCTGTGTACCACCAGGAGTGTCTTTGAGTGGGCACTGAGGGTAGGGTGAGGTGGGGTGGAGGTGAGGTGACAACCTGGTGAAATTGTTTGAGATTGTGGCTTTTTACTGTGGAGCTGGGACATAGTTTTCATCAGCCAGTCAGAGGGGTCCAAGAACCAAAAGAGGTTAAAAACCTAGAATGCACTTTCAACTGTCTCATTTTGTAGACAGAATGGCTGAGTCCCTGATAAAACAGGAGTGTTTCTCTCAAGATCATTTACCTGCCAATGGTCTTGCCTTTGCCACTAGACAAGCATTTTGTTTCTTCCATGTGTAAAGTCCTATTTTCAAGTAACTTGGAGAGTTCTCCTTGCTAAGAGGACTACAATTTATGCTCCCCTTCAAACATTTTGATTTATGTTTAGTGAGAAAGTAGGCATCCCTGAAGCACTTATTTAAAAGAAAGCCAGCCTGCCAGATCAGCAGTGATGTGCAACCCTCATAGAAGAATCCACCATCCACCACATCAATAGCCAAGAAAAAAGGTCATAAAAAGAAACACATTGAAGTTTCCAAGCCTCAGAGAGGTTATTACACACAATAACAAGATCTTCTCTTTGTGTGGAGTTTGAACACACTGGATCTAACATGACACCTTGGTAACAGCAACCAAGATGCAGTCACTGTGTTATCTAATAATGAAAAGTTGAATATGAAATGTTCCCTTCCACAGCCCCCCTTCACAAATTTAAATCAAAGAGAATCTCTCATGCCAGATATGGATGTATTTATAAATAGTTATCTGTAGCCTGAGGACAAAAGATTTATACACACAGCCAAATAAGGACACTGATATTTTTAGGCCAAATTTCTATTAGCTCTAGTTATTCTGCCTATTAATTGATAAAGACACATGGCAAAAGAGAGAGAAAACTGGAATATTTAGAAGTTGGTGGTTAACTGGTAGCATTCTGTTTCTAGGTGTTATGCAGTTTGAGAACAACCATGAGATTATGAGATAAGAGTATCATCAGGCAAGTGTACGGTATTATGAAATACATTCAGTGTTTACTCTGTGCCAGACACTGTGCTATGTAGGAGTTTTTCACCTACTATCTCAGTTAATCCTCACAATAACTCTAGGGGTGAGTACTAGTGTGAAGTCCAGTTCGCAGGTGAGGAAACAGAGAACCCAAAACAGGTTAAGCAACTTGCTGCAATCACATGGCTAATGAATCACAACCTAGATTTAACCCCCAAATCTGTGTTCTTCCTCACTATGGTCTATGGTCTTCGCTAGCAAATTTGGGGAGGTTTTGTCCTAAAGCTGAGTTTATAGGGCCACTTTACATGCCAGTTAGGACCTTAGCACTTTGTTTAAAATTTAAATTACTTTATTTCTTCCTGAAAAGGCAAATAGAACACGAAACACCTACAACATACTATACTGTAGTCAGAGACCTGAAATTACTCATGTATAATTAGCTATATCCATGATCTGAACATCTAAAATATCCTTAAAAGCCCTACTATAAATATGAGAGACTAGAATAGTTAAATAGCTAATTAACTAGCTATTGTTCTTCTTATCACTTCTTGGCATTTCTACTTAGTTCTCTGAAACAACCCCAACCACTATCGAAGCAGAAGGTCAGAACCAAGGGGTCCTTGCATCAACCATGGAGAATGGAGAGGGTGGGAAGGTGGTGAGTTTTACTCCCTAAAGTTACTAAAAAACTTTATATATGTGTGTATGTGTGTGTGTGTGTGTGTATGTATGTGTGTGTGTGTATATATATATATATATATATATATATATATATATATATATATATTTTTTTTTTAACTTCACCACCCAACCCCCTGCCTCAGGAGAAGATCCAAAGCTTCTCAAAAAGGCTCAGGACCTGAGGTGGGGAAAAGAAAAAGAAAAAAGGAAAGAAAACTTAAAGCTTAGAAAATTAACTGAACAGTCCCTTCTGCATTTGGGGGCTTAGGAATTCAGCAGACAAACACAACTACACCATTCTGTGAAGCTATCAAAACGCTGTTTTCTGACATAGTTTTGATTTCCCACTCAACATCTGAAAACTGTTTTGACATAAGTAGCTAAAATTGTCATACTGAGGCTGAGATACTCCAGAGCCAGGACCCACCAAGACTCTTCTAAATCACCTCCTCAAAGCACCAAGGAATATCCTGACCTTGGTCTTGTGGTTCTGAAGAGCTTCAGGAGTGAGTGGGCATTTTAGACTTTCAGGTTGTTTATGTAGTCAATGCATTAACACCTCACTCATCAAAGCCAGAAACACAGTTTGTAAGTTACTGTTTCCCTCAATGCATTTTTATCGAATATTTTGCACATGCTTCTATTTCCCAGATTCAGGGAAAACAAGATGTTTAGTTGAAAATGTTTACCATGGAGGCCTTATAAATTACATGATAGTCTTGGGAGAGGAAAGTATTTTGCCAAATACCAGCTATGGGAATAAAATATTTTAGAGATTATGTTGGGATCACTTTGTTTTCTATTGACACAAAAACCCTTCCTAAGTAGAAATAGCTCAAGCAGGGGTAAAAAAGTGTTGATGAAGCCCACTTAGGACTTGCATGCCCTCACAGAACACTCCAGGTCAATGAGGCGCTCTGCAACTCTAAGAGATGTTGGGGCTGCTCTTCAGTGACTGAAGAATGAGTGGGTTACTTAGATTCTCAACCTGCTCACAGGTAAGTAAGCCCATGTGACAAGGATACATATTTTCAACAAGAAAGAAACAGTAGGGCCCCCTGGGTGGCTCAGTCGGTTAAGCGTCCAACTTTGGCTCAGGTCATGATCTCGTTTATGAGTTTGAGCCCCGCTTCAGGCTCTGTGCTAACAGCTCAGAGTCTGGAACCTGTTTCAGATTCTGTGTCTCCCTCTCTCTCTGCCCCTCTCTGCTCATACTCTGTCTGAGTCTCTCTCTCTCTCTCTCTCTCTCTCTCTCTCAGAAATAAACATTAAAAAATTAGGAAAGAAACTAAAAAAATGACTGTCATTGCCTGCCACATAAAGAAGAACTATGGAAGTGAATGAAAACTTTCTTAATGAAAGGTTCTAGTAACTCTGGGGGATGAAGCAACAGCTCTTCCCCAATGTATGAAGGTTGGCTGACAGGACTGTTCCACAACAAAGACATCATGTGTCTGACAGATGGTAATACACTGTACTGACTCCTTTTCCTAATTTAACAAATTTGCATTTTGTGAATTTTCTCTTCCCAGCGAAAAGATATCCTAAAAGACCACCCAAACATACACTGCTCTTTACCCCCACTCTCCCTCTTTCACATTATGTTTGACACGGTCTAAGGAAACCACTACCAGCTTACTAAATTGACTCATCATCCCAGCTACTGATGAGTAGCACACATTCCATCACAGGCCTGAGTGTTAATCCTCCATGTTTTCTGACTC